>NC_064618.1:606056600-606392850 GCF_023898315.1 Schistocerca nitens
GTCCTTTGGGACGATTTTGGGTTCCTCTTTAGCCCATACTTCCTGACGAAACTTCCAACGCTTACACTGTGTGTAGTGTACCTGGTCTCTAAGTAGGATTTATCTTCCTTAAATGTATGTTTGTAGGATTTTTACTACTGTGATTTTTTGCTTAAAACAAAACTTAATTATCTTGTTGCATCACAAACAATACACTGCCTTAAAATTACCCCACAGCAAACTATTCAGTTTTTCAAAATTCTTTCTCTACCATGCTAATGTCTAGAAACTTTCTTTCTAGCTTGAAGAATGTTCAATGTATACTGATAACTCTGCGGAAAATTTAGCCACCGTTGATCCTAAATTACAACAGAAAATTAAACTAGAAGATTTTTTAATTTTTTTTGGCAACATTCCAAAACTGATGTTGCTGTAAAACACACCAGGAAAATAATTTGATTTGATATAGGGCCTGCACATAACTACATGAAAAAGAATGTTCTGAGAGAAAATAAAAATTATTTGACCAAAAAAATCAGATTCCTGTGGGGATGGTGAGCAATTTGTTAATTACTCTAAATTTACCTGACTGATAATTACCTCAAGCTACCATACTTCCTTGTGTATGTGTCTTGTGTCAAATATCACATTTACAGGTACTAGGAAAAATTTATGTGGTGCCCCCCACCCCCCAACTCTTGCAGTTTTTATGGCTT
This sequence comes from Schistocerca nitens, assembly GCF_023898315.1. Classification (NCBI taxonomy): domain Eukaryota; kingdom Metazoa; phylum Arthropoda; class Insecta; order Orthoptera; family Acrididae; genus Schistocerca; species Schistocerca nitens. The sequence goes on from NC_064618.1 coordinate 606,057,296, forward strand.
ACATATGCTATACATACATCATATGTATCAAAATACTAATCCATTATGTAATATAGGTTTTATGACTTTCCCTTGCCGTCTTACTTTGTACTATACAAGCCACATACTGTGAATTAAATAAAAACATCTGGGCAAAAAACAGTTAATTCTGAATAAAACTGAAGCGATTTACTTAACAAATTGTTCCAGTTGATCCTGAACTGTTTATGTAAAACCCTCTACTTTACAAAACATACACAGAGAAATATTACATAAACTTTGAGCAACATTGTATCTCGTATCGTTTTGGTGTGTGTGTGCACGCGCGCGCGCGCACACACACACACACACACACACACACACACACACACACACACCAATTCGAGATGTACCACACACTAATGTATTGTTTCCTGTCCAATTATATGTACTTAAGAGTACACTGTCACATAACCTCAGCAGTTGTAAATCATATACACAATGACAAAGCAAACCACACCGAAAAACACTGCAGTACTACAGCTTTGTTTGGCTAATTAAAGCAATCCACATTAAAGTTTTAAGCATTTCAAAAACCAGCAAGTGAGTAGGTCCCAATTTCAAAACATATACATTTGCAATAAAAAGCTCTCATCTAATTCTTCACATATCCTATTGCTGTTTGTCAACATTGTATATTTAACTCGACTAACAGGTAGCAATGCTTGTATGTAACAAAAACACATAATGTAAACAACACTACTAATTTTGTAAATAAGCCAGTGAATCCTGGCATAGAATTGATACGGGTGAAAAGTTAATGAGCTTATTTCAAGAAAAGACTCACTTATCACAAAGCAAACTTGCTAACATTATTTACAGACGAGCACAAATCTCGTTAATTGCGTACAAGAACAAAGGCTCCTCAAAATAAACACAGACCGCTTCAAATCATAAACATTCACTCTACTTATTTCATAGGTGACAGATAATGACTTTGCCTGAGTAGTGTGACCCATAACAACATACCTTTTCTCCGTTGGCAGAAGTAACAACAAAAACAGCCAGCGCGTACGTTTCCTGATAATGTTAGGTTAAGTGCACTACGCACATACTCATGTTACCACAGTAAACGCGGGAAACTGTACATAAACTAACATCAGCTTTCTACGGATCCAGTGACTACTCTGTATTTGAAAAATTATACGCCACAACATTGTATTCCTCAGCAAACATGATTTGTTCTTCCAGGAAACATAAAATGTACTGTAATATATACGCGATGATACTTACGAGGATATTCGGTTGATAAGAATCGAATTGATTATGCTACAATCTTGAGATATAAATACACTAATGGATTAAGACGTAACATTTTACTGTATTTTCAAACACCATAATAAAAGAAATTTCCCGTTTTCTAGTGGAACGGAACAATTGTCATAAAATTTCATCAAAATGGCTACCGCGCATTAATCTGTATGAAGCCTTTAAAACGTGCAAATTCCTTCTGTAACCAAGTAAAACGGCTTAATTAGTTGTTTTTCGTGGAAAGCTTATATTCTAAAAATACACTTATTAAAACTCAACACTGATACAAGCATCATTTACTCTAAAAGTTCCTTCATTTGTGACCGAGGTAACTGCGAACGTATCGAATCAAAATTAAGTTTTTTGGAATTGTTTCACGAATTTTGTCGCACAGAACACGGTTTTTCTCTCAAACGACACCTGAAATTCGAGTTACAGAGAATTTTATTCACTTCTGCGGGGCAAACAGCGGGTTTATTTATTTACCTACAACCTCTTTCTGCACTACATTTCGTCCTCATTGGTGGTTCTGATTTTCGAACATCAACAATACCAGTACCTCAAGGACCGCTAAAGGTTACTTTATATTTCACATTCAAATGATCCAAATTTTCTTTTTATTAGCACCATGTTCGTAGAAAGCATATGTTATATTTATTCAAATCGATCTCAAATTGGTACAATAATCTTTCTATGCTAAATCTTAACCGCATTTTAGGACATATGATGTATCTTTGATCTTTGGCGATAGGATTCGTGAAGAATAACAATTAACCTTACTATACAATCGAATTATTCGGAATTTTTCAGTAATAAGTTAGGTAATGCTTCAGGTCAAGTTCTTGATTGTGCAACGTATAGTTTGTTGTCTGCTTCACAATTTCAAACACGTTGCAGCTACCGCAAAGTTATTCCACTGTAAATGCTGTCCTCCTAAGTGTCTTCAGTTCATCTCTATTACTAACTGTTGAAGAATCTTCTTGCACCTGATCCGATCGTTATAATAATCAGCAACACGTATAAACAAAATGGGAAATGTGTCAAAGATAGAACATCCACTTAGTTAGTCTGTTAATTGTTCCATATATCAAAATCACGGTAAACATTTTCGTGTGGACCGTGTCAACAGGACAAATGTACAACACCTACGTAGAACTACCTAAAAAATAAGAATATTTATTTGATTGTATACTGGCCATTAACAGGCTTATTTTTTAATGACTATTTATCCCTACCAAATAATTTCTCTAAGGTGTAGGAGGAGTTAAGCAGAAAGCTCTTTAACCAACATTTGATAACATTTTCGTTATCTCTCGGGCATTTTATTTCCGTGGTAGATTGCAGATTAAAATATGCTACAAAAATGACAATACAGGAAGATGGTGAGAAACACGTACTATTTAAATAATGGCCTGACTCTCTGCTACCAGTTCTTTCAAAAATATTTAAATATTAAGGTGTGCAATAGGCATATGAGCACCTAACACCAAATGACGGATGTGTTTAACACGAAAGCTGCAACTTATTTACTGGCCACTTTCACTCTCCAGGACGAAGTGATCTATGTGACAACGGTATTTTATATACAATGGAGAAGTTATTCTCATTGGCTTACACTGTGATTTTATCTTGGAACTCTTCCATTTGGTCCGTGTTTGAATAGAAAAACAGTAATATCAGAAAAGTGAGTCCGCCTTGATGCAAAACACCTCGTTATTCGTGTACTTCTTTATTCTCCCAAACTAGTTTCAGCGACAAATATCACCACATCAGTGGTTTTTTAATCTAAAACGTGCAGAAAATAGCATGTGCTAATGTTTTTGTATAACCATGCTATTTTCTGCCCGTTTTAGATTTTAAAAAAAACACTGATGATGGTGATATTCGTCGCCGAAAACTAGTTTGGGAGAATAAAGAAATAAACGAATAACAAGGTGTTTTGCATCAAGGCGGACTCAATTTTCTGATATTACTGGATTACACTGTATGCCAAGCCAGATTGTTACATGGAATAAGCCAATTTGGACAAATTATCCATAGCATATAAAATATCGATGTCACACAGATCACATAACGAAGGATAATGAAGGTGTCATATGAAAATGGACAAAGCGTGAAACTAGTCAGCTAGTACATAAATATTAGTTTTGATGTTAAACGCTTAAAAAGTCTTTACTTCATATTTGAGAGCTGTAACCCGCAACATACTGAAAACGTTTATAATACAAAAGTGGCTTACTGATCCCATACCGGACTGGCTTTCACAAAGGACTGTCCTCAGAGGAAGCAATATTCAGGCTCTTTAAAAAATTCTGGATCAACTGAACTGTAGAAGGTATCTTGTGACCCCCTAAAGTCTTTGACTGTGTGAAACATAACATATGAGTACAAAAACTCCCACACTATGGTATCAAAGATCAATCACTAGCTTCACTAGAATCTCACTTACTTATCAGGAAACAAAGTGTTGCACTATTAGGTGCAGGTGAAACAATAAAATCAGAGTGGAGAACTGTTAAGTGCAGTGTTCCACAAGGCTCGATCCCTGGGCTTCTCATCATAGTGTACATTAGTGGCTTACCATCATTAAGAAATAACAAGGCAAATAGAGTAATGTTTCTTGATGATACAGGTATTTAGATCCGTGGCGTGAAATCCTCACACAGATTGCAGCTGATCAATGACACAAATATGCAGACATTAAAAGACAAATAGTCTAGAATAAAATCATTAAAAGAAAATTTAAAGCAGTTTCAGATGAGAAATTAAGATAGAATGAATATATTGCTCACCTGCTCAAGGAACTAAGATCAGCATACTTTGCACTAAGAGTTATTTCAGACTATGTTAACAGGGCAATAATAATATCACAGTATATCGCATACAGCCACTCTCCAATCTCTTATAATATACACGAAAAATGCTGCAAAAGTGAAAATGTTTTTAGAGTACAAAAAGAATTTATGAGATTGATGTGTGTTATTACAAATTGGACATCCTATAGCCACCTATCCAAGACCCTTGAGATATTGACAATCACACATCAGTACATCTACAAAGTGATGATGCTGTAATCAACAATGATGAACTTTTCCAGATTGACTGTGATATTAACAATCACAATGCAAGGCACAAGCAATGCCCTCACAAAGATTCAGTAACACTCAGTATGGTACAAAAAGGGACTATCCAGTCTGGAGTAAGAATTTACATTAATCTCCTACCAAATCTAAAAAAGGACATTGCCAACTCATATGCATTCAAGAGGAAACTGAAACAATTTCTTCTAAACCATCCAGCACATAATTTAAATGAATTTCTGGAGCTATAAGTTTTGTAAAATTTGTATTGTATTGTGCGAATAAGTAACTCCCCAAGTGAAGTGCAATGTATAATCTTTGTGCTGTGCAAATGATTAACTAAATTGTTCCTTGAGTGAGTTGTTGTTCGTAGTTGCTTTGTGTTTCAATATGGTTGAGATATTCAAAATATGGGGGTATAGTAATTTGCCTGTATAACTGGTGTCTCTGAGATGGACATAGTTCAGGCACAAAAAGCATGGTCGCTTTTTGCGTTATTTTGAGGTCACGTTTTGCGTTACTTTTTATAATTATGAAAGACACAGTGAAATTGTTATTTACGATTAATGAGGAGATCCAGTAGTTACAGTGAGAGAGTGAAGTTCTGGAATTTTCTACATGATGTGTGATGATAGATTGACTACAGCAAGCTTACGAACTCCACCAGTTTCTTCCATGTCCCACACATTGCATGCCATTTGACAGATGTCTCATTCATGTCATCTGCGCCTTGGTTACAGTAAAGGGCCCTATTGTTTTCGTCTGCTCAATATGAGATTCAGTTCATGATTTTGGCCCAACATGAGATCACAGATGATGGGAAACAATTTACTTTGACAGTAATTTAGACAAGAGGCAACTGCTGTGGTTACTGATATTCTCCTGCAAGTTCCACAGCAACTGACCTATCAAGCACTCAAGACGGCGTTGATCACTTGTTGCACCAAGTCACCTGAACAAAAGCTCAAACAGGTGATATATCATGAGTGAAGAGGTGACAGAATCCCTCTGGAATTCTGGAGACACTTTCAGGCTATAGTGGAAGTTAGTGTGGTCCCTGAAGAGTTGCTACTCCACATGTGGAAACATCAACTGCCTCCACAGTGTAGTTAATCTTGATAGCACGAGAGAAACAGCTCTTGGATAAGTTGTTGTGGATAGCTTATCGTGCACACAGCACATTCTACTCAGCAGGTGTAGCGGCTGCAGCGCCACTGGATAATGATGCTCCACATAACAGTCAGCAACTGGAGGCATCAGAAGAACATATGCATTGTTGTCCAACAGCGTCATTTGGGCGAATGCTGTGCAGAACTGGATCTGATAAAGATTTACAAACTGTGCTGGAAAAGATGGCCAACCAATTGCAGGCACTGGAGCTTCAGATGTGTTCAGATAGATGGATATGGGCAAAACATTCTACTAATCCTCCAGCTCAGGACCACACTCAAGCTCAAGATGCCTCATTGGCCATGTGTTGGTATCACAGTTTAGGTCTCAGGCTACAAAGTGAGCGATACTGTGTGATTACCGAAATGGCAAGAAAGGTGCACAATAGGCGACACAGACTGTGGCACCTCCAAGTGGTGCTGGTGGCATATAAAACACCACCTAATAATAGTTCCTAGACCAATGTGTCTAACGTTTCCCTGATGACCGGAGACTGTGTGGTACTGGGGTGCAAGACTCACACCTCTCTTGCAGGTGACTTATGTTTTGTGAGCTTCTTCTCAGGACAGAAGGCTGCGTCGAGCTTCACAATGTTTCTTCTCCGAAGATTATGCGCTGGTTAGGGAAATATTACTGAACTACTTCTTTACCCTTAACATGATTAATTACTCTCAGAATACTTTTATATCAGCTCCGCTATATTTTCTTCTTCACAATAAGACCACTACACAAGTTCCACATGCTCTTTCAAGTCTCGTAAATCAACCCCATCCGGAAAACATTGGTACTTAACATATACCATTAGAGTCTCTTTTGGTTTTAATAACACTTGTCAAAACAGTTCTTGCTCCTAGCAAGTCAAAGACCAGAGTATATGAGTCTCTAGATAAAAAACATATTTCATTTGTTCCCAGCAGTCACTACTACTTCACTGCCAAAGAGTAGTCCTTGATTACTCCTTGTACTGTGCATAAGTCTTCCAAGGCAGGTGCGGCCACCACTTGTCAGCGCCGATAGACCGCCACAACTTTAATCTTCTCATAACACACGCCCATCCTGCACACACATAAACCATCGCACAATAGACACATTTCCACTCTCACACATTTATCCTTAAAGTGTCGTGTGCTTGAGACAGTGAAATATGAGTGTCTCTAGAATTTACCCCTGAATTCCCAAGGCACAACAAGTGTAATATTAATGTACCTGTGGAGACTGCAGAATCAGCTGTCCTCACAAACAGTCACCATTACGTTACATTAATACTTGTTCAATAGATCATGAATATGACATTTCGTAATGATGTGGAATGTGTCAGTTTAATTTAAGTTTTCTTTACACGGTGTAATCTTTTATAAACTTTTTTTACAGTTACTACTTCATATCTAAACATTCATCTACCACGTAGAAGGAATTGTCATTTAGAAATTCTTTTAATTTGTTTTTAAATGCTGGTTGGTTATCTGTCACATTTTTAATGCTATTTATTTAATGGACAAAAATTTTTATGGTAGCACGATTCACCCCTTTCTCTGTCAAAGTCAGATTGTATCCAGAATAGCGAAGATCATCCCTTCTTCTAGTATTGTAGCTATGCACTTTGCTATTATTTTTGAAGTGAGCTGGGTTACTAATAACAAATTTCATAAGCGAATATACGTATTACAGAGATAGTGTGAAGATCTTGAATTCTTTAAATAAATGTCTGCAAAGTGCTCTTGTGTTAGGTCCAGCTATTATTATGTTTACAAGCTTTTGTGCAATGAATACTTTTTATTTTAATGAAGAATTACCCCAAAATATGATGCCATATAAAAGTAATCAATGAAAATAGGCATATTAGGCTAATTTACTGATATGTTTATCACCAAAGTATCCAATAACCCTAATAGTATAGGTAGCTGCACCTAAGCGTTTCAGGATATCATCAATGTGTTATTTCTCATCAATGCATGCATCCAGAAATTCTCAATATTCTGACAAGCAACAGACTTCTCTTCAGAGTCTATATTTATCAAAGGTGTTGTGCCATTTACCGTACAGAACTGTATATACTGTGTTTTCTCGAAATTTAGTGAGAGTCTACTTGCAGAGAACCACTTAACTGTTTTCTGAAAGTCATTATTTACAATTTCCTCATCTAATTTTTGTTTGTTGGGTGTAACTACTATACTTGTATCATCTTCAGAAAAAACTGGCGTTGCACCTTCATGAATATAGAGTGCCAAGTCATATATATATATATATATATATATATATATATATATATATATATATATGAAGAACAATAAAAGACCCAAGAATGAACCATGTGGGATACCATTCTTGATACTTCTGCGGTTAGAGGACAGTGCTAATTTTTGCAGACTATCTGTACTGATAATTTCAACTTTCTACATTCTTCCAGTTCAATATGAGTTAAACCAATTGTGCAGTGTCCCACTCTTACCACCACTTAAGCTTTTCTAGAAGAATTTTGTGATTCACACATGAGGGATCACCAAAAAATCCCAATGGGTGATGTTCAGTTATTTAGACTATCTGATATTTGATCAGTGAAAGCATACAAAGCATTTCCAGTTGAAAAGACATTCTGAAAATAAAACTGACACTTTGTTAGTACTTCGATTTTACAAATATGTGAAGCTACTCATGAATTCATTACTTTTTCAAGGATTTTGGATAAAGCTGTCTAAATGAGACTGGGGAGTAATTGTTAGCACCAGAATACTACTTATCTGTTGGTTACGAGCTTTCAGTTGGCAGTTGGAAATGCCATCAATTCCCTTTGCTTTTGATTGAATTTCTTATTTTCCTAATTTCAGCACAAGAGGTGGGTTGAATTTCAGTATTAACAAATTGCATATGTATTGCCTCTCTCATAAACCACCTTGCATTTTCTAATCAACAGCTGTATCCTATTTACTACAACACTTAAAGATGTATTACTAAAATATTTTCTACTTTTGGTTTTTTGTTAGCAAATTTCTCGTTGATTTTGATAGAAATACAGTCTTGCTCTACTCTGTGTTGGCCTGTCTCCCTTTTAAAAATATTCCATATTCTTTAACCTCATTATCAGAGATGATAATCTCAGGCATTACACACATACTTCTGGATTTTTAATTAATTTTCTTAATGGAATGCAGTAGTTTTTATGATCTTTGACTATTTCTGCATCATTATTCCTACCTATAAGATGCATTTCCCTTTTCTGTTTACAAGGCTTTTTTTCATCCTTTTTGCAAGTCATGGCTCTTTAGATAGTTTCTTAGAACCATGTTTCAGAGTTTTCTTAGGGAAAATGTTTTGAAATGTACATGATATCATGAAATAGGTTAAATTTCAAATTAGTATCAATTTCCCTGTAGAACTCATACCACTCTAACTGCTGCAAGCTTTCCCTGAATTTTGCAGTTATTAAATTGTTAATTGACTGCACTATTCATAGGACTTTTTTGCATTATTGTATTGACCTATGTCGTATACTGTAATTAGCTGTGCATCATGATCAGAAAGACCATTCTTAACAGGAAAAGTTTTTAGTTGATTAAATTTATCTTGGTCTATAAAAACAGTATCTATCAGTGTGCTGCTTTCCTTTTCTACCTGGGTAGAAAAACCAATAACTGATGTCAAATTGAAAGAGTCAATTAATACTTCAAGGTCAAGCTTTCTATCAGACTCTTTCAGAAAATCTGTATTGAAATTCCCACAAACGATAATTTGCAATTTGCTTCCCTGCATTCATCATATGCTGGTGGGCATGCTTCGACTGTCCCCCGCATATTAGGGCAGAGCAGGGAAGACAGTCGAAATCCACCCTGTTCAGTGAGATGGCTAAGCTCTGTGGATTCCAGGAGCACTACACAACGAGTATTTTTAGAAATAACTGAAAATTTCTCAGTGGGGGACTTCTAAACAGCTACCATTATAATACTAACATTATTTAGTTTAAGCGCAAAGGTACATGCTTCTATCTGTATATGTCTCCCTAGACAATTTTTTTAGTTTCTAAATTTTTCACATTATGATAAATTTTAACACACATGACAGCTCTTCCTCTCTCCACAGTGTCTGTACTTATGTATGCTCGAAGTTTATATACAGTTACACTTACCTTTTCCATATCTCTGATTATATGATGAGATAGGCATTGTACATCTATTCCACCCTCAGTTTCTAGATCTTCTAAACAAATAAGAAGCTCACCTGCTTTGTCTTTTAATCCCCTGATGTTCTGATGGAGTATACCTACATTATTTCTCACTGTACGTTTATGAGAATCTTGTGATATATTAACACTGTTTTTCACTGTATGGGAAATTTTGTGATATTTTAACATCTCTACTACCCACGTTTCCGAGCTGCTCATTAAGCTTGATTTTATTCAATGTTGAATTATTGGACACTGATGTTAGACTAAAAACGAGGTACTCTCATGAATTTCAGTGCCCCACTTAAATATTTTGCTGTAATCCTGGACAGTTCACCCTTCCTTTCCCTACTGAGACGCAGGCTGTGCCTTGTAAAGACCTGCCTACCAATGGCTTCAGCAGGAACCAGTAGCCAACATATTGACCCTCCTGACAGAGCTGTTCAATTAGGGCCAATTATAGCACACGAAAGCAGAACCAATCCAACATTTGTATGGTTTGTTGCAGATGCTTTTTTTAGTTTAACAGAAATGCATGGTAATATCATACCAGTTCCACATTGCTGACAGACAATCTGGGATAGAATTTCTAGAGGACACATTCTAAAGTTGGCACTCTGCTGACGGCACACACTAGACATATCAGCTGAGATGGTCCCTAAGGCATTCATCACATGCTGGTTGGCATGCTTCGACTGTCTCCCACACATTATGGCAGACCAGGGAAGACAGTCGAAATCTACCCTGTTCAGTGAGCTGGCTAATGTCTGCGGATTTCAGGACCACTACACAACCAGTTACCACCCAGCCAGCAATGGTATGGTGGAGAGATGGGGTATCATATGCTGAAAGCAGCTCTCATGTGCTCCAAGAAAGTTGAACCAAAGCGCTCTCTCTGGTACTGTTGGGTTATGGACAGCTTATGAGGCTGATATGGGTGCTTCGGTAGCTAAGGCAGTATATGGTGAGCCGTTAAGGATCCCAACCAGAGTTTCTCACCTATGTCCCACTGACAGACCAAACAGACTACCCCTGTTGGTACAGCCCTGTTGGTACAGATGATTTGGGACCACCTGGCAATGATTCGAAAAGCACCAGCTGCTGTGTTGGTCTATTGGTCGATTTTGGAATAACTGTGCTGGGAGGCAGCTCAACAGCCAACACAAAGAGTATGAATCAGCATGAAATTTATGTAATGAGAGATAATTACTACATGCAGTACTGGAATTAAAGCATGGATTCTTGTTGAAACTAAATTGGTGCCATGAACAGTCTTCCACACAGTGTAATAAAAATGCAATGCAACGTACAAATATTGAAGGCGCAAAAATAAATAATGTATCTATGATAACTTTTCTTACTCTGTCGATGTAGATTTTTAGACTGTCTGATTTTGCAGCAAACTTTGTCCTCTAATTTTCTGTGGTTGCTGATCATACAGTCCATCCACTAAATCTTGATGATTAGTACATATATAGGGTGAGTCACCTAACATTACCGCTGGATATATTTCTTAAACCACATCAAATACTGACGAATCGATTCCACAGACCGAACGTGAGGAGAGGGGCCAGTGTAACTGGTTAATACAAACCATAAAAAAATGCACGGAAGTATGTTTTTTAACACAAACCTACGTTTTTTGAAATGGAACCCCGTTAGTTTTGTTAGCACATCTGAACATATAAACAAATACGTAATCAGTGCCGTTTGTTGCATTGTAAAACGTTAATTACATCCGGAGATATTGTAACCTAAAGTTGACGCTTGACTACCACTCCTCCGCTGTTCGATCGTGTTTATCGGAGAGCACCGAGTTACGTAGGGATCCAAAGGGAACAGTGATGGACCTTAGGTACAGAAGAGACTGGAACAGCACATTTCGTCCACATGCTAACACCTTTTTATTGGTCTTTTTCACTGACGCACATGTACATTAGCATGAGGGGTGAGGTACACGTACACACGTGGTTTCCGTTTTCAATTACCGAGTGGAATAGAGTGTGTCCCGATATGTCAGGCCAATAGATGTTCAATGTGGTGGCCATCATTTGCTGCACACAATTGCAATCTCTGGCGTAATGAATGTCGTACACGCCGCAGTACATACGGTGTAATGTCGCCGCAGGCTGCCACAATACGTTGTTTCATATCCTCTGGGGTTGTAGGCACATCACAGTACACATTCTCCTTTAACGTACCCCACAGAAAGAAGTCCAGAGGTGTAAGATCAGGAGAACGGGCTGGCCAATTTATGCGTCCTCCACGTCCTATGAAACGCCCGTCGAACATCCTGTCAAGGGTCAGCCTAGTGTTAATTGCGGAATGTGCAGGTTCACCATCATGCTGATACCACATACGTCGACGCGTTTCCAGTGGGACACACTCTATTCCACTTCGTAATTGAAAACGGAAACCACGTGTGTACGTTTACCTCACCCCTCATGCTAATGTACATGTGCGTCAGTGAAAAAGACCAATAAAAAGGTGTTAGCATGTGGACGTAATGTGCTGTTCCAGTCTCTTCTGTACCTAAGGTCCATCACCGTTCCCTTTGGATCCCTACGTAATTCGGTGCTCTCCGATACACACGATCGAACAGCGGAGGAGTAGTACTCAAGCGTCAACTTTAGGTTACAATATCTCCGGATGTAATTAACATTTTACAATGCAACAAACGGCACTGATTATGTATTTGTTTATATGTTCAGATGTGCTAACAAAACTAACGGGGTTCCATTAAAAAAACCTGGATTTGTCTTAAAAAACATACTTCCGTGCATTTTTGTATGGTTTGTATTAACCAGTTACACTAGCCCCTCTCCTCACGTTCGGTCTGTGGAATCGATTCGTCAGTATTTGATGTGGTTTACGAAATATATCCAGCGGTAACGTTAGATGACTCACCCTGTATATTTTAAGATGTCTTGCAGGATGGAAAAAGTTACTACCTCTTCCTATGATTACAGGAAAAACTGTGAACAAATGTTGCTGTAATAAATAAAGATATTCTTGTGAATATGATAAGTCTTAATATATATTTTTCCTTGCATTTTTATACATAAATAACACTTACTACACACATTGTTGATGCATGATTAAAAATTACACTTCCGTTTTGTGTGAGATCTAAAACATATGTACTCTTAAGTGAGATTGAAACAAAAGTTGTTAAAAATTTGAATGTTTTCCAGGCATTGCTCTTCTGTTACAAAGATAATTCTAAAAGCCTATTTTTACCGTCCTTTGCAGAAATATACAATTTTCTTATAACTGATGAGGAAAAGAAAACATTCATATAATTAATAATGCAAAAAATGAAAAGGTATGATATTGAGAGCTAGTTGTTTAGATATTACACGCTGCACATCATGCTCACGCACTGCACAACCCACTGACAGGTCGTTCACACATCATGCTGCATACAGGCTCTGGATGACATCTCTGATACCCCATATACTGGTCTCTACCAGGGTTTGTGGTGAAGTGAACACACATTTGAGAGTCCGCAAAACGGGAAGGGCAGCAAAGTATTAGTGGGAAGAATGAAAGTAGCGTGGGTCATACTGGCTTCAGCTTCAGACAACGAGGTGAGCAATATGGGGGGACACAGGGACAACCTTCTTGCACCCACATAGTCGGTAAACGACGAACCAACTCACAACTCCCTCGCATCAGAACATTCAACTCACCAGGTCATCATGTATGGTTCACACAAGAGCAGTTAGAGTTATCAAATTCAAATACACCTGTATTCCTAGTGCTCCACATTTTGGAGGTGGGTAGCTGTGTGGGAATATCTCTCAAGTGTTGTGCAATGTAGTTCTTCGTAATTATTCATTGAGTGAATTGTTTTTGTTAGTTACTTCCTATTTCTTATAATTGAGTATTGTCATTTACCTATAATGTTATAAATAATCTCAAAGTATGATGCTGTAATGTATGTAGTAATGTATATATTGTTTGTACATTATCTACAGCATTATCATCTCTCTTGATACTTTGAATATAATATTATATACCCCATATGTATATAGTTTATTGTATTGTTTGTTTTTCCCCATATAACAGTGTATTCTTTGACTTGTCGTACATTATAGTAAAATTTTTGTACAGAATGTAATTTAGCAGGACCAGATATGAATAAAATCAAATAAAATTATAGTTTTATAGCTGCATATTTCATCCCTTTCTGTGCTAAAGTTGGTTTTACACAGGGTAATACAGATCATTGTTTCCTCTGGTGCTGTTAGTAAGAGGTCAGATATATTTGGCATTTAATGTCAAAGACAGTGTGAAGAAAGTCAAATCGACATTTGTCAAATTTGTGGGTTTAGAGAAAGATCTTGACATTGTTAACTAGATTTCACTCTATGCAATTATGAAGGCAGTAAGGCGAAATATAATGTGCAAAAGGTTGTGTACAACGTGTTCAGAAATGAGACTGTATTTAAAAGAATCGAAGGATATGAAAGAGAAGCACTATTTGAGAAGAGAATGGAACAGGCTTATAATCAATCCTCCATATCATTCAGTATATACATATACTGAACGAGCAGTAAACGAAAGTAATGATTAATTTGGAAAGGGAATTAAATTTCAGTGACAAGAAATAAGAACTTAGACGTTTGCTTTTAAATGAGGTGATGCTGAGAGAGATAGATAATGAGGAACTAAAAGTATTAGGTGAGTATTGAAATTTGGCCTCAAAAATAGCTACCAATGACTAAAGTAGAGAGAATATAACATGCTGACTGACAATAACAAGGTAAGTATTTCTGAAAGAGAGAAATTTGTTGACATCAAATATGAATTAAAGTTTTAGGAAGGGTTGTATGGTATGGTTCGTTGTGCTTGGCGTCTTGAGATGGCTGGATGCAGGTGGACAATATCTTATTATTTAAACGAAACATTTATTTACAAGATCACAGAAGTCCTACACTACAGAAAGAATATGTCAAAACCAAAAAGCACAACCAATATCACACTGAAGTCAACACAAGAAGTTCCTGTAACAATTGACAATATTCGGAGATTAATAATTCAAATTTATAACAACACTGAATATACACTGATGCTTTCACATTCTCCCATGATGATATATGTGTGGTGAAGCAGAAACTAACTTTAGGACCAAACAAGCGACTTGAAAGTTCCACTTACAGACACATATTCTGCCTCCATTGAAGAGAGAGCTGTAATTTACTTTTCCACATCATTGGAACTCGCTGAAACTTCTGTAGAATCCACATATTGATTATTTTGTGAATTTATACCCGCTATGGTGAGTGTCACTATAAGTTTCAGTATTACAGTCCTCATTCTTCTCAAACTTTTTGCCATCCACTATCCACTCTGGTTTAACTAATAAAGATATTGGGTTTGCGACCATCATACAAAATTTATCTAATATTCTCTTCAAATATTATGCAACCTGATTTACGTGAATTTCTGGATTTTTAATCCCAGGAAGTAATCATCCCTTCGTTACAGTTATCTGAATACCTTTACCCAACTGTTCAATAAACTTAGTTGTTGCATCAGTAAAGGCTATAGCCAATCCATCATCAACGTGAAACAACAGTACCAGATTGTCACCAAAGAATATACATCGATCTGAACAGCTCTCCCATTAATTACATTCTGTAGAAATTTAACAAGACATTCATAATGGCATTTTGATGCTTGCTTCAAAACACACAGACTCTTCAGTGCACCATTATCAAATCCCCTTTGTTCATACATATAGATTTTCTCCTTCAAAATAACATTGAGAAATGCTGTCTTTACATCAAACAGCCTTATACACTAATCATGTCGAATTGCAACATCAGCAGTCCGTTCATCATCTCAGATCTACCTAAAGGGCTAAATGTGTTAACATGATCTATTCTAAAACTCTAAGTGTATCATTTTTTCACTAATCTAGCCTAACATCGAATCACTTCATTATTTGTGTTTAGCTTTGTAACAAAACCCCCTCGATTTTGAATCAACTTGTTTGTTTTAAATTTGCAAACTAGATCCCTTTTTTTACTCATCTTCAGAGCATTTATTTCTTCCTACATCACTTTCTTCCTTTCTTCATAACTTTCTGACTATGTTGCTTCTTTATAATTCTTTGCTGTCTCATAAAGAAGCGTCATTTTCGACTGATGGGCCAGATCTTCACAGCAGCATGATGGTTTCTTCAAATTTCGACATTCACAGAAATTATGGCCTCCTTTGTCTTTATATCTAGCTTTCAAGTTCCTATCAGTGTGTCCGTCAGTGTCATACATATGGTTACTGAGCCTTTCGTCAGTTGCAGCTATGTCATGGTTGATAATGACCGTCCTCTCCAAGACCAAAATCTACATCTGACATATCAACAACCCAGTCGGTCTTTCAGTAAGTGGTTCCTATAATTATTTTTATTTGAATTTCACATCTCTGCACACACACACACACACACACACACACACACACACACACACACACACACACAAACACAAACACACACACCAACACCCTTTTTTCGGGAGAATATACGCAGTACTCATGATCATTATAACCAATGCCATGCCTTTTTGAAGATATAGCAGTAGACTTATTCCATTTTATGTGGACATCCAAGCACAGTATTTAATTTCAAATTCACCTAATTATCAAAACGACCTTCTTTCTTAAAAAATAACTCCATTGGACTTTTACCTATAATTTATGTTGGATCAATTCGATTGAAACTGTATGTTGCAGCCTAAATTGCCACACCACACAATGCTTTTGGTAAGTATTTGCCAGAGCAGAAGCAAGAACATGCCATCTCACAAGAAATTCTATTTTCCCATTCAGAAACTCCATTCTGCTGAGTGGGATGTGGCGCAGTAATTGAATGTTACAGTCTAGTGGAATCAGCAAATTTACTTACATCTTTATTGTGGAACTCGTTGCCACTGTCTGGACATAATCCTTTCAGAATAACATCAGTTGAGTCTTGATCTTTTTAATGAACAGTGGTAGCTTTGTGTTACAAGCAGTATGTTACCCTGGAACTGGGAACATCATCTTTAAAACGCAAAGTATCGATAAACCGGAAAATAATTTTCTTCCATTGTTCCACAAACATCTGTATAAATTAATTCTACAGCTTTACTGGATTTAAGCACTCTTTCACTAATCGCCAATCGGTAATGTTTACCACAGATGCTCCCCTCACAAAAGCTGCTATCAGTCGTTACCCCTATACCACGATCTTTCAAAAACTGATACTCACATCGTTTATTTTGATGATCCATTCTTTCATGCCATCCCTGTAAAGCATCATCAGTTTCAGTTGTAATATTTCTGGCTTTGCAGTCATCATATTCAGGTGCAAGAAACTCTTTGTAGAGCAGTTGAGAAAGCAGCAGTGGCAAGATGACATAATGTGGTGTGAGGTACCGATGACAGATTGTTTGTTCAGTAAGGATATCGTGAGAAAGACCGCCAAAATAGTTGTCCTACTTCGTGACTGACTGCTGCATTCGGAAGCTGCGCTCCAAAATGATACTCTTGTTATTAATATTAGACAAACTAAACAGTGTATTTACTTGTATTTCATATTAAAGCACCTCTCATTAGCATGCTATCATTCCATTATTTCACAAGTGTTAATAACCAGCAGAATAGTAAACAGCTGCTAAACAGTTGCAGACAAAGCACTTTGGAGATCATCGGATCGCATCTAACTTGGATGGCGAGGGAAGTGGTTTGATTGTAAGATCATAGCTGGTTCGTCAGTCTTGGCAGACAGACATGTTTGTGAAGACAGTAACTGTTCTCGACAGAACAGAATACTGTTGATGACCGTGCAGTTTTTCACTGGAATAAATGATGACTAACTGAAACCCTCAGCTGCCGACAGGTGTTGTTGGTATACCTCGATGTGGACAGCTGAAAATGTATGCCCCGACCGGGACTCGAACCCGGGATCTCCTGCTTACATGGCAGACGCTCTATCCATCTGAGTCACCGAGGACACAGATAAATAGCGCGACTGTAGGGACTTATCCCTTGCACGCTTCCCGTGAGACTCACATTCCCAACTGTCCACAATTCTACATATGTAATATACTTTATAGACATTTGCCCATTCACTCATTACTCGCGCACGCTTTGGCGATTCCCGTAAGAGTTTGGGCAACCTGTGCGCATTCACACAGACGAAGGTCAATGGCTGAGTAGCCTTTAACTATATATATCAAGACAGTAACTGTTCTCGACAGAACAGAATACTGTTGATGACCGTGCAGCTTTTCCCTGGAATAAATGATGACTAACTGAAACCCTCACAGGCATGAGTATACGAAGTATAAGATTACAGATACACCAGGAACACAATATGTAGGTACAAGAAGACACTAGTACTATATTAATGCACATAACATTAAACATATTATAAGGTATGTAGTGGAAGAATTTTTTCGATATATACAACAACAGCAAACAAACCATTATGTCTGAAGATATTTTAAGAATAGGAAAGCAAGATGAGGGCTATTATACATATAACACAGATGAAATAACTTAAAAAAGTATGTTGAAGACTGCAGAAAAAGAGGATGATGCTGAAATGGGCAAATGAGTATCATAATGTACAATAGCAGAAATTCTGGTGGTAAAAATAATGTAAATAACTAAATGTTGTCTTGAGTTCATGAACAGATTTTGTCCACCTAGACATATCAGAACTCTTTAGTATGAATTAAAACAACAAAAATAAACTGATAGGATAGGAATAGTTCTGCCAAAGAACTAGGCAACAGAAAAATATGCCAACCATTTATGAAGAGAGGAAAGAGGTAAATTGAGAGGTATAGATTAGATGACAGAAAAGTCAGTCAATTGTTAGTGAGAAAAGAGAAATATGGTTTGTAGGCGACAGGAAAGTTGGCCAATCATTCATGAAGAGTGAGGGAGGGAAGGCAAAAGGTGACATGTAAGTTGGTCATTAAGTAATATTTATGGGTGACGTAGTTTCCGCCAACTATTTTATGAAGTGAAAGGAGTAGACATATTTTCGACGTAAGACGCAACATTGATGTGGAAATCTCATAAATGACATAAACGTAGTAAATAAGCTTTAAACAGGACTATATGTAATGTGAAATAAGAGAGTAATGACACACACTGGTTTCAAATATGAAAGGAAGGTGGAATCTAAGAATAAGATAATAAGCCCCTATATATTATAAAGTCACTTAATGCTCATATGTGAAATTCGGTAGAAAATACACAGTTATTACACAAATAGAGTTCCACTAGTTCTTTTCATAGCAACAATGACACTGATTTGGTAAATTGAGTATTTATGCATTGTTTTTGAAGCAAGATTCTAAAACGTTCTCTTGATGTATCTATGAATCACAGTTGTAAGCTTCCATAGGTAAGATTTAAAGAGCATAGAAAATGAGGCTGGCTAGTGGTGTGAGTCATTACCGAACAGTTCAGAGAAAATTTGAGTCTCATAACAAATAAATACCCCACTCATACGGTTATAGTTGGTAGGGACTTCAACCTTCCCTCGATATGTTGCAAAAATACTTGTTCAAAACCGGTGGTAGGCAGAAAACATCTTCCGAGATTGTCCTAAATGCTTTCTCCGAAAATTATTTCGAGCAGTTAGTCCACGAACCCACGCGAATTGTAAATGATTGCGAAAACACACTTGACCTCTCAGTCAGAAACAATCCAGAGCTAATAGAGAGCATCATGACTGATACAGGGATTAGTGATCACAAGGTCGTTGTAGCTAGGCTCAATACTGGTTCTTCCAAATCCACTAGAAACAAACGCAAAATAATTTTATTTAAAAAAGCGGATAAAGTGTCACTAGAAGCCTTCCTAAGAGACAATCTCCATTCCTTCCGAACTGACTGTGCAAATGTAGACGAGATGTGGCTCAAATTCAAAGATATAGTAGCAACAGCAATTGAGAGATTCATACCTCATAAATTGGTAAGAGATGGAACTGATCCCCCACGGTACACGAAACAGGTCCGAATGCTGTTGCAGAGGCAACGGAAAAAGCATGCGAAGTTCAGAAGAACGCGAAACCCCGAAGATTGGCTAAAATTTACAGACGCGCGAACTTTGGCACGGACTTCAATGCGAGATGCCTTTAATAGGTTCCACAACGAAACATTGTCTCGAAATTTGGTAGAAAATCCAAAGAAATTCTGGTCGTATGTAAAGCACACAAGCGGCAAGACGCAGTCAATACCTTCGTGCGCAGTGCCGATGGTACTGTTACCGACGACTGTGCCGATAAAGCGGAGTTATTGAACGCAGTTTTCCGAAATTCCTTCACCAGGGAAGACGAATGGAATATTCCAGAATTTGGAACACGAACAGCTGCTAGCATGAGTTTCTTAGAAGTAGATACTTTAGGGGTTGCTTGATACGGGTAAGTCTTCAGGTGCAGATTATATACCGATTAGGTTCCTTTCAGATTACGCTGATACAATAGCTCCCTACTTAGCAATCATATAAAACCGCTCGCTCACCGATAGATCTGTACCTAGATATTGGAAAATAACGCAGGTCGCACCAGTGTTTAACAAGGGTAGTAGGAGTAATCCATCGAACTACAGATCTATATCACTGACGTCGGTCTGCAGTAGGGTTTTGGAGCATATACTGTATTCAAACATTATGAATCACCTCGAAGGGAACGATCTGTTGATACGTAATCAGCATGGTTTCAGAAAACATCGTTCTTGTGCAACGTAGCTAGCTCTTTATTCGCACGAAGTAATGGCCGCTAGTGACAGGGGATCTCAAGTTGATTCCGTATTTCTAGATTTCCGGAAAGCTTTTGACACCGTTCCTCACAAGCGACTTCTAATCATGCTGCGGGCCTATGGGGTATCGTCTCAGTTGTGTGACTGGATTCGTGATTTCCTGTCAGGAAGGTCGCAGTTCGTAGTAATAGACGGCAAATCATCGAGTAAAACTGAAGTGATAGCAGGTGTTCCCCAGGGAAGTGTCCTGGGACATCTCCTGTTCCTGATCTATATAAATGACCTGGGTGACAATCTGAGCAGTTGTCTTAGGTTGTTCGCAGATTATGCTGTAATTTACCGTCTAGTAAGGTCATCCGAAGACCAGTATCAGTTGCAAAGCGATTTAGAAAAGATTGCTGTATGGTGGTGCAGGTGGCAGTTGATGCTAAATAACGAAAAGTGTGTCCGCCCCCGGTAGCTGAGTGGTCAGCGCAACAGACTGTTAATCCAAAGGGCCCGGGTTCGATTCCCGGCTGGGTCGGAGATTTTTTCCGCTCAGGGACTGGGTGTTGTGTTGTCCTAATCATCATCATTTCATCTACATCGACGCGCAAGTCGCCGAAGTGGCGTCAAATCGAAAGACTTGCAGCAGGCGAACGGTCTACCCGACGGGAGGCCCTCGTCACACGACATTTTTAACGAAAAGTGTGAGGTGATCCACATGAGTTCCAAAAGAAATCCGTTGGAATACGATTACTCGATAAATAGTACAATTCTCAAGGCTGTCAATTCAACTAAGTACCTGGGTGTAAAAATTATGAAAAACTTCAGTTGAAAAGACCACATAGATAATATTGTGGGGAAGGCGAGCCAAAGGTTGCGTTTTATTGGCAGGACACTTAGAAGATGCAACAAGTCCACTAAAGAGACAGCTTACACTACACTCGTTCGTCCTCTGTTAGAATATTGCTGCGCGGTGTGGGATCCTTACTAGCTGGGATTGACGGAGGACATCGAAAGGGTGCAAAAAAGGGCAGCTCGATGGTTCAAATGGCTCTGAGCACTATGGGACTCAACTTCTGAGGTCTTTAGTCCCCTAGAACTTAGAACTAGTTAAACCTAACTAACCTAAGGACATCACAAACATCCATGCCCGAGGCAGGATTCGAACCTGCGACCGTAGCGGTCTTGCGGTTCCAGACTGCAGCGCCTTTAACCGCACGGCCACTTCGGCCGGCCCGGGCAGCTCGTTTTGTATCATCACGTAATAGGGGAGAGAGTGTGACAGATATGATACGCGAGTTGGGATGGAGGTCATTAAAGCAAAGACGTTTTTCGTCGCGGCGTGATCTATGTACGAAATTTCAGTCACCAACTTTCTCTTTCGAATGCGAAAATATTTTGTTGCGCCCAACCTACATAGGTAGGAATGATCATCAAAATAAAATAAGGGAAAGCAGAGCTCGAACAGAAAGGTTTGCGTGTTCGTTTTTCCCGCGCGCTGTTTGGGAGTGGAATGGTAGGGAGATGGTGTGATTGTTGTTCGATGAACCCTCTGCCAAGCACTTAAATGTGAATTGCAGAGTAATCATGTGGATGTAGATGTAGATGTAGATGTAGAGGATCTGTAGTAACAGATGATGAGAGCAAGCACAGAGCTCTTAAACGACTGCAAAGGGAAATGCCCTAGTTGTATAGGCCTAGCTACAGCTGTGACCAAAACAAAAACATTGATTAACCATTGTCGTGGCATGATGTAAATGGTGGCATTATTTATAAACACTCAAAGTGAAAAGAAAACATTAAATATTTTGTATTTATATTGTAACAGTGTATGAAAACATGTTTACTTAAAATTTGCTTAAAATTATTAGTAAACTAATTTAAGGCATTTTGTATTGTTTTATGGAATGGTACTGGAGCTGTATACTGAGTTTGGAGATGGGAGCATGGACTGACTGTTGTTGAGCTCAATGCGAGTTAGGATACTCTGGAGTTTTACAATGCAAGACCACACCATGGCCAACAGAATCAATAATATGTATTGCTGTTGTGGGCTGCTTGCATATGTTCTGCCAAAAGGTGCGAATGTAAAGTTCTTCTGTCTCCATGAAATTGTGAAATGTATATGTGTTGTGCTTGTTTTATTCATAACCATGTGAAGTGGACATCTTTATGATGCATTCAAATATAAATAAGTGTAGAACGGCATGGTGCCAACATAATAGTGAGAAAATGTGTAAAGTGTAAAGAATGTTTCATCGAATACTAAACATGACAATGGAACAGAAGTTCGGATGTTATGCCAAAAGTGAATAATGATGTAAATTCTTCATGAGAAATATTTTGTTGAATTTAATGGATGGCAACGCACTGATAGTAGCTTAGCTTACCAGCAGTATAAAATTTCTGATTGATTGAAACTTGGCTTGCAGATAATGGATCACGAAAGAGTATTCTAGAAGAAGTGACAGATTGTGAGTAAAAAAAAAACTGCCAACAACATAAAAGTGCAGAATAATCATATTTAGAAAATATTTACTGTTAAAAGGATAATGTAATTAGTACAGACTGTGTAACTCAAGATGAATGATTTTGGAATATTAAGTTGTACACAAATTTATTGAAGATAGCACTTAATTCTTTTAATCAAAAAATATTTATGTCTGTGATTGTATAAATTAATTTATAATTTGAAGATGAAAAATATAAATTAGATACAATTTCCGAAAAACATTAATAAATCACAAGTATAGTGGAATGATATGGCTCTTGAGAGATGACAGCTGAATTTTTTTTTAAATTAGTTTATTTACAAATTTATTGTTGTCTATGAGAATATCTCAATTTTTAGTAATCTCAGAAGGAGAGGGATGTGTGTATCCTCTCCCTCACTCTATTTTTTTACTTGCTGTACAGTGACAACACAAAACTTTTCTTGATGAACGGCTTTCAAAGCGAAATGATAAAGCTCATTATGGCATTGGATGTGGCAACAGCAATTTGCAATATTGTTTTTGAAAAACACCCACAAGTGCCATCGTTTTCAGTTATTTGATTTATTACTTTTGCTCAGCTTTCTTAACAGAAAATAAGTTACATAATCGTTCTGGACAAAGCCAAACTTCTTCAAAATATCGTTCTGCAAATTGAATACCTGTTCTTCAGTTCGATTTGTTCCAAATGCTTCAGTTTGTATCTCCTTTTTTGCATCATCCATCTTCCTAGGAGTTTCAAATGGTTCACATGTAATGTATCAATCAGATTGATTTGTTATGTGATGTGTCGTACCACTGGCAATGTACTACTCATGATAGCCCAATTAGTTTATATCCACAGAAAAACTGTTGCACCTCACCATTATATTTTTTCTCAATTTTTGAAGTCTCTTTGTGGCTATAATTTTTTTAACTTGCCACTGATGTTACACTAGTTGATAACATAGCATAGTGTTTTCTTTTGTTTACTCTAGTACACTCATTTGACTAACCATACTTGTTCTTACATCTAACACAAACCAATCTTTTGTTTCACACTTTAATGATAAATTGCCTTCTTTGTCAGGCAAAAAGTATTTTCTACCTAAATTTCTTTTATAATGTGATTATTTTTTATACATATGCTCCAGATGAAGGTTGATTGTGCCGTTGTTGGTCTTTGTTAATCTTCATTTTCGACATCATTGCTGTAGCAACATTTTCATCATCATGACCTGTTATTGTCAGCTCATAATTTAAACGTTCTTTTTCTAACTTATTGCATGTTTCTCTTCAGCGGTAAATCGTACCATGTAATGTAAATGTAATCAAACTTGTTGGGAAAAGTTTGCAAAACGAGTGTCCAAAGGACACTATCATTTATCAACTTGTCTAACAAAGAAAGACAAGTTTGAACTTCATAAATTTGGCTAGATGGTCTTGTATATTATCAGATGCTTCTGACAAAATGTTATGAAATTTGTGTCTAAGCAGATCAATATTTTCGTCTTAGTGTACACCATAAATTCTGTGTAGTTTAGCCCAAAGCTCTTTGGTGGGCACAACACAAAGTAAAGGAATCCAAAGCAGCCATCCTGCTTCAACAATAAATCTGTCTTTTTCGGAAATACATGTAACTGAAGAAGATGGGTTTACATCTGTCGAAACCATTGTCAAAGTTTGAATAAAACCAACTTTTGTTGCAACTGTGTGGCTGCTTTGGACTCATTTACTGATCTCTAACCATTGCTGAAGTGCAATGTCAGCTAAGTTTAAATATTAGCACAATCCTTTGAAGTGCAGCCTTGTTTAAAACATTAAAAATAAAAATAACAAGGTAAAGGCACGTTGCCAAATGATAGAATAAGTTATTTCCTTACTTTTGGAGAGCCCAAGACCATTTAGCAACATCGGTTTCGTAATTGTGTACACTTTCTTCTGGCTTGAACAGCACACCAATCATGCAGTCGATGTTTCCGTCACACTCTAAAATAGTTCTCTTTATGATTGTCCATAGACCCCCAAATTTCTTTACCAGTGGAGGTTTCAAACGTCAAACTTCATGAAAACTTTACCAACCATTCTTTGGTACCATGCTGATAAACCATAAAATACCATTTTAAAACAAAACTTTTACTTAAAACATCACAAAAATACGACAATACTGGAAGGATAATACATATATACTGGGAGAATAAATAACACATGATATATTATTCCTTTGCATACTTTTTGTCTTGTTATAATTGTGAGTGGAATATGTTCCGTGTCTTCTGTTTGAAGTGACTTCTCCTTTATTCAAGAAATAAGACTTATTGGCCACAAACTAATAACAATACCTTTATTACTGTCCATCCAGTAGGTTATAGGCCAGGCATCAAGTAAAAGATGAAAACGTTCCTTAAATGGAGTAAAATTTTTGTTTCTTAATGTTAAGTTAGTCTATGGAAAGTGTAAAGGTAAAGGAGGGATCTAAGAAAGTTTTTCATTGTCCAGAAATTCGACTGAGGTAATTTTTGTTATGGAAATATCAAATGGAAACAGTCCTTTATGCTGATGTATTCCTGCATATTGTTAATGGAAATAAAAAAGGGCAGTTGAAGGCACAGATGCACAGAAGTTAAGAGATGGACTTAATGCAAAAGCAATGCTTTTTACGTAGTCTCATATGGAATTTGACCAGCTGCAGACTTTTACTTTGTGTGCTACACCACATGGTATGTGGAATCATTTTAAGATAATTCATGAACAGTGGCCTGAAATAAATAAAATTGCATTGAAGCAATAGTTCTTTAATTATAAAATGTTGCACTGCGATACTATTGTTCAACATATTAGTAAAGTTGAAGAATTAGCACAATCTTTCGCTGATGTTTGTGTACCAATGGCAGACACAGAAAGACTGCCATAGTTTGTCGTCAAATTCCAGCAAATTACGGTTCTTTTGTCACTGCTTGGGACTTCCATGACAAAAGCAGACATTTTCGATAGATGATTTAACTGCAAGATTACTGAAAGAAGAGCAACGTTTGTTGCAGATTGAAGAAATGCAACTGCATTGGCTGCTGTTAAGGTTACAAAAAGGATGTAACTCAGCGTTTGCAAAATAATTGAAACAAAAATACTGTGAAGAAGAAGAAGGTTACGTGCTATTATTACCCCAAGTATGATCATTAGAACGCTGACTGCAAAAGAAGACAGTTTAATTGATCAGGAGACAGCCAAGACACTATACACCTTGCTCTGAGTGCAGAAATTAGAAACATTTTGACTACTATTTGAGATAATGTTTGGGTTGCTGACAGTAGTGGAATGCAGCTGGTTATGCACCACTTTTGACATCAAATTAATTATGAAAATTAATTAATTGATCAATTAAATACCCCCACTCATGATAAAGTCATGGGTTTTCCCCAGCTGGCATGTGGGTAACTTCCCCTCTCCTCCACTCCCCATCCCCAGAAATGGTGGGAAATAGAAATTTTGGCAGTAAATTCAAAAATGACGGGAAATTCAAATTTATTGGTGGGAATATCCAATTTTGTTTGCTCACCTTGAGGTTTAGATACCAACTGACATAATTCACAACACCATCACCAGAGGATGGTGTTGGCCCTCTCCCACTCCTCTCCCCCACCTCGTCCCCTCCCCATCTGGAAACTGCTGGGAAAAGGACACAGTGTGTGCTGGGCTGCCAGGTAGGATGGACATAAGTCTTTATTTTGTACCCAGTGCAGAATATTTTTTATTTAAACAATTTGAGTTGCCATTGATCAACCAAGACAGTAGCTGTGGAGTTGATATTTTCGCTCCCCTACACCTATGATGTCACCCACACCCACTGCTACCCAACATCCCCTTCCTGCTCCACATGTGAGGGAGCTTCAGTCTTAAAGAGCTGACAGACAGATCTGATGTAAATCTTTACTCTGTATTATGTGTTCAATGGACGAGATGTTTGTGTTGCTCAGGGAGGAGTTTAACAGTTTTGTTAGCTGTAGTCATGTAGTTAAGGACTGTGCCTGATGCTGCTTGGAAGGCAATGATACTGAACAAGTGTATGAACAACGCGTAAACACTTCCTCAAATAATTAAGATGCAGCAGGAATAGGTTAAGTTATACTCCGCAACTCACATGGATAAATGTCTGTGCTGGAACTGCATCATTCGAGGAAACCCTAGTCTGTCTCCTGAAGCACAAGAGACAAGACTTTCACCCACTTTAGCACAAGCACTCATGTGTGTACAATGTCTTCAGTTGAGGAGATATTGGTTACAAACAGAGATGAGTTTAATAAGTATATTACATGCAAGCATGGAACTGAGGACGCTCCCACGGCCTCCTACATGAAGGAAAATATAATGGATGAGTGCAGGCTGAAAACTTTTCAACAAATAATGGCAATTCAGCGGGATGGGATGAAGATGAGTTCAGAACTCATGTAGATAGATTCTCATGCTGGAACTGCCTAACATTTCTGAAATTGCCAGAAATGTTTGGGTCTCAAGCGGATTAGTTCATAATATCACCACCAGAGAGCCCTGTTGTCCACCACCATCACATCCTTCAGGAGCCAATAGGAATGCAGGAGCGTTATATATGGTCATGAGATCACGATATAGGTGATATAAGACAAACACAGCAGCTTGCCAGTCTCTAGAGGACGAAGAATTGTGAAGCATCGTGAGCAGCAGTCTAGATTGCGCGAAGCATCACAGCAGCAGACATACAAACGACAGCAGAATTGTCAGGACCTGCAGTTACCTCCAACATGTCAGGACAATCATCAGCATCAGCACTGTGGGATCCTGTTGCACACTTGATCAGCATGCTGGAACAGGACAATGATGTTGTCTATACCACTCAGTGATGAATAAATGCAGCCTGTCCCTGACTCGCAGAAGTGTGCAGGTGGTCCTATCCTAAACGGTACTGGTCAATACCGGCTGCCAACATATAAGCCATCTCAGAAGATTCTGATGCCACTGCCAGATGTACGATGTGTAGATATTGCAGATGAGAAGCTAGTATTTCCACCTAGCGCTCTAACGCTTTTTGCTTCAACACACGATTTAGCATCTACAGGTTCATAGCGGTTAGATATCGGTCTACTAGCAGCTGTAGAAGCCAATGGCTGGTGTGTGTTTTGTAAATTGAAAAAGTATCTTAAAATGTTATAGTGCAGTTTATTGAGCACAGATGGGGTGAAATGAAACGTGCTGAAGCCTATATCAATCAGCAGATGACCACCGAGTATTATCCAAGTCGTGAGTCACCAACATTAACTGTGCTGCTCTAACTTTCTCAGTTACAACAGTGTATGACGACTCAGCACTCCAAGTGAAATCTGGGAACACAATCATTTATTTGCGACACTCCACTGTTACAGACATGTTCGGTCTAGGGATTGCATCATCCTGTGTGTTGAAAGACTGAGCAGATGGTTGATTTGTGCTAAAAGTGTGTATAAAGACATTGTAGACTATTTCGAGTCAATAGTGTTGCATCCTGCCTAGTCATCGAATATGGGATATCTACGAAACCTGCTTTCTCGGATTGGTAGACAATATTCAAACAAATCATATTAATGAGCTTTATTACAAAAGAAAAAAATTCAATACTTAACCTTGTGTTGAACAGATGTGTCTCAAGCAAAGGGCGACAGACAAAATAAGATATCTCTTCAGTATAACGATTCCAAGTTTGAGCTATATAGAATGTACGAGCAAAGTAATGAGCTTGATGCTTCTATTCATGTCGCTAGTCTTGCAGCGTCTCATAGAGCTGGGCCATGGCTAATCGGGCATGGTGCTTATTTTCTCTTCGCATAGAGACCGCTGCCATCACATTGTCGTCGTGGAGAGGGGTCGATCAACGTTCAATTAGCGGACATCTTCTTCACAGCCCTCTCTGCTCTCTCGTTCCTGACTGGCGTGCCGGCACTTGACTTTATACCATAACAATACTCCCCCCCCACCCCCACCCCCCACCCCCAACGAAAGCGACGGACTGTCGTCGTATAGGGATCACGACAATGGTAGGGGGAGGGGAGACAGGAGTGTGGATGCTCTGAGGGACTGGAAGCTGTGGCTGCAGGGGAAGTCAGGCTTCCAGTCGTATCCCACCAACCAGCCTTTGCTCTGGCAGAAACGTCCCCTGGATATGCGTCCAACTCCTGAGGCTCGTAGCAAGATATAGAAGGCGTCGGCTGCTGTGGCGTTGGCTGGTCCAGCTCCATCGGTAGGACGAGAGGAGGCGGAGGAGGTGAAGGCTCTGTCTCCATGGGGTCATCCCGCAGTGTCGTGATGACCCTCGGGGCAGCTGCTGTGGCCGCGCTGTCCTTGGTATACGTAAATCTGAGGGGAGAGACACAGAAGGATCACTGTGCACATGAGAGTGGCGAATTTGAATGTGATGCCGGCGCTGCAAACCGTCAGGGCCTGAAATGAGATTCATGTATGCGCCAAGCCGACGGAGGATCTCGCATCACGCCCACCATCTACGCTGCTAAAAACCCTGTAAAACACTGTATCATGTGGCGCGAAGTGATACTTGCAGCCTTCGTTCGGCGCTGGATACTGAGGAGCGTGGAGCAGGTGCAGCAGTGCCCGATGGCGACGGCTGTGAAGCAATTCCGCCGGCGATGGCCCATCTCGTGGATGCGAACTACACGAGGCGAGAAACCGTTTCAATGCTTGATGCCTAGTGTGTGCGGTGCAAAGTTTGGCCATCTGTTGCTCTCAAGGTTCTAGCAAAACCTTCTGTTTCGCTGATTGACTGTGGATGGAACGGTGCACTAGTTAGATGCTGTATGCCGCTGCATTCACAGAATGTTTCAAATCCATTTGACATGAACTGAGAGCCGTTGTACAACACTATGACTTCAGGCAAACCTTCGAGGCAAAAAATGGAGGACAACATCTGAATTGTGCTAAGATTCAGCAATATAACAGAGGCATCTGTGTCTGACTCAAAATTTAACACTTTTTCCGCTAATAGGCAAATGAACAAAAAGTTTGTTTACGCAGTGTGGCATGCGCATTCTGTTGCTGCCTACTGGACCAGTCGTAAGCAAAGGACGACTCAAACTGACAAATTGGTGGCTGCTCAAATTTAACGGCCGACACAGCACCTGAATTATACTGATCGAGAATTTGTATTAAATGCTGAAATGATGGATCGGGCCATTTCAAAATCTGTTCTCTATGTTTGATATCAGTTACATTGTACAAGATCCCATCACGCGAGATAACATCTGAATATAAAGCGCCACAAGTACATTTGAATTTGCATTTCCTCGTCATACCCTGAAATCCTGTTACCAATTTGCGATAAGCTTGTGCTGACCTTTTCCTCTAATTAAAGGATTGGTACCTAACTGCTACCACATTCACTTGTTGGTCATAACAGATAGTTAGCGAATCTACAACCTGGTTATAGGAAATTTCACTCGGAGTTGTGTTAGGGAACAATTTCTGAGTGAGGCGAAACACTGCAATTCATACCACTGACAAAAGGTAATGTAGTTTCACAGTACCTGGTACATTGTGAGCAATTACGTGGGCATCAGACTGTTGCGACCACTCGAGCCACTCCTCGTCTTTGTCGTTAAACTGGTGAAAAGATGGTATAGCACTTGGAGCTGCCATCGTTGCTTGTGGCGCTGTGTTGGTAGACTGGTTCACCAGGAGATGCTGTACCACGTTTAGCTGCATGGTTAGTTGTGGGGTCTGAAACTGAAACATCTGTGTTAGCTGTGTTGCATCTATTGCTTGCAGCTGAGGCGCCTGAGCAGGGTGTGGGTGAGGTAGGTTGCTCATAGTGCGAGAGACAAATGCAAATAAACAGACAAGGAATGCGATAAAAAGAAGCACAGAAGCAAAGAAATTTGCAGCAACGCTCACCTGAAAACACTGATTAGCAAAAATACTATAACAGACACTATTAAAGCAAGTAAACACACCCTAGAAAAGCCAGCGTAGAATTAAGGTGCCAGCAAAACACAATACCCCACGAAAAATCAAATATTTGTGGCAGTCAGGCACAGTGTTCTTCTTACTCGTCACCAAATGTTGAATCCTGCCAAGTCATCGAATATGGGGTATCTAGGAAACCTACTTTCTTGGCTCCCTAGACAATATTCAAACAAATCGTATTAACGAGCTTTATCACAAAAGAAAAAAATACAATATTTAACTTTGTGTTAAACAGGTGTGTCGCAATCAAAGGACGACATACAAAATAAGATATCTCTACAGTATAACAATTCCAAGTTTGAGCTACAGTGAATGTACGACCAAAGTAATGAGCTTGACGCTTCTATTCAGTTTGCTGGTCTTGAAGATTCTCGTAGATTTAGGCTGCGGCCAGTTGGGAGAGGCGCTTAGTTCTCTTCGCTTAGAGGCCAGTGCCGTCGCATTGTCGTCCTGGAGACAGGTTGGTCAGCTGGCAACTAGCTCACGTTGTGGTGAAGTAAGCTGGGATCTCCTTACTTCCGCTCTTCTTTGGCCATCTGCCCCCTTAAATTCATTTTTTTATTTTTACCACCTCCGCTAGGAGCTTGCCTAGTCGGAGGTGCAGGTCTCCTGCATCATCCCCCTATGCTCCTCAGAGTATGGGACCTCATTGTCATCATCATCATCAGCATCATCACCATTAACATATGTGAGTATAATCAGCTTTTTCATAGAACTGAAAGATTAGTCCTCAGTCTTAAGAAATATAGTACCAGATCTTATTTTGTACTTAGTTTTGTATGTATAATTGATTTTCTAATTTATTGTGACTATTCCTAGTTAATATCTTTTGTTATAGGGTGAAATCAGTAATTGTTTCATGACTCAGATTCTACTGTTGACTTATAAACAAATATAAATTCTGTGCTAATTATAAACATTTGGAAGAAGAACTACTAGCATTCTTTAAGTACTTATTTGTCTCTATTCAAAAACATATTAGCAAAGCCAGCCCTTAATTAATTCCAAAATAATTACCAGGTTGGACAAACGTATTGTTTGCGTAAATATACATCTGTTAATTTCATCATTTAAACAAAGAATTCGGCATAAACTTTGTGATAGAAGGAACTGTTAAAAAGCATGAATTTTTCTATGTATTTAGTTTCTTTAAAGTGTTTTAACTATAATTTCTATAAATTAAACATCGAACAATGTGTAGTTTCAGTCATTATTTTTGTGAGGATATATAAAGATCCGATTTTTGTTCCTGAGACAGTCAGTCCATGGCCGATTTTCAGATGAGAAACTTGTATTGGTTAGATCAACAACAATGGATCAACTTAACTGTGAAATAAGTGTAACACAAGTGGGCTGTGTATTAAAACAATGACAGTGTCTGTTCAATCTATTTGAGATATAGTGAACTGTGTGGTTAGGTATTTTCTGCTCGTAGATGTTCAACAGCAAAGTATTGTAGAAGTATGCTGATGTTTGCCTGCAAACTATTAATGAGGCTTATCAAAAGTTGGTCAGTATAGTCCATATTAACTGTGTAATATTGGGGGGGGGGGGGGTTGTGAACAGTGAAAGAAAAGAACTGTGAAAGGCAACTGTGCAACTATCAGCTACATCGTTTACAGTAGTCAGTGTTGAACTTCCACACACATTTTTCAGCCTGCATAGCAATACAGTAAGTCGACACTGAGGACTATCAAGGAAGAAATAAAGCAGTCAAACATCACATTTGGTGTCCTGGGTGAGGACTATTGTATTTGGGCACAAGAAACTAGGACTCACAAACTTTGAACAGTAAACTCACGTACAGTTTATGGTACAGTGATTTTAATGGAGGAGGTGCAACAGCCAATCAGCTCATGGGTTTTATGGCCACAGTATGACTGCAGCCAATCTACGAGTGCGTTCTATTGAAGCATCCATTGAGTATAGAAGCAGCCAATCGGCATGCAGGTGAATACAGCTGACTGGGATACACAACTTGCCTGACCAAGAAAATTAGAACTTGCAGGAGCCGTACAGACGATGAATTGAGACGACAACTGCAGCAGCAGCATCAGGAGATGAGTGGATAAAGATAAGGTAAGTGATACAAATGATTGGCTTTAACGAACAAGACAGTGTGATGGGGGAAATGGACAACAGGAGAGTGATGTGATTGATAACAAAGCTGTAGATATTGTTTAATGAACAAAAAGACTTAATGGGGACTGCTTCTACAGATGATAGTGGTTATAAATCAGACATGAATGTAACTTTGGATGATGGGGATGAAATTACTATTGTAGATGAAATTATAAAGCATCATCTACATTGTGTGGTGATGCACGCAAAATGGACGAAAACAGTACTGAAGCGGATGAAATCGTTAATGCTATGGGGAGGAATCTAGTAGGGAAAGTCAGCAAGGGCATAAGTTCATGGCAGACAGAAAACTGGAAGCAATATTAAGATAAATTTTGGGTAGTATGATTATGAAAAAAGACATTAGCAGCATTAAATCTGACATGACTACTTAAAGAATGAACTGAAGAGAGAAATTAAAAAGGAAATTAAGGTAGTCAGGGCTAATAGCAGAATTAAATAAGAAGGTAGAGGCGGTAGTTAAAGATTGTGATGAAAAGATAAAGAAAAGAGTACCTAATACTAAAGATGATGTCAAAGCAGCCAGGAAATTTTGTGCTGAAAATAGGATTAAACTTGAGAACCAAATCGATCAAATTAAAAATGATTTAGGAACTGAGGTAGAAACCAAGTGTGCAGTAGTGGTAGAGGAGAAACTGGTGAAAGTAAATAAGAATGAGGATTCAAAATTGACTGAAATGGAGAAAAAGATGGAAGAGGTACAAAATCTAAAGCATAGTGTATGTAGTGCCAAAAACAGTCCTTCATTTGTTATTTGTAAGAAATTTAATGATTTTCAACCACATGGTTGAAAATTATTAGTAATTTTCAACCAAGTGGTGAAGTGCAAACACTGGATTTCATTAGGGAATTTAATAATTTGCCTGAAACATGGGATGACAAAGAGAAAATCTCATTTGTGACAGGTCTATTGAAAGGGGATGCTTGTGGATGGGCAGCTCAGGTATCTGATAGTTGTGTTTCATGGCATAGCTTTAAGAAAGCACTTTTAGATGAATATTGGTCTAAACAGAAGCAACAGAGAATTTTGAGTGAATTTCGGGGAGGAGAGAGATTTGACTCTAGGAAGGGTACTGTAAAAGGTTTCTGTCAGCTCTGGATAAACAAACTGAAATATTTGGACAAAGAGCTAGGTAGTGAATCAATAATTATGGGTTTAAAAACTAAGTTGGCTCAGAAAGTTAGAGAATTGCTTGTACCTGCCTCTAGGAGTAACATTAGTGATTTTTTTGAATTCTGTTGATAAAGTGGAGAGGGTCAAGCCCTCATAGGAAGATCATAGGACGAATTTTGACGACAATAATCAATCAGGGAGAGAATTTCAGGTAAATAGGCTGAACAGAAGTAATTATAGCAGAGATTCAAGGAATGATTGGGTGGAGGATAGCAGTGACAAATCCAGTAGCGATGAGATATTTGAATTTATAGCTGATAATGATGGCACTGCATTAAGTAAAGAAAGAATAAAGGAGGATTATGTTAGGCTTAATGAACAGTTAGAGTTTGAGAGCAGTAATGAGGAAGAGAATCATGCTATCTGGAATTTGACTGTGTCTGATATTCATTTTGGTTACCAGGATGACAATCTTTCCAAGGAAAGGATTCACGAGGATTTATTGTATGAAGAAGATCACATGGTAAGTAAAAAGGATGTGTGGCACCCAGTAATAACAGCAAGGGTACAAGGTATACATGTTGTTTAATAAACAGTGATAGTGATTTGAATGACATTTCACAGGCATTTTTTAATCTATTAAGAACACAACAGGTATAGTAGTGATGCATGTTTCTGGAATAAAAGTTATTGGGGCTACTAGTAAGCTTGTAATGCCGAAAATGCATATCCTCCTATTTCCATCTATTGTACTATAATTTTTTTCCTTGTTTTGTTACCTCAAGATATGACATTTCTGTGTTTTTATATATTGTAATTGTTTTACTATTTGTACATATATATTTATGCATTTATGTAGATGTATAATTGGTTTGTTTTGTAAATATTATTTGTATTTTTACGCTGGGTCTTGCCTAGGGAAAACTTTGCTATCGAACGACTACATCGATAGGTCGTGTGGAGAACCAAAGTGTTTAGGATCTTTGGTAGTGTGAACTCTGCCGCGTGGAGCATGGGCAGAGCAGAGGGGTCTGGCTGGGTTAGGGCAGTGGAGGAGGTGTGTTGTGTGACGCTCCCGCGAGTTGCCGCGCTTTCGGGGTTTGGCAGCATGTAATTGCGCTCGACTTGCTATGACAGTTTCTGTGCATGGTGTTGCGGACAGGAAGCACTAGCTGGCGCACATCAAGAGCCCGTTTCGCCTGGTGACCGTGTCGAGAAGAAGGCGCGCCAACATCCAGCTTCTGCAACAGCGACGGCCGACAATGAGTGACTGTCGCCACCTACTCGATCGACGACTTCAAACCTCCAATCAACCAACAAGGAAGACTAAAAGCACGTAAAATTTTAGAACTGTATGGCAGACCTCAGCTTTTCAAACTGTTAAATTTTTCTTACTAAATTACAGCAATGTAGCATGAACCTTTGTTGCTCATTATCCCAATTGCATTACCAAGCAGGGTCCCTTCCTTTTCTGGAATGAACCCGAGTGTCGTTGAAATTCAAACGCCAGCATTAAAGTAATATCATTCCATTTCACTGCTTTAATTTCAAAGTTCAGTTAAAGTTTTCATAGCTGGCTACAATATTTAGATTACACAAGCACAAACTAAGGGTGCCAGTTTTGCTACCATATTTTAGCTTACCTGTGACTGCAGCTCAGCTTGGTACGTACGAAATTTTACTATTGTTAATTGTTCAGAATCATTTAATTCAAGTTCAAAGTTAAATCTCTTATTTGTAAATTGTGTAGATTCAAGTAACTTTTGAAATGATTGTTGAGGTAGCCCAAGACTAACCTTATTTTATTGAATTTCGTAGTGCTTTAGAAACAAAGTTCACTATTAATTTCAGTCAGTAAATTAATTTACAATTTTCTGGTTTTATTAATTCTTTTGCTAAATTAAGTCAGAGTGTAGCGAAATTCATTACTTCTGACAAACATTCAGTTTTCACACAACATGTGTCAACCTTCAATTGCCAGGCTTTTACTGCTAATTATATGTGCATTAATCTTTCATTTTCAGTTATTATACTATTTGTCCATAGGATTGGCGACCGTAATTTTCACAAATCTCAAATATCTAATTAAAGCCAATTAATTGTTAATGTAATGACCACACATTTACTTTCTTTATTAATTTTATCCTTTTGTCAAAATTAATTTCCACCGATTTCATTTACATTTTTCCTTTCGTTTAGATGTAACCCTTTCCTCCCTCTTTACCGACAGATTAACTTCGGTGACGATTGCTTTTCCCAAATTTCCATTAGGTACGTGCGGTTTAATTTTTCACTGTCATTAAGGTCGATAAGTGAGGGGGAGGTTACACGTGGCGACCTGGTGACAGGACAATCTTCGAATTTGAGTTTGTTCTGGACATGGATTTTGCACTGTGCAAATCTCGTAACAAAGTACTGGTTACGAACAGGTAGTTACGTCAGCGAGAATTAGTAGTGGGAGGAATCCTAATTAGATTTGGCATTTATATTGAAAATTATTAAAGTGAGTGAAGGCAACAATTACCAAAATTTGGTAGACTTGGACACGGAACAATCGGTCGAACAGTGGGAAACGCGCACCTCGGAACCCATTGTTCAGGGGCAGGCGGCTAGCATGAAATACGCGACCGCCGAAACGCAACAAAGAGCAAAAATGGAATTACAACTTTAGAAAATGTTTCGGAATCGGAAGCGATTATCAAATCTGAACCCCTTGATGACGAATACGGAGGGACAAATAAAGAGGCACCCGCTACGGAAGTAAAACAGCTGGTTTCCGGGAATTTAGCTGATTTATTGAATGTTTTGATTAACGAAATCAAGGCTCATTCTAGCAAGATAGAAACTCAATCGGCAGAATTTAAAGCTCAGGCTGCCAAGCAAGAAGCTCAGTCTCCCAAGCAAGAAGCTCAGTCTGAAAAAATTGACAGGAAGCTAGACAATCAGAACAAAGCTATTAATGTTGTTAAAAACAATGTTGGAGTTGTTAACGCAGAAGTTGATAAAATCAAAGAAGATATTGTTGTAATTAATACCGAAATCGGTAATCTTAAACAGGAAATGATAGGCGTTCAGGCGGAAATTGCGAGCATAAATACTCGTTTTGATTCCGAAATTAGCAGAATCGAGAAAAGTGTAGGAGAAGCAGTTGCTCCGATCATCGAGAATAAGGTGACGGAACAAATTCAATTAGTGAAAAAAGAGGCTCAACAGAAGGTGGAAACTTTAAAGGCTTTAGTGTCAGATGTAGATACTAAAGTGAGGAAGCAGGCTAATACCTGCGAAGAGGAAAAGAGGGAAGTGGAAACGCTTGCGACAACCACTTGCCAAGTAATTACGAGATTGTCGGAATTACAAAAGAAACTTGACGAAAAACAGAGCTATGCACCAATCTGTGCCCATAGTTCGGAATTGTTGACGAAAGAGGAGCGGTTCGACCCCATGAAAAACGGCGGTATACACGCCACGGATTTCATTAAAAATTGTGTAAGAGTTTTACCCAGATCATGGACTAATGAGAGAAAAATTAATGCGGTTATTGACGTGTTGGCTGGTGATGCCAAGCGTTGGGGCTTAAACCTCAACATTACGAACCTGACTTTTGACGAGTTTAAAAATTTGTTTCTGGCTGAATACTGGTCAGAGCAAAAACAACAAAGTGGCTGGCGCGAATTTGTCGTATCGAGGCCTTTCGATGCGAATTCGCGCGGCTCGATGAAGGAGTTTTGTGAGGGCTGGATCCGCAAGCTGGAATATTTGCGTGATCGCCGCACGGAATCCGAAATAGTCTGGGAACTCTACAAGAAGCTTCGAGATGATACAAAACGCTACGTAGGAAGCAATTACAAGACAATCAATGATTTCCTGGAAAGAGTTGAGGACGAGGACAATTGGCACAATAATCGCGACAATGGTAGAGGCCGTGGTAACAACAACGGGTACCACAACAACCACAATAACGATAACCATGGGAATAATGCACACCGCAACCATGGCAGCAATAACAATAATGGTTCGAACCGTAATGACAATTGTTACAATGCAAATAATAACAGGAATGACGGAAACCAGTACCATACTAACGTGATACGGGCTTCACAGAATAGTAATAACGCCAGAGGTTGTGATAAGCCGCCTTAGCAGCATCCGGGGAGCAGATCTGCTGGGACGAGACAGAGAAACCATTAGCCGCGCCGGTGAGGTGCCGATCGGACGTGGAGAAATTTTGGAGGCCCAATAACAGGAGAAAACCCAGGTGTCGTCGTTATGAAAATTCCGTATGGAATATTCAACGGCGGGGGAGTGTGCCAGTGTTAAGAGAAAGGAGTGCGCCCACAAGTAGTAGATCAGCTGTATACACAGCAGTAGAAAATACATTCACTGTCAGTGAGAACAATTTAAGTAGTGTTTCGGAAATCGATTATAAAGTGGCAGCTGTAACAGCCACAGCGGAAATGGAGATTGAGTTTAAGAATGATTCGCAATTGTTGAGAGAAGATCAGATGTCGGATAACACGTCCGTCATCGAGCGAGGGGATGCAGAGAGGGATGAGGTCTGGTTAAGGCAGTTCGGTCGCTTATACGACAAACTAAGAGATTATAGGGGCCTGTACGGGAGAAGTGTTTATGGGGAGCGCGGGCAGGATTTGCCGCGTGTCGTCCCACAGGAAGGTAGTGTTTGTGAAGTGATAGAAAGTTCTGGCCCTAACCGGCAGACTTTACCAGAAACAGTTAATGTTAATGGGGAGCACGAGCAAGATTCGTCGTGTTTCGTCCCGCAGGAGTTGGATGTTAAAGTAGTAACGGAAAGTTCTGGCCCTAACCGGCAGACCTTACCGAAAGTTATAGTGGTAGAAGTAGCCGACCCATCCGATGCAAACCTCCAGTTTAAACATTGCGAGAGTATTAAGGAGAATGATTACGAAAATTTTAGTGATAGCCGGACACGATTGGTAGAAAAGCACGTAGATTACAGCGTTATACGGTCAGACGGTAACAGTGTGCGTTGCGCAGATCCAGAGGAAGTAATTGCAGATACTACTGGGAACATTCCTCCAGGTAGATTGGCTGATGAGATCAATCTGAACAAAGAGGAATTAACGATGGTGACAATTAGTGAATTGATAGCAAAGCAACACTCACTAGTGACGAGTTACAGGAAAGGGTTTCGGTATTGGAGGCGAAGCTACAGACTAAGCCTCAGGACAAACGTGTTGAAATTAACATTGTATGTGAACAGAGGCTGAAAAAGCCGCCAGATAAGCCGGATTTAGGATAAAAGCTGGATGGTTTTTTCTGGAATGACCTGGATATAGACGAGGATTTACTGTGGGAAAATAAAGAAACAGTCGAGGACAAGTGTAGAGAGATAGTAGTGTCTGTTAATATGCACGACCTACAACTAAATGTGTTGATTGACACCGGTGCAGAATTGAGTGCTGTATCTGGGAATGGAGTGTAGCCATGTATGGAAGTGAAACATGGACGATAACTAGTTTGGACAAGAAGAGAATAGAAGCTTTCGAAATGTGGTGCTACAGAAGAATGCTGAAGATAAGGTGGGTAGATCACGTAACTAATGAGGAGGTATTGAATAGGATTGGGGAGAAGAGAAGTTTGTGGCACAACTTGACTAGAAGAAGGGATCGGTTGGTAGGACATGTTTTGAGGCATCAAGGGATCACAAATTTAGCATTGGAGGGCAGCGTGGAGGGTAAAAATCGTACAGGGAGACCAAGAGATGAATACACTAAGCAGATTCAGAAGGATGTAGGCTGCAGTAGGTATTGGGAGATGAAGAAGATTGCACAGGATAGAGTAGCATGGAGAGCTGCATCAAACCAGTCTCAGGACTGAAGACCACAACAACAACAACATCTGGGAATATATTTGAGTTACTGAAAGACAGACCTGGCATCGTAGTTATGCCAGTAACAGGACTGAAAATTATCGGTGCTATTGGGAAGGCCAGTAAACCGGTCACAAAACAGATTTTTGTCCACTTCGAGATATGTGGGGCACGATTTGAACAAGAGTTTGTCGTCGTGCCAGACTTAACTACGGAAGTAATTATCGGGTTAGATTGGCTATTAAAGTACCATGCAGTGATTAATTGCAAAAGCAAAACTTTGACATGTACGTCACAAGATAAAACAATAGTAGTTAGTTTTGACGAGGCAGTAGATGGTGTGCATAGGCCAATACACATTGATAACTGGCCGGATGCCATTGATATAGGTATGAATTTGAACTACTGTAATGTGAGGAATCTCGGCATTGACAATTGGGTAGAAAGTGAATTCGAAAGTATTGTGGACGGTGTGTCAAACGTAACACACGAACAAAGACGAGGCCTGTATGAATAATAATGAGGAATAAAAGTGTGTTTTCAGACAAACCGGGACTTATGGAAGGATATAAATGCAAGTTGCATGTAATTCCGCAAGAACCATTCTTCGTGAGACCATATGCTATATCGCTGTCCAAAAAGAAAGCAGTTCAACGGTAGGTAGATAAGATGATCGAATGGGGAGTGATTGAAAGAAGTACGAGTCCATACAATAACGGTTTGGTCATTGTAGCAAAA
The DNA here is from genome assembly GCF_023898315.1 of Schistocerca nitens. Classification (NCBI taxonomy): domain Eukaryota; kingdom Metazoa; phylum Arthropoda; class Insecta; order Orthoptera; family Acrididae; genus Schistocerca; species Schistocerca nitens. The sequence goes on from NC_064618.1 coordinate 606,098,012, forward strand.
CGGGATGGTAGTGTGCGTATTGTGATTGACGCACGCACGTTGAATAGGGTCGTTCAACGCGAAACAGACAGACCAGAGAGTATGGAGGGGATTTTGCAACTTTGTCATGACGTTAAGTTCATGACTAGCCTCGATCTGACGGCTAGTTACTGGCAAATAGAACTCGAAGAAGAATCTAGGCCATACACCGCCTTCTTCTTTGCGGGCAGGTGTTATCAGTATAGAGTACTGCCGTTTGGACTTAATCTACCTGTGTCCGTATTCATCAGGGCCATAGATAAAGTGCTCGGGCCGGTTTTGAGTTCAAGATTAACTGTATATGTTAACGACCTAGTGTTGGCCAATGCCACTTGGCATGATCATTGCGACCTGTTATATAAAGTTTTTAGAGCATTGAGCCGTGGCGGAATGACTCTAAAGCTAAAGAAATGCGAATTTGTGAAGCAGGAACTGAAATTTTTAGGGAATGTAATTACTACTGCTGGTATTACGAAATACTCAGTCAAACTAGAGGCAATAAGGAATTGTCCTCCTCCCAAGTCTAGGAAACAGTTAAAAAGTTTTCTAGGGCTCACAGGATTTTACCGTAAATTTGTAAAAGGACAAGTGTTTAATGATGAAAATTTGAATAACCTCTTACGAAAAAATGTTCCGTTTGTGTGGATTGACGGATGTCAGTCCGCTTTCGAGAGATTAAAAGACGAGATGTTAAGATCTAACATACTATTTCATCCTGATTTATCGCTACCCTTCCATCTGGGAACGGATTCGTAGAATTACAGGGTGGGGGTAGAACTGTTCCAAGAAGTTGGTAAAGGAGAGGATAAGGATCACCGGACGATAGCGTTCGCAAGTCGAACTTTCGCAAAAAGTGAGCGAAACTACACGATTTCTGAGAAAGAGTGTCTCGCTATCGTGTGGGGATTCAAGAAGTTCAAGGGTTACCTATGGGACGGTAAGGTGATTATTCATACGGACCATAAGGCGCTCACTTATCTGATGGATTGTTAACTACTTCACGAAAGACTGACTAGGTGGTCGCTGTATTTACAGCAATTTAACAATGACATCTGTTACGTAAAAGGGACCGACAATTGCGTTGCGGACGAGCAGTTGCGGTTGCCCGAGTCTAATCAAGATATATTGAAAGATGAGGCAGATGGAGTGGTCAAATTATACTATTTTAAAGAAGTTGAGGGACGTAAATTAATAGTGAACATCTGTAAGAATCTACGTCGTCATCAGAAGGAGGACGGTTGTTTAAATATGGTGAAAACCCGATATGACGAAAGGAGTCCAGAAGGAGAGAAACTAAGGATGTATTACAAGATATACGATCATATCTTGTACATACGTAAGGGTGAAGATAGTAATATTTGGCGTGTATGCTGGCCCACCAAATACGTCACGGAAGTAATAGACTACTACCATTTGGCGTATGGTCACTGTGGACCAAAGAAATGTACGGAAAAGCTGAGTGAAGTAGTACATTTTAACAACATGTTAAAACGCGTTACTGACAGAGTGAAAACTTGCGATTTATGTCAAAAGGTGAAGGTTACCAACTGTACGAGTCGTGGTCCTATGCAAAGTATAAGGACTAATGACACCTTTGAATTACTGTGCGTGGACTTGTACAGACCTTTGCCCAAGTCATCAGGAAACTTTGCTTACATTTTAGTAGTACTAGAGGCGTTTTCCAAGTTCATCAAACTATACCCGATTAGGAAAGCTACAGCCATAGCGAAACTTCCTGGCAGATTAAAACTGTGTGCCCGACCGAGACTCGAACTCGGGACCTTTGCCTTTCGCGGGCAAGTGCTCTACCATCTGAGCTACCAAAGCATGACTCACGCCCGGCCCTCACAGCTTTACTTCTGCCAGTATCTCGTCTGCTACCTTCCAAACTTTACAGAAGCACTCCTGCGAACCTTGCAGAACTAGCACTCCTGAAAGAAAGGATACTGCGGAGACATGGCTTAGCCACAGCCTGGGGGATGTTTCCAGAATGAGATTTTCACTCTGCAGCGGAGTGTGCGCTGATATGAAACTTCCTGGCAGGTTAAAACTGTGTGCCCGACCGAGACTCGAACTCGGGACCTTTGCCTTTCGCGGGCAAGTGCTCTACCATCTGAGCTACCGAAGCACGACTCACGCCCGGCCTTTATTAATTCTTTTGCTAAATTAAGTCAGAGTGTAGCGAAATTCATTACTTCTGACAAACATTCAGTTTTCACACAACACGTGTCAACCTTCAGTTGCCAGGCATTTACTGCTAATTATATGTGCATTAATCTTTCATTTTCAGTTATTATAGCATTTGTCCATAGGACTGGCGACCATAATTTTCACAAATCTCAAATATCTAATTAACGCCAAAAAATTGTTAATGTAATGACTGCACATTTACTTTCTTTATTAATTTTATCCTTTTCTCAAAATTAATTTCCACCGATTTCATTTGCATTTTTCCTTTCGTTTAGAAGTAACCCTTTCCTCCCTCTTTACCGACAGATTAACTTCGGTGATGATTGCTTTTCCCAAATTTCCATTAGGTACACGCGGTTTAATTTTTCGCTGTCATTAAGGTCGATAAGTGAGGGAGAGGTTACAAGCTATCAAAGAGTGTGAAACAAGAGGTGGTATTAACTGTGGAATTGGCACGACAGTTGCTGGAGCGCAGATTTTGATCATTCAATATCTCAGGATTGATGTAATATTTGGGACTAATTTCTTGAGCAAATGGGGTGTATATATTGATTTTGCTAGTGGTAAGTTTAGTTTTGAAGTACAACAGAAGTAGGTATGAAGTATCATTTTTTGAAGGTATGGACAAGTGTGTGCAAACTGAATTAGTTTTGCCATTAGAAGTTTTGACCACTGAGCAGGTTACTGAGGAAGAAGAGGAGGAGAGAGTAAGGTTGGAAATAATAAAGAGAGTTGAGGATATTGGATGTATTACAAATAGTCAAAGGAAGGAATTAAACGGTATTCTCCTCAGCAACTATAAGGCATTTTCAGACAGGCCAGGATTGGTCAAAGATTTTGAGTGCAAATTAAAGTTTAAGGATAATGAACCATTTTTCAAGAAACCTTATACGATCCCATTTTCAAAAAAGGAACTGGCGAGAAAAGAAATTCAAATTTGGTTTACTGTGGGTTATTGAAAGGTCAACCATCAGGTATAATAACCCACTTCTGGTTGTAAAAAAAGAAGAATGGTGGTGTCAGGTTGGTTCTGGATGCCAGGAAGTTAAATGAAATCGTAGTAGGCGAGAGTGACACACCAGCTAAAATAGATGAAATTTTGCAAAAGTTCCATGGATGTAAGTTTCTGATTTCTTTTGTTGCAACTTGTGGCTATTGGAATATTGTGAATAGTGTTTTATTCATGTCATAATGTACATTTGCAATCCACTTGGTTTGTGTACAGCAGATATGTAAAAAGTTTATAATGCAGTTACAATGATTTTTACATTAATAAATAATAACACTGTAAGGATACAAAATTGTTGAGGCTTTCGTGGCCACTTGTTGACAAACTGCCTATTGGCTTCTGTCTCGGGTTCTTCGGCCGACGTTCATCTAATGATTTGCGCAAACATGGCGTAAAGACGATTTTCAAACCGACAGGGAAGATCAACGAGTGTCTTAGATCGGCGAAGGAGAAAAGAGACCCACTTGCAATGTCGGGAATATACCGCATACCATGCACTTGCGGAAAGGTTTCTGTCGGAATGACTGGACGATCCATTAACACCAGGATCAAAGAGCATAAGCGACATTGCAGGTTGGGGCAGGTGGAGAAATCGGCCGTGGCAGAGCACGCACTGAATGAGACCGACCATGTAATAAAATTCGCCGACACGGAAGTTCTGGCTGTAGAGAAGCATTATCACACGCGCTTGTTCAGAGAAGCTGTAGAAATACAAAAACACGCGAACAGTTTGAACAAGAAAGAGGAAAGCCTTAAGGTCAACGGATCCTGGCTTCCCGTACTGCAGCGAACGACCGTCGCAGGTAGCAAGAAGAGAACCGCACCGGAAATGACCGCGAAGAAGCCCTCGGACGTTGGCGCGCCAGGTACATATAGCCTGCGCCCGCGAGCTCGGCTCCAGTTCACCACCGGCAATGGAGGGTGAAGCTTTGACAATGCCAGCCACTCGTGCTGGCGAAACGTCAGAAAAATCATTAGATGAACGTCGGCCGAAGAACCCGAGACAGAAGCCAATAGGCAGTTTGTCACTGTAAGGATAGTTGTTGAAATATCTAATGCATTGTATCCAGCTCTGATTTCCAGTTTGTCCTGCATGAATTCATTCACTGAGTAATAACGCTTCAGTGTCAGTACCTCATACCACTTTCTTTTAAGTGAACCTAAATTCAACTCCATCAACTTGTTCCCTTTCAATTTATCACAAATTTTTATTCCCATATGTTGAGGTCCCTGAACATACAGTCTTAGGTCATGGGTGGGGAGCATAAAATTTTCTTTGGTCCTAGTATCATCAAGTGGACAAAATGGTTTCCCTCGAATAATTCATGTCTGGTGTACAAAAATATAATAATCTCATGTATGTATAAGGATGACAGAGTTTTCTAAATAATGATCGACATGGTTCTTTGTGATTTGCAGTGCATGTATTTCGAATGATTTTTTTCTGTATTTTTAGTATCCGCACTGTGTTTTTCGAGTTACCCCAAAAAACAATACAAAACCTAACAATATATTCGAAGTAGCTTGTATATGCTACTTTTTGTGTCACCATATCAGTTGTAGGTCTTAAAATTTGCATTGCAAATGCAAAGCTGCTCAGTTTCTTTGCTAGGTATTCAATATGTGTTTGCCAACTCAAATTTTTATCTACATTTAAACCTAAGAATTTGACTGAGTCAGCTTCTTCTGTATCTTGGTTGTTGCGTATAATCTTAATCTGCTCACATATTGACTGTTTGGTTTTGAACTGCACTATGTGAGTCTTAGATATGCTTAGATTCAACCCATTTAGCTGAAACAATGTTTCTAAGTTACTGAGAGTAATGATCACAGATTTGAGAAATTTTCTGAAGCCTGATCTTTAACTAAGACAGAAATATCTCCTGTAAACAGAACTGATGAGGAGCTGATATTTAATGGTAAGTCATTAACACAGAAGAGAAATAGGAATGGGCCTAAATATGGAGGCTTGTGGAACACCCTGAGACATTTTCTCCTGTCAGAAAAATAATATGCCCCATTTGAAGAGATGCTAACTCTTTGCATTCTGTTTGACAAGTAGGATTTAAGCACTGCCGCTAACGCCATACTTTTGAATTTGTAAATAAGCAATGCATTGTTTACAGACTCAAACGCTTTGTGGAGTCACAGAAAATTCCTGCCACCTTGTTTCTCTTGTCTAATGATGTACTTATTTTCTAAATGAAACTGTTTACTGCATCTATGGCGTTTTCTCCCCTTCATTGTTTAGAATAACAGAATATTTTGCAATAAAGTTTTGGATTTGTGCAACAGCAAGTTTTTCAAATATTTTAGATAGGACTGGGAGAATTGAGATAGGACGATAATTTTCCATGATCTTTCATGATCCCTTCTTGAAGAGTGGTTTGAGTTCAGCAAATTTCAGTACTTCTGGGAAACAGCCCTCTTCAAAACATTTGTTTTGAGCTAGTGGCAATTCTGTTGTGTACCACTTTAATAACTTTGGTGGGTATTCCATCCAAACCTGCAGATTTTTTGTTTCTTAATGTTAGAACAGCATTTTCTACATCCTCCCCAAAAACTTTTAAGAATTTTGTAAAGTTTTCACAGTTTTCACCTAGACCAAAGGGATTTACTTTGTTATGATAATCTGTTACATCTACATCTTTGTTACATTTGTAAAGAATTCATTAAAGTACTCTGGCATTTGAGTTGGACTTACAATGATATTTCCTTCAATGTCAATTTTTGAAATTTCTTGGTTACAGGCTTTAACACCTAACTCAGATTTAATAACTGACCACACTTTTTTGTCTTACTTTTGTGATTTAAAATTAGCCTGTTATTTGACAGTTGTTTTGCTGCCCTGATAACACTTTTAGATATGGTTTTATAGAGTCTAACATATTTAACGAAATCAATATCTTTAGTACTTTAAAGTTCTCTTTGCAGTTGCCTTTCCTTACACTGGAAATTTTTATGCCCTTCCTAATCCGCTTTAATTTATTTGTTATTTTATTGCTGCAGAGTCTAGGTGGAAATGTTTCATTAAAGACACCTAGAAAATTGTTTAGGAATATCTAAAAGTTTTTATCACTCGAGTTACAATAATCAAAATGCCATATTTTGTCTTCTAGCTTCTCACTAAATGTTAGCAAGTTTTTTTTGCTTAAGTTCCTGCTCATATGGGTTTCCATATGTGAAACATTCCTGTCTGTCTGTGGCAGCTCAGTTACCAATGCACAGTGATCTGAAATACCTAGGTAGACTAAATTTATACACATCTTCATATATATACAGGGTGATTCAAAAAGAATACCACAACTTTAGGAATTTAAAACTCTGCTACGACAAAAGGCAGAGCTAAGCACTATCTGTCGGCGAATTAAGGGAGCTATAAAGTTTCATTTAGTTGTACATTTGTTCGCTTGAGGCGCTGTTGACTAGGCGTCAGCGTCAGTTGATGCTAAGATGGCGACCGCTCAACAGAAAGCTTTTTGTGTTATTGAGTACGGCAGAAGTGAATCGACGACAGTTGTTCAGCGTGCATTTCGAACGAAGTATGGTGTTAAACCTCCTGATAGGTGGTGTATTAAACGTTGGTATAAACAGTTTACAGAGAATGGGTGTTTGTGCAAAGGGAAAAGTTCTGGACAGCCGAGAACGAGTGATGAAAATGTAGCACGCATCCAGCAAGCATTTGTTCGCAGCCCAGGAAAATCGACTCGCAGAGCTAGCAGAGAGCTGCAAATTCCACAATCAACTGTATGGAGAGTCCTACGAAAAAGGTTAGTTATGAAACCTTATTGAGGCGATGGATCGGCCGCCAGGCAGCCCGTGACAGAGCACTTCATCACTGGCCTCCAAGAAGCCCTGATCTTACCCCCTGCGATTTTTTCTTATGGGGGTATGTTAAGGATATGGTATTTCGGCCACCTCTCCCAGCAACCATTGATGATTTGAAACGAGAAATAACAGCAGCTATCCAAACTGTTACGCCTGATATGCTACAGAGAGTGTGGAACGAGCTGGAGTATCGGGTTGATATTGCTCGAGTGTCTGGAGGGGGCCATATTGAACATCTCTGAACTTGTTTTTGAGTGAAAAAAAACCTTTTTAAATACTCTTTGTAATTATGTATAACAGAAGGTTATATTATGTTCTTTCATTAAATACACATTTTTAAAGTTGTGGTATTCTTTTTGAATTAGCCTGTATAATTAGTTAGAAGGTCGTCAACACATGTTGCCAATTGCCCATTGTCTCTGGTAGATTCAAAGAAATTCAATTTAAAACCATATTTCTACTAAGTCAGTGAATCTTGAAGCATTGCAACTATCTAATGTGATATCAAGATTAAAATCAGCAGCTATTACAATTTTTTTCTTTTTTTTCTCTACAAAGGTCTTCTAGCATAATATGAAGCTTATTTAAGGATAGTTTCGACGTTCCTGGAATTCTGTCTATTGAGATTATTCCCAGTTTTGTTCAGAATTTTAATTGTGTCCTCAGTAAACCAGTGCTCATTTAAACAAACAAACGATTTCCAGTTCGTCTATTTTGGAGCTTTTATTGTTTGAAGCATCACTGTTTAAATAATTTATATTCCAGTGGATAAAGTATCTACTTTGACTGTTAGTTATGTGCTTCTGCACATTTCTTGCCATAATGTTTTTTTGTCTTTTTTAATTCTACACAAGTTTTTTCTCTCCCTTCTCTACTTACCAGTTTCCCTTATTTTTTATGACCTGGCAAGTATCTATGAACATCTTACTGAATATTTTTGAGCCCAACCTATTCAGATGTAGACCATCTTTGGCAAGACACTTTGCACTTAGAAATTTTTTGGGATCAATGAAAACGACTCCTAGTTTATTGCACTGTTCTTTGATATTGAGATTTATTCTATGCACATAGCTGTCATTCACCGATCTCCTGAATACAACCACACTTATTATTATTCTGGAATTCTAGTAGGGTCTGCTGGCTGTTCGAATGAGGTTCCTTGTGTGGTTTACAATTTTTTCCTTGCTGTTGTTTCGAAGCGAATTTCTCCCCACATGGATAAAAACACCTTTTGGATTTCTGGTATGCTTATCTGCTGTGTTCTCTCTTGAGTTTAAGACAGTGTTTAGGTATGTAAGCATTTGACGCGTCCTGATTCCTGGTAGACCGTCGATTTCGGAGTTTGGAACAACTATGTTTTTCAACAATGAGTCACCCATAATAAAGAATTCACTTTCTGTTTTATTATAATGCTTCTTTCTGTATTTTTTGTACATTACGCTTGTCCAGTTGTATTTGTTTGGTTCTTCCGTACCTTCAGTTTCTTTCGTAATGGCATCTTAATTTTTTCGTGGTTTGACAGTTGTATCACTCTTCGTTTATGCCGAAGTAGGTTCATTTAATACTGGAGTTTTTTCACATAAACAACGTTTTTCACGTTTCAGTGCAATATTTTCTTGCTTTAGTAACGTCAGTTCTGCTTTCAGAGCATCAATGTCACTTTGAAGAACACGAATAGTTTAGAACATAGTGCAGATGTTAATCACACGTTTTTGCCACTTACACAGTCGGGGCATGTCCACTGAATATCGACATTTATAAATTTCAGACACACGTTTACGCACTTCTCGTGTAAGCAAAAGTTGCACTTAATGCAGCGAATTCTTGTGACTACATGTTTTTTACACTTTCTGCACTTAGAAACATTTAATTTCAACTGATTTAGGATCATCCTATCACCACACAATCCTGCAGTCACCATCTTGATTGACAACAGTTTGGCCAAAGAATCTCGGCCATGTACAGCATTTTTACTTGAAGGTAAATGTTACCAATACTGTGTGGTGCCATATTGTTTGGCCTTGTATGTGTGTATGTTTATGAGAGCTATTGACAAGGTGCTAGGTGAAATATTAACCAATGAAATCGCGGTCTATGTAGATGATATCCTTGTAGTGAGTGCAGAATGGTTCAAGCACTGTAAGATTCTGAATGAAGTACTGAGAGCTATGTACAGGGGAGGTATGAAACTAAAATTAAGTAAATCTGAATTTGTAAAGAAGAAAATTTGGTTTTTGGATCAGAGAATTAATGAGGAACCTATACAGCCTGATGCAGAAAAGCTTGCTGCTGTTGCGGATTTCCCAACACCCAAGAACAAGAAGGATCTTAAAGCTATGTTTCACTTGTTTGGCTTCTACCGAAAGTTCGTAACGGATCACTCATTTAACCTTTCATGCGTTGGCAATTTCTTGAAAAAGAATGTGGTGTGGAATTAGACAGAATAGTGTGAAGAGGCATTTCAGAGTTTGAAAAAAGAATTAGTAAACAGTAAAATGTTAGGACCTCTGAATTTTATGCTGCCTTTTTGTATGAGTACTGATGCAAGTTTTTGTGGTTTGATGGTAGAAATTTTCCAATTAGTAACTACTGAGATGGGGGTTGATCACAAAACTATTTGCTTTTGTTAGTAGAACATTCCAGCCACATGCAAAGAACTATTGCATTTCAGAATCAGAGGTTTTGGGAATTATTTTTGTATTTCACTACTATTTGCTTGGACATAAGAGCATGGTGTATACGGAGCATAAGGTTTTGCGTTACCTTCACAATCACAGCTGAAACATAGCATTTTAACTAGGTGGGCTTTGTATTTCCAACAATTTGATTTGGAGGTAAGTTATGTAAAAGGAAAAGACAATATTGTGGCTGATGCATTATCTAGGATGCCAGCAGGTAAGAAGGATACAAACAGTAGAGAGAACCATGAAGAACAAATAAGGTTGTTTTATTTGCAGGGAGTGAAAGATGAGAGGCTTATTAGGAAAATTTGCAAGAAATGAGAAGGGAACGGAATGAGGATCCAAATTTAAGGTGGCTTAAGCAATATTACAATTCAGAGAACAAGCCAAAGGTGAAACAGAACTATACTATACATAAAGTGTTGTTGCTTAGGAGGAACAATTTGAATGATCAGGATTGGAAGTTATACTTTCCTGACCAACATGTTGATAAATTTATTGACTACTTGTATGAGAGTTATGGACATTACGGAACCAGGAAAATGATAGCTAAAATACAGAAGACAGTAATATTTAACAACTTGTGGAGAAGGGTTAAGCAGAGGCTAGGAAGGTGTTATAAATGTGAGAGAGTAAAGACAAATGGTGTGCCATCAAAAGGCTTAATGCATTCTGTTCCTCCTAGCGAACCTAAAGAGCTTATAGCAGTTGACCTTCTAGGAGCACTGCCTGCATCTACAGGAGGTTGTAAATATATTTTCATTGTTTTGAACTCATTCTCAAAATATGTACAATTGTATCCAATTAAGAAGGCAATATTAATACCATAGTTGAGAAATTGGCATCTGATTACTTCTGCAATGTAGGGGTTCCAAAATCACTTTTGTCTGACAATGGTCCACAATTTGATTCTGAAAGTTTTGAACTCTGTATGGTAATACACGAGATAAAGCACATAAAGATTTCTACCTATCTTGCACTAGGTAACATGAGTGAAAGGGTTATGAAGGAGATTAATGGACTGTGCAGTACTTATTGTAGTAAGAAACACACTGCTTGGGCGGTTCATATTCGAAATTTTGAAAATATTATGAGCAACTTATGGAACGAATCGACAACGAGAGACCGAGCAACATCATCAGAGAAGAAGTAGATTTCCCTCAGGTAACTGCAGTAACACAGAACGAAAAGGTCAGATTGGCCAAAGAGATGAAAAAGAAAGCAGCAGTAAGGAAGAGAAGGCATGACAAAGGAGTGAATCCGACTAGTTCCACAACAGTTGACTTTGTTCTCATCAAAACCAAAGAAAGATCTAGCACAGTAAATAATGAGATTACAAAGTTTTCCCATGTGTATTATGGTCCTTTCAGAGTGGTATGCACTGCCCATGACAACTATTATGAATTGGCATACACAAAAACTAACAGAATTTTTGGATTAATCAGTTGTTTGAATATTGTCACACAACAGTTTATGGAGTGTGCATTGAACCAGAAGTAAGACCTACAAGCAAGTTTGGGGTTCAACAGTCTGTGTTGGATTCATTATGTGGAGATAATGCTTACCATAGCTCTCTGTCTCATTTTTATGTTTTCTGAGAGAGTCAAACTCTTCTCCGATCCTATTTGTCATTTATAAGTGAATCACAAACATTCTGCCTTCGACTTTCATGTGATTGTGTACAGCAGGATACTTTAGTATAGGAATATTTTAGAAAAGGTTTCTCCAGTGTTATCTATTTATATTATGTTGTGTTAGTGATAAGTAATGTAATTGTTAGAGGATGTAATGAAAGACAAAAAATAACAGTGATATTTGGTAAAAATCTGAGATACTGTGTTTATTCTGGTTTTATGAAATATGATACAAGTAAATTGGTATCATGATTAAAGAATTTCTGTCAGACAAAGAGATAAGGTAAACAGAAAGTGAAAGGTGTCAGCATATGTGGAGGAGAGGGTGCAGATTACCTGAAAATTGTAATTAGCATCTGAAGTAATCAGCTCATGGGTGCAGCAGCAAAGTAATATGCAGTAAAAACTATCTTCAATACTAGGTCTTAATATTAGTTGTGGTATAATAGAAGTGTTTGTGTTCAGTGCAATCATTATATGGAGATAACTATCTACCAATAGAAGTGTGTCATGATACAGCTTCCTCTACGATTAAGGACGTAAACCTTTGAACACAGTTGCCTGGAGTAATGTGTGTGGAAAGAGTAAGCAAGATTTGTATGTATAATGCCCTTCAGGCTAGAATCTCAAGCAATTTGATGGATACAGTGAAATAATAGTTTTTGTAAGTGATAATTTTGTCTGATCAGTAGTGAGAGTTAAGTTTACCTTAGAATAAGGATCTGCTACTATGGAGTGGTTTTCAGTAGAATCGATTTTTCATTTGATAAGCTGAGCAAGTGTTCATTTATTGGATAATGAAGCAATTAGAAAATAATAAAATAACGAATTAAGTTAGGGTCCTAATGGTTAGGGAGCCTGTCTCTGCAGTAGTGATATTTTTTGAGAACGCACTCCACTTGCTAACAAGGTAAGAAATGTAAGTAAAATAATGGAGCTGACAGACATGATTGAGTAATGAAAAAGATAACTATATACAAAAAAATGTGGTGTAAATGTATTGATGATCTAATTTTGAACTATGCAACATTGGGTACTGTGTATATTGTGCAGTTCACGACACTGCAGCTGGGAATGAGAGCTTAACAGGAAGAGCAATATTTTAGTGAGGTACAAGTCATATAATGCTGCGTTATTGGCTCTGTAGATTATCTGAAAACGTCTGTTTGTATTTTGAGAAATTATGCGCTTAAAGTAGTAACATGGAAATGAAGAAAAGTTAATCTGCTGATTAACTGAAAACTGTGGTACTAGAGTGGTGTGAATATTCTGACTGGTCAACTACTTGGAAACATTTTGTGAGGATTTAATTTTCTGGTTGAAAGATAGTAGTACTCAGAGTTGAGTGGGGAAGTAGATCAGTGATTTTGTACAGCTTCCATCCCCTTAATCTTGATTTGAGTAATAATTTAGTTATGTGATGGTGACTATTCGTTTTTCATAATGTAATGATTAGTAAATCTATGATGCTACACATCTTGAGTTTTTGTCAGAGGTAATGTACATATTTTGGATATTAAGTGGATGAGGCCATAAATTATGTGAATTTCAAACCAGGACTTGGCATTTTAGTGATCTGTACTTTTTGTACTATAGTCAATTTTAGTGCTAATTATTGTGATGTTATGAGAACTATGTACCGTATTTATTTATGAAGTAATGAGTATCATTCATCATTAGTGCGAAAATTTTTTTCTTATACTTAATTAGAAGTAAAAGTGAGTGTATTAAAGTAGAGTATTTTGTCTAATTTTTTCATGTACTGTGGTGGAGAATAACCACCTCCAAGGGAATGATAGCAGAGCATTTCCTTACTAACTGCCATTTGGACCTGTTGAAGGAGTGGACAACTTCGTGAGAAAGTGTGTTGAAGCACATTAAAAGAGTGAAAGTGCTTTGACACATACTAAACATTTAAAAAGTGAAATTTTCTATCTGAAAATGAACTGGAAGGCGCAGTGTGATTTAACTTTTTGCAACCCAGATCATTTATTATTTGAAGGAAGACAGGACTTACATATGTTTCTTAGAATGTTATCCAAGAAGGATGTCACTTATGATGAAGACGCCTATTTTTATTAAAAACATGATTTGTTGGTATTTTCCGCCATTGTACAATACACTACATGTAAATATTATGTATGGGGATTTTAGTATGGCCAGTTCACATAAGAAGAAATTTGAAAAACGTATGTACTGAACTTTTAGATAAGAAGATTTCTTATGTAATATTCTTTTGTATGTAGAATTTTAAGACCAATTTCTGGTGTCACTTGTGATCACTGAATTGCCCAGTTAGAGATTTGCAATATGTATCTGGTCAGTCCAATAAGGGGGGTAATGTGGCGAAGCAAACTGGGATCTCTTTACTTCCTCTTGTTTTGCCACCTGCCTCCTTAAATTCATTTTTTATTTTTGACTAATTACTATTAACATACATGAGTATAATCTGTATTTTCATAAAACAGAAAGATTGCTCCCCAGTCTTAAGAAATATAGTACCAGAACTTATTTTGTACTTAGTTTTGTATGTATAATTGATTTTCTAATTTATTGTGACTATTCCTAGTTAATATCTTTTGTTATAGGGTGAAATCAGTAATTGTTTTGTGACTCAGTTTCTACTGTTGACTTATAAACAAATATAAATTCTGTGCTAATTATAAACATTTGGAAGAAGAACTACTAGCATTCTTTAATTACTTATTTGTCTCTATTCAAAAACATATTAGCAAAGCCAGCCCTTAATTAATTCCAAAATAATTACCAGGTTGGACAAACGTATTGTTTGCGTAAATATACATCTGTTAATTTCATCATTTAAACAAAGAATTCGGCATAAACTTTGTGATAGAAGGAACTGTTAAAAAGCATGAATTTTTCTATGTATTTAGTTTCTTGAAAGTGTTTTAACTATAATTTCTATAAATTAAACATCGAACAATGTGTAGTTTCAGTCATTATTTTTGTGAGGATATATGAAGACCCGATTTTTGGTCCTGAGACAGTCAGTCCATGGCCGATTTTCAGACGAGAAACTTGTATTGGTTAGATCAACAACAATGGATCAACTTAACTGTGAAATAAGTGTAACACAAATAGGCTGTGTGTTAAAACATTGACAGTGTCTGTTCAATCTATTTGAGATATAGTGAACTGTGTGGTTAGGTATTTTCTGCTCGTAGATGTTCAACAGCAAAGTATTGTAGAAGTATGCTGATGTTTGTCTACAAACTATTAATGAGGCTTATCAAAAGTTGGTCAATAGTCCATATTAACTGTGTAATATTGGGGGGTTGTGAACAATGAAAGTAAAGAACTGTGAAACGCAACTGTGCAACTGTCAGCTACATCATTTACAGTAGTCAGTGTAGAACGTCCACCCGCATTTTTCAGCCAATATAGCAACGCAGTACATCGACTTGAAGCAATAAAGTAGGCGAATGGCACAACGTCTTCTTCACAACCCTCTCTGTGCTCTCGATCCTGAATGGTGTGCTCACACTTGACTTAACGCCATAACAAATAGTTTGCATGCTGACACTTTACACCTTTGTATCAATACAGTGCCAAAAAAACTAGAGGATAACCCATAGGTTTGAAAGAAATTCAAGCTGAATTCCACTCATACAAGAAACCAATATCTGGTAAATTCTGTACAGGAATGAAGGTAAGTAAAGAATCTGCTGACTTTTCGGATGTATTGCATCCAAAGTATGATTTTTGAATATTTATATATTTTACAAGTGCCAATGGGATATTCCTTCCTGATAACATAACAGCTATAATTGTGGATCCATCCAACTGCACCAAGACAAATATTCTCATGTCATTACTGACAAACTAGGGTGGGGTCGGCGTTGAGAATATATTTGTATTTTCAGAAAGGCGTTTCAACCCAAAAACCAGCTACTGCAAAAGATACTGCAGGGTGTGGATGGTGTAACATACATGACATTCAGTCAAAGCAGTCAAATTCCCTGCCAGAAAAAGTAAAGCCAAAGACAGTGTTAATATCTGACGATGACACTGCGGAAAACCAAGATCAAATACTACAGTATTTCTGCTTTTGTCGTCTTAAGGGTACTGACATACTTTATTTGAGTCAAGCGTATTCCAGAATCCGGAAACGTTGGTGGCAGATAATGCAAATCTTATTATAGCTTTCAGACAAGACAATGTGAGTCTAAAACACATTTACCAGGAGCACGTAGGAAGTGACACATCATTCAATGATTTTGTAAAGATATGTGCATATTGGCAGAATCACACACAGTACTTGTTTCTTTTACTGATAAATCAAGCCAACTGAATGACTGTAGGCATAGATGGAACTTCCAGGAATTTCTATATACATAGCTATTGAAATGTGATGAGTATATTAGTATACATCATACTATAGACAAGTTCTCAAGTATGTCAGGCATTGAGCCCAAGAGGACAGGTGTGCATAGACAGAGAATGTGTTTGTACATGGATAGAAAATTTCAGTGTCTCTAACGTGAAGTTAGGGAGCTAGAGATGTATGCCAAGACCCTTCTGAGACTGATCAACGAATTAGATGCTAGGGTTAAGGAGCTAGAGACACACACCTACAAAGAAAGTAAATGACTTAACCGTAAAGGTTGATGGAACTGAAAAGAAAGTACATGACTTAATTCTAAAGTGTAAGGTCATCACTGTATGGAAGGCTTTTCGAGATCAATTACAATTGTTGATGTTAGCACATCTGGATCGAGAGCAGACACTGAGAGAAACGTTTAAACCGGTTACTGAATCTGTTGATGAACTCTCAGTGAAATCGCACAACGATGGTCATGATGCTATTGCCGGTTTCATTAACCATCACAGCAATGCTAGGATAGAAAAAAAATTGGTGTCAGTGGTGAAAAACCATACATGTTGGGCACTCAGCCTGTAACTTTAAAAAAACAGTGCAGACAGGGGGTATGGAATTTCAAAGAATACCAGGTCTACTGAGCCTCATTTTCCTAAAACCCTCAAAAACAGAAAAATTTTCGCCCAAAGGTCTGGTGATGTGTGATGAAATACTATGACAGACAAGTGTACACACTAATGCAGGAAACAAATGCAGTATGAAATACAGAGACGTTATAAAACCATTATTTTTGGACGGTTGGTATATCAGTGGTGATGATATTAATATCCAGCATTAAATAGTCAGCAATCAGTGCCCTTGGTATATATACTATGATGATCCCACTGAGGTAATAAATTGGCTACAAGTGCTCATGGCATCAGCTGCTGCTGGCAATACCGCTCATTCGAATGAGGTTGCATCAGTAATTTCAGAGCTCACAGAGAAGGGTACAATCGAATGAGTATGGAGATGGGAATTCGAGAGAAGCATACACCAGCATGCAAAACATACCCTCCAAGGCGCCTTATGATTGAAGGTTTGGTTGACCTATGGCAGGCTGATCTTGTAAATATGATGGAATAGTTGCATGAGGATAAATGGATTCAATTATATTTTAAGGGTTACAGATGCATACTCCAAACTTGATCAGGCATTACCTATTAAAAAAAATGGGGAGAAATGCCACGGATGTGTTTGAACATTTGTTGTAGACAGGGACGAATCGAGACCCAGAGAACCTCCAAACCAATCATGGAGAGTTTTACAATAGGAATTTCAAGGCCATGATGTGTGGTATGGAATACATCGCTACTCATCATTCACCCACCTGAAAGTGAGTATCGTGGAATGTCTGAACAGAATAGTTAAAGGTCAAATGCGAATGTGTTTTAATCTTCACGCCTCATACAAATGGGCAAATATCCTCCCAGAAGTAGTTGCACAGTATGATCGAACCAAACATGCCACAATAAAAATGAGACCTGTCGATGTTTATGATAGTGGATATGGTATACTATCGTATTAAAATGCTCGATCCACGTAAACATAAATTTAATATGGGTGATTTGATAGGTATCTCAAAACATGAGACAACATTTCAGGAGTCATACCTTCCAAACTAGTTGAGTGAAATATTCACAGCTTCCAGAGTGCAGAGAACAAATTCCAGAGCTTACATCTTGAAGGACAGCAGTGGCACTGAAATTTTGGGATCCTTTTAAACCATGGAAATGCAGAAGAGCTTAGAACCACACGTGTTTCCCATAGAGCATGTCATAAGACGTCATGGGAATAGGGCACAAGTTGAAGGGCTCTGTTTTCCTGCGGCACAAAACAGTCGAAGCTGACAATTTGCTCGATAATGCCGTGCACAAAGCATAACCAGCTCAGTAGTATGACATGAGTGCTAGGAGACGGATTATAGCAGGCAATGGTATGCTCGACAACTTCCCATCGAAATGCATGATGGAGGCAGTAGACATTGAAAAAGGACTATAGCTGAAACCATACAAGACACGACTAGGTCTCTTCATAAATAAAAAAATGTCCCATTTGCTCTCCTTCTGGATAGACCGCTTACAAATATAGATCTGCTCAAGTTTTTCAGGAAAAAAATTCGGCATTCCAACATTACGTTGTGTTGTTTGTGTGGAATACGTTGCTAAAGACTATGTGGAAATCTGGAGAATGTGGAACTGTGAATTTAAATGTTGCTGGGGGGTCAGAAACCCACTGGTTGGAGTATGTTAAGAAAAATACAAATGACATCTACTATTTCTACTCATTTGGGGACAGGCAGCTGCCAGAAGATTTACAAAGATACTTGACCGATAGAAGACGTGTGTTCTAAAATTTTCATCGCTACCGAGATTTTAATATCTACTTAAGCAGGCATCTGTGCATCATGTCCCTCCCAACATTTACGAAGAATCATACATATAAGGAAATGCATTAAGCTTCCACCTGTCGGTTGAGATTCAGATGCAATGTCGTATACTCTGACTTTAAAAGATCGACCCTCAATATTACGCATGGATTACCTCCCACCGATCGATTTAAGTAGCAGGGAGTGGAGTATTGCGGTGATTGAACTGGAGACTTACAACAGCATACCGAATATCACAGAGACTAACAATTAACTTCATCTGGAAATTAATGGTGGAAGAGAAATTGTGGAAGTAGAACCTGGTGCTTCAGCCACATTTAACAAGAACGATGAAATTAGGATTGTCATCCCACACTAAGATGCTTTAACTCCCCCACCCCCCAACCTTGAGTCTCATATAACTTCAAGTATCGTTTACAAAAAAGGATGTTACTGCTACAGTGGCATCGAACCTTACATGTAATGCTTTAGCGTTCCTGTTTCATGAGATATGATATGAACTTAACGGGCTCGAGATTGACCATACACGCACAAAACAGTTTGCACTTAAATCTTAAATAAAGACAGAGTGCAACGACTGACTTTAAATCAGAAAGGATCAGTAGGACAGCTAGTGGTTTTCACAAAAGGACAGGTTTCGAAGAAGGATCCTAATAAATTCTACAAATCCGACCAGTCAGTCCTTATACTTGCTGTGAGTAAAATCCATGTCGAGCGTAATGTCACAACAAACTTTTATCTCAACAACACATTGAGTGACACGATTTACGGATTCTTCCCATCAGTAAGAACAGGGTATAGAATCGTCGAGGTCCCTATCAACACTATTTACCTCCCAGTAATAGTTCAGGCGTTGGACTATCTGGAGCTGCGTATTGTGGATCAGGATGATTAACTTGTTGACTTTCATGGAGAGGAAATCGTTGTACAGCTACATCAAAAGCAGAATCAGCAGTGACGTTGAAGCAGCAGTGGCCTTCCACTATTGGGAACCTGTTGCAGGCAGAAGCAACGGCCTTTAACTTGCTATATCGGAAATGTCGGCAGCGAGCTTCAACCAGCCAGTATCACAGCATCCCCATATTGTCAATGAAGACAGGATGGGTGTAAGGTATAAGACCAAAGTTCTCAAAACACAGCGCTGCACTTCACAGCAGAGCAGAAAGGTGATAACAGGTGCAAACTGTGAGTTTCTTAAAACGGTACCTTACAGCTTTAGCATTCCTATTTCATGAGATATGATATGAACTTAACGGGCTCAAGATTGACCATACACGCACTGTAGGCATAATATCAACTTTTAAAACGTGTATTTCAGCTTCTTCCTCGGATCTGAACGATTTAGAAAATGCTGGGTGGGTCACTGACGGGCCTGTGAGTGGACCAGTGGAAGAGTACAAGAGATTTATGCAGATATTCCTTTAATATTGCTTATGGAATACTTTGAGAACATGCAATGAGTTGTTCTGAATGCTAAATAAGAACTTATTTTGGTACAGAGAGCAATGGAAAACAAATCATGCACTCACGAAACTCAAGAGAGAACGAGACCACCATCAATAAAATAATACAGAAAATGGCACACATCACAGTATCAGATGAGCAGCATTTTAAGCTTTAAAAAGTTCTGAACTCTGGTCTATTTCTATTGTTATCTTTCCATTCATGGGAGGTTTTCGAGTACCCAGTGCTGCCGACTGCAAGCAGACAAACGTAGTTTGCAAAAACCTCCGCTCAGATGGAGACACCCAGGTTCATCACATTTGCGTTCCAGATCAATGCAAGAAGGAATATAGCAGATGATTGTACCAGATTTGATAGCTGCAAATTAACTAATGTTAGAGTTATTTTAACTCCTAATTCTAACCTTATGATAATTTACACCTACAATTGGATGAAAATATATGAAGTCTACCATATGACATGTATATGAGGTTCCTTGCTTCATACTATGAAGAGGAAGGATGTCTGCTCAGCCCATCGAAATTCCAGGAGCTGGAGCCAATCATCTTAATAAAACGCTCATCAGAACGAGGTGATTAAATTTGGACCTATACATGTATGAACTGGAATTGAATCTTCTGCAAATTTCCCAGAACACACTGCAGCGTATGCTCTAGTTCTACATGGCCATGTGATTAACAACTGCCCACTTACCGGTGTTGTGTAACGAGCTGTATAAATGAACAAGTGCTGCGCCATTCACAGACCACTCCACAATGTTATCTCATAGTGAGAACATCATTGCAAAAGTGCAAGGTTTCTATGGTGAGAGCAGACACTTCATACTTACAGATGTTGCAATTGTAGGGTAAACAGAAGATGCCGCAATAATAGAGACATTCTCAACAAACATTGCACCACTGAGGTCATTCAAGGATGTGAACTGTGCTAAAAAATGGAAGAGTGAGAGGTGGTTAACTCATTTTTACCATGGAATTCACTGGGGTGATATTGAGATACCCTATAAAGATATGATGACGTCCCTTCGTTCGTGCCTTAGCGCGCATTCATAATTACTGTCTTTGCCAACGCTTATGGTCGATCGCTGTTTCATTTTTCCTTTTCTTTTTTTTTTAATTTTAACTTTACTGTATCTGGGGGATTTTTCACCATGTACCTACACTCTAGCCGCCACACTGTAGATTGACATGGTATGAAGATGTACAGTGTTTTTGTATGTGTATAATTTTATATTCGCCAATAGGGGTCGATGCCCTTTATTTGTAGGCTTCTCTTTTATTTAAGGGAACGGATATGTCATCTGATCCTATGTATGTTAGACTTCTACAAGAAATTAAAAGATTATATACATAATATGATAGTCCATTACATGTTTGAATTTAGTGAGCTGACAATAATGTTCAGTTTGCTTCGGTCTCGCTGCCGGGTTTCGCGCTTGGGCACTGGCAGGTTTGGCGGCTAAGCTCTTGTTGCTAACGGTCAATGTTTTAGCTGCTACTGTCACACGTGCGTGCACTCGTTTCCTTAGTGTAGATTCCACATTGAGTGTCACACGTCCACCTAAGTACCACATATTAAAGAATTGGCGTGGCGTTTGTCTTCATTCTGGTTGCAGTGTGTGTGTGTGTGTGTGTGTGTATTGTTCAAAATCCAATGATGTGGCAGAAGATCTACATTTTTACGACCCGGCCGTCATTATTACCCGTCGTACTCGCATTTTCGGTGGAGAGAATCCTGACCAATGGCATCCATCAAAGAAGGTAAGTACTGGCTAGAACCATTATAGTCCACTTATTAATGTATCAAGCGTTGTGAGTCACAATACTGAGAAATTATTTCGTTGCACACATACGCTAATGTCACCACACTTGACCATCTACTTGTTGAAAGACACAAATAGCCAACCAAAACACTATATAACTTGCTTGTCTTTAAAGATCATTCCTTCACTTGGAGTTTGGTTTCCAATGAAAATTCATACAGATATTGAGTTACAGCAATATACATAACATGATAGCTTATACCTCTGGCTGACATTCCATCCGTTGCTTATACTGTATTTTCAGATATCTTTGTGGTACTTCCGACTTAGGTCTCTTCTGTAGTTCATCTGGCGGTAAACGTTGTGCCTAAGCTGATGCTGACGTTGCTGGCAACACTAAAACAAGACGATCAAGAAATGGCTTTGTTTCAATGATTGGCTACACGCCTGCATCGTGGACATTTCAATTGCTGAAATCAGTTGCAACTATCCACCCTTGAAGCGGGGTTCGTTGCTGCAAGTGAATGAACCAAGAACTTAGTATGGCTCAACAGACTGCTGTTCGAGATCAGTGGAAAAAGAAACACACCTGTATTGTTAATTGACAATGCAACTACCATTAAATTAGTGAAAAACGCAGAGTTCCACAAACGCTCTAAGCACACCAAAGTACGGTATTATTTTGTGCGGGAACTCTATCAAAACGCTGATATCAATGTAGAATATGTATGTTCTTGTAGAATATGTATGTTCTGAAAATCATCTTGGTTAAAATGAAACAAATTTAAAGCAATGTGAACCAAGATGGGAATCGTAACTAATGTGTTTTGACTTCTTCTTTTTTTATTTAAAAGTTGTTCAGGGCACCACAGTTTGATTTGAGGGGAGTGTTAAAGTAAATAAATCAGAACTGTGTTTCCTCTCCTCTCCTACAGTGGTGCTTGGTTCTGTTTTGTGAATTTATTTTCTCCAAAGAGTTTCTTTAATTTTCAACGCTTTTACTCTTTGAAGTTTTTGTTGTTGTGTGAGTCATCTTTTAGAAAACAAAGAAAGATCACTATTCCTAAAAGTCTTGTCTTCTTGCTACAAAATTATAGCCTAAGTTCATCCACAAAATGTGACACACAACATGTTAATCCACATTTATAAGATGCAATGTTAGTTTCACTGTCAGGTAGATAACGCCTTGCTGGAACAGGAGTCGGACGTCGATTTCACCGCCCATAGCGCTGCGTCTGCGTGGTTACAAGCACCTCCACCCGTCTCCGCCGGCGCCTCCTCGTCTTCGACTTAGCTGGGCAGCTCCTCAGCAGTTACATGAAATAAATGTTCATAAGCATTACATTTGTATTTATTAGTAGAGGTTTTTGCTGCGGGGAAAAGGCATGAAATGGCTAGTTCCTATGTTTTGTAGGATCACTGTTGTTACAATTAATGTGACACTGCCTAACCAGTACATCACAGAATTTTCAAACAACTTCCGGTTATGAACAATGACGATTATGTCACTAATAAACATTTTGTGTATATCTCTTTATCGGTGACTAATCGTTATACGAGGTGCAACAGTAAAGTAATGAGACTGAGGTGAGAAAAAAATGTTACTTACCGTTTTTTCTGTAATATCCTGCAAGACCCTCGACACGGCTTTTTGGGCATCTTGTGTTGTTTGAAAATCGTGTCCCTTGACCGCCGTTTTGACTCTTGGAAATAGAAAAAAGTCGCACGGAGCGATATCTGGTGAATAAGGTTGCTGTGGTAGTACTGAAACTTGTTTTGAGGTTCAAAATTGAATCCAATTATCAGCAATGCTGGCAGGGACACGAAGAACTCTTTTACAAAGTCTTTCTAAAATTTCTTTATAGTAATATTGGTTAACTGTTTGTCCAGGAGGCACCCACTCTTTATGAACAATTCCCTTGGAATCAAAGAAGCACAGAAGCATGCACTTCACTTTTGACTTTGCCATGCGAGCTTTTTTCGGTCGAGGTGATCCCTTTGAGCACCATTGCGAACTTTGATGTTTTGTCTCTGGATTGCACTGAAAAAAAAAACAACTTTCATCACCAGTGATAGCACAGCTCAACAATTCTGGCTTGATTTCCATTTGAACAAACAGATCGGCTGCCACATTTTTCCGTGTTTCTCGCTATTGTGGTGTGAGGTTTTTGGGGAACTATTTTTGCACAAATCTTTCTCATACCAAGATCTTCAGTTATTATTAGACGAACCGTTTCTCGATTGATAATCTTCGATCAGATCGCATGGATAATCTTCGATCAGATCGCATGAGTTCACGCACCATGGCAAAGATGACATCCGTCCGTGAGGTTGATGGTCGTCCACTGCGGTCTTCCTCTTCAATATTCGTTCTGCCTTCACTAAACATTTTATACCAACGAAAAACTTAAGCTCTTGACTTAACCTCCTCTCCAAAAGCCTTCTTAAGCTTACTGTAAGTTATCGTCGCGTTTTCACCCAATTTAATGCAAAAATAAATGGCATACCATTGCGCAATATTATGTGGTTCCATTTCCATGACGATACATGTTAACTTATTACAGCACAACTCACGACTGAGCAGTTGCATCGATGTGCCGCTTGGACCAGAAGCAGCTTATAGACCAAGGTCCAAGATATTGTGCCTACGCAAGCCTGCAGGGTTGCCACATCTTGCAAAGAAAATCAGCCTCATTACTTGATTGTCACACCTTGTACACTCCATTCTAATAACATTCGTCGCAGCAACTGTGTTTAGCGTCCATCTTACATGTGACATTCAAATTGTTGCTCGCACACAACTACTATCCACCCTAAAAGTATTGGCTGAGGTATCTTGTCTTTTATTCCACTGTCCATACACATAGGTTGTATCTGTTTCAAAGTTAGTTCACACCTTTTAGTGTCCACACTTCATACATCCATGTTACTGCACATTCTCTTAAAATTTTCTCAATAAATCTTTGTGATCATACTGACTTCATTGTTCGACACTGTTTGTTACCTACAAAACGTTCAGTATCACACATGCATTTTATTGCTGTTCATAAACAGTCATAATTTTGTTCCTGCATTGTTTATCAGCCTATTTCAGTTGTACTTTGGTACAGATTGTCTTTACTTACATTGACATTTTTATACACGCATCAAAAATAGTTTTGCATCATCTCGGATCCGAGAGTTCCGGGACCAGCACAGAGAAGTGGAATAGAGTTCAACATAAACATCATTTCCGCCCTTTTTAATGCTGTACCACCATACAGCGAGACCTTCAGAGATGGTAGTCCAGATTGCTGTACACACCAGTACCTCCAATACCCAGTAGCATGTCCTCTTGCATTGATGCATGCCTATATTCGTCGTGGGATATTATCCAAAATTTCATCAAGGTACTGTTGGTCCAGATTGTCCCACTCCTCAATGGCGATACGGCGTAGATCCCTCAGAGTGGATGGTGGGTCATGTCGTCTATAAACAGCCCTTATCAATCTATCCCAGGGATTTCAGATAGGGACCATGTCTGGATGTTATTTAGCCATCAGGGGGACATCAATCAGCACGATTGCCTTCCTTGTAGCTTTGTTTTTTACAAAGTTATGAACAGCAGTAGGACTTTTTTAAATGGTACCCTGTATTTTTTATTCGGTAATTGATTTCCCCTCCTAAACACCTATTCAAAAATGTTTCACAGTGCATCATTCACTGAAACACAATATCATTAATTACATAACACAACATTGACGTTGATACTCCCAGCACTTAGTGCAGGTACCTGGGGTAATGGAACACATCCACATGCTGACGTTGATAGAGGACAAATGTAAACATAAGTAGAATTCACACCCATCATTCCGTCAACCATCGTCAGTTGAAGAGGTGTGTGTGTAGAATGTACACCAACGAACAATGCCACTCATCTGTGAGCAATGCACGTTATCAGAACGGTAATTGCAATACTGTTTCCTTATTTACTGGTACATTTAGTACAGTAGTTTAGTCCTTTTAAATACTGTTGCGTAGAATAGTCATACAGTAAAGGCTGTCCTTCCTACAAACTGCATCGACATAACGTTTCGTTTATTCTTGTTATTGAAGGTAGGCGAAATGCTACGTAGACAGCGGAACTATACAGAGAGCGATATCCTGACAATAACCCACCTTCCCAACGGATGTTTTCTCGTCTTGTTGCGACGCTTTAGGAAACTGGAAGTTTCAACCCATGACAACGCAATCGTCGTAGCACTCGCACAGACAATGCTGTCGAAGGTACTATTCTCGCTTCCGCTACTATGAATCCACATGTGAGCACACGACAGCTTGAACACGAGACTGGCATCCTTAAAACCAGTGTACATTGTATGTTTACACGTCATCGGCTCCATCCTTACCACGTACACCTACATCAAGAATTGCATGGGAGTCATATCCAGAATCGTGTACAGTTCTGTCAGTGGGCACAGCAGCAAATCCTCGTCAACCTGAACTTCTCCTCCATTGTTCTATTTACCGTTGAATGTTACTTCTGAAACAAAGGACAGGTAAATACAAGGAACGTGCATTATTTGTCCAGAGACAACCCACGATGGCTTAGACAGGTGGAACATCAGCATCAATGGAGAGTTAACATCTGGTGTGGGATGCTTGGTACTACAATTATTGGCCGTTATTTCATCAGTGGTAGTCTAAAAGGTACAGCATATGCCAACACCCTCAGACGAATTCTTTCTCCTCTTCTGGATGAAGTGCCGCTAAGAACCAGAATGCTTATGTGGGATCACCACGATGGATGTCCAACACATAATGCCTTGCGTGCACATCATGTTCTGAACCGAAGGTATCCTGCCAGATGGATTGGTTGAGGAGGAACAGTTGCTTGGCCTGCTAGGTCTCCTGATTTAAATCCTCTGGACTTTCTTCTATGGGGATCCATTAAAGACGTTGTCTATAGCGATATTCCAACAACTCCAGGGGACTTGCAGGAATGTGTCATGCTTGCTTGTAATTCTCTTCAGCAGACAACACTGGAAGCAGTAAATAATTCTTTCATTCAATGAGTGCACCAGTGTATCGGTGTCCAGAGTCACCATTTTGAGCACACCTTTGAATGTTCTACTCCTGAGCAATGGTATAGGAGAGTCAAAGTCAATTTTTTGTTTTGTTTTTACTTTGTTTTCATTTGTTTTCTGACCACTCCATCAAGTGGACTACTTTGTGATTCCCAGCTCAAAGTCACTGTTGTGTTTCTGTGAATGGTACACTGTGATACATTTTTGAATAGGTCTTTAGGAGAGGAAATGAATTTCCGAATAAAAAATACAGAGTGCCATTTAAATAAGTCATCCCACTGTTCATATCTTTGTAAAAAAACGAAGCTACAATGAATATAATCATGCTGATTGATGTCCCCCTGACGGCTAAAGAACATTTGCTTGAAAAATTTTGTAATTTGCATATGGACAAACAGTTATTTAGGGTGATCAAGATAAATGGAACTCCCTATATATAAATATAATCTGAGTATAAATATATTATATACATATATATTATGGCTATACAGCCTCCCATGTCAAATTTTTATTTCAAAGGGATCCTTGCGAAATCCTGTGTGGTCCCTGGCCCTACTTTACAATAGCATTTACATTTTATCTAAAGTCTGAGATCTAACTCAGTAATTTCAATTCTCATCTACTTAGGACCACAGTACACGTTCTCTTAAGAGAAACAACATGCAAATATTGATTCTAAAAATTGGAAAAAACAGATCTAACAAATGCTTCAAATAAGAAGCAGGCATGCTATGAAGGCTTGAGTGCGACACTAACAAAAGACACTAGTGCCTCATACAGGCTTTGAGAGCACACCAGAGAGCTTCTGCTGCCTCAAAACTTTGTTCTTATTACTTTATGAAACTGTTCCCTACTACACTGTGTCATATGACATTGATCTCACATTTGTCAATAACGATATTAATTAATTCACTACACATTTAGCAAACACACTTTAAGATATAAAACCAAATCTTTCTATTTTAAAGTTTCTTTCTAGCCTAACTTTTCCTTTTGTATGCAAGGATTTACTATGTTAAACCAAAACTAGTAAGAATTAAAACATCATAAGAGTCCATTTTCTGAACAGTATATAGTGACAGGTTTCTTTTTTAAGCGAAGTTGTTCACTGACACTGTTTAGCGAAATAAATATTTAGGAATTTACCTACAAACTAGACACAAATACCATATAATAAGAAATTAAAACACTTAAGACTACTATGTACAAATACTAATCTACTATTTCTAAATACGTCTCACTTGACATATTTTTTCAGAGCCTTTTTAGGACAGAGACCTATTATTTTGCCGTTTCCCACATTGACCAGTAGGTAGCTGCTTCCATGTGGAATACAATCTATTTTCTACTGTCTGGCATAAATCGCAACATTTCATTTCCCTTGTCTAACATGAAGACTTGGGGTGGGTTCTAGTAACAACGAGTCTCCTTGTCGTACTTTGTGTTATTCTTACTTATATGCTTAATGTATTTCATTTTTATAGTCTGGAGACATCATGTTAAGTTACCAAGTACATCCTTTACTACCTCCTCTTTAGTTTTTACTAATGGAGGTAGTTTACATAGATGTGGTGACCATTCGTTTTCTCCTTCTTCCCCCACATTACCTCAGCCATTGCATGGCCAGTTGCCTGAGTGGGGTAAGTTGTCATGTATGCTCACAGATATTAGTAAATACTTTGCTCACTTTGTATGTTGGTAAGTATGTATTTCTGTATGTAACAGGTAAATTGTTTAAGTATTCTTCCTACTGCAGGATACTAATATTTGTTTTATTCCTTGTTCACTTAGGAACTCCCTCCATTTTTAGCCAGAGAAATACATAGCATTGTCTGACATAATGGCCTGAGGTTTACCAATCTTTGGTATGTAGTTAGTTGCCATTTTCTTTCTGATAGGTGCCACAGCGGCAATTTTTATCACATATAGTTTGATGTATTTATTGAAGGTGTCATATACTACAATAGGTATTAGACTCGTCCTCTGGCTATCGTAAGAGGACCTGCAACATCCACAGAAGGTAGATTTAGTGACTTAAAGGAACTGTGCTTGTAATTCAGGCTTCCTTGTCCTATTTGAAGATTTTGCCTTTTGAAAGGTCACACTCATTCTCAACAATTGATGGATCCGCCATTTCATATTGGGTAAATGGCGGTAGTTTTCAATTATTGGTACACATTTACCAATGCCACAATGTCCTAAGGTAAAGTGGGTATGCCATAGTAAATTTCCTATACATGAATTTGGTATACACAATCACCATCTACCTGAATTTATATCTTTTGTGCGAATAAAATGATATTTTCCACCTTGAATTATTTATATTGTTCACAAGTAGCTGAGAGTTTCTTTTATGTTACCTAAGTCTGGATCTTCATCCTGCAAGGTCGTGATGTTTTTGCACATTTTTAGAAATGTTTGTTCCCTAATCAACAACAGCTTATATTCTGTTTATATACCTGTTAACGCAGGTAAGCCTCTGGTAATCGAGATTATGCGTCTGTGACTATGTTATCCTTGCCCTTAACATACATTATATGAAACAGGTATTCTTGCAGTGCTAAGCCCATATAACTAACCTAGCCTGAAACAATTTACAGGTTAATAAAAAGCTTAATTCCTGAAAGTCGTAAAAGACTTCAATTCGTTTTCCATAGGTGTGGTAATGGAATTTCCTCATAGCCCACACTACAGATAGTGATTCTAATTGTGTTATTGTGTATGCCCATTCGCAATTAGAAGGAGTCCAGCATGCAAACCTATTGTTGCCTATTATGTTCAGTGTGAGTGTCAATTGTTTATGGCATTCTCTATCGAGCTCTTCTCATTTGAGAGTAAGTTGCCTATTGTATTCTTCTTGTTTAAGTGGGAGATGTCTATCGCATTCTGCTTACTTAAGTGCAAGCTATTTTACTCTTCTTGCTTAAGTGCAAGCTGCCTGTCACATTCCTCTAACTTGAGTAAAAACTTGGGATTGGTGAACACAATGGTACTCTATCTGCTCTCTCAGTACACTGTTTTGTTTCTACCCTATTAGATGTTGTTTGCCCTGAAATTTCTAATGCTCGATTATTGGGTTGCCTTTCATGAGCTATTTGACCTGATCCCAGTGTTGCCCTCTGTATATTGCCATAGCAGTGGCTGCTGTACTAATTTGGTCAATATCTACATTATGAACACTTTCTCTTTCAAATAGAGCTGAACTCTCTATGCTTTCCATTCTTCCTTGTATCTCTACCATAATGGACTATGTTAGCATATATATACACTCACCAGTAACCCACAGCTGCACACAAGATTACAGTAACACATGGAAATGCACAACAGCATGGCACAAAGTAACTTTTAGAATTTTGTTTTTTCGTAATTTCACTTGTTCAACAAATTAGTATGCACCACAAGTCACCAAGTATGAAACGTGAAAGCAAGAGTCTGCACTGTGGACCTCACTACATTTACTTTCATCAATATTTGGTTTCGTGATTGAGTATAGGATTCTTCTCAGGGTCAGATTTTGCATTTGTTTCTTCTGTCAAAATTGATTTTTGTAACCTTATTGTTACGAATATACCTGTAAGAGAAACTGCCATTGTAATTAATATATGGAATAAATGCATACACACATAAGTATAGAACAATTAAGTCGGAAAATTAATAGAAACTTTTCTATTCAGATTGTTATATATTCGGGCCCCACACTATAGGGAGCCAGTTTAGTTCAAAAAAATGGCTCTGAACACTATGGGACTTAACATATGAGCTCATCAGTCCCCTAGAACTTAGAACTACTTAAACCTAACTAACCAAAGGACAGCACACACATCCATGCCTGAGGCAGGATTCGAACCTGCTACCAGAGCTGTCGCGTGGTTTCAGCCTGAAGTGTCTAGAGCTGCTCGGCCACACCTGCCAGCAAGCCGGTTTATGCCATCTCTCCATTTAAATATTATTATTTCTATAAAGCGGGTTTTGAAAACCATTAATTGTTGTTACAGATTGTCTTTAAAAACGTAATGAAACAACTTATCCCTCATTGTGTTAGATCACGATAATGCAGTTAGTAATGAAAACCATTATTTGCTGGCTAAGCTCACTTACATTGCATGTAGAGTATTACATATTACAATTTTAATGTAAGGTGGAGAGAGACATAAAGATACGCATTGGCCTGTGTAAAACTTATTTAGTATTTGTAGTAATACTGACTGCAAGAGAAATACTTTACTATTATATTAGCTAATCCTATCATTTACTTTACATAGCAAAACACTTAACTGTTCAGAAAAATAATATAAGAACCTACGTTTAGTCCAGGTCAAGTCTCAAGTTCAGCTTTAATTCAAAACTCAGTAAGAAAATCTTTAGAAATTCTACGGCTCAGCTTCTACGATGTTCTGAAAATGAAACAACTTGACTTAAGTTGTTGCAGGGCGTGTGCCTTTTGCACTTTTAGTTTAAATTCATATTTTCCGCATATTGGGGGCTGCTACAGCTCGCCAGTGATGATGCTCGAAGAGCCAAAAATGCTAAATGCTGAAAACTCGTAATTAATTTGACATTGAGTGGTATTTACAGAACTTAAATAATTCCAACAAATGCTCTATAATCATATAGTGAAATATTTAACCAATGTACACACACACACACACACACACACACACACAACCTGATTATTCAAAAAGATACAGTTCGCCCATTTACATCGAAAACAAACAGAAGAAAGAGCCAAATATGTAATGGTGCTCTTTCTTTAATAACGAGAAATTAACAGGACATCAGATATTATTATAATATAACGCTAAGATACATGTTTCGAACATAAAGTTATTCTTTGATGATTACATTAATTAGAAAAATAATTTTTGGTAAATAAAATAAATATTACATTTTCAGCATACGAAGATTCTTAGCGTTTTGTGAATGTTTGTTGGAAAAAGTTTACATTGTCGTTTATTATTCATCATTTGTAAGGGCATGTTATACACCCATATGTGGTGGCTGCAGTGCAGCACCACTAACACTGCTGAGGAGGCACCACAAATAGTGACATCTTGGGTTGTTGGGTGTTCTGCCGGATATCAGCGTCGTACTTGCACGATATTTCGGTCACGTAGCTCGTGACCCTCATCAGGTGCGACCTGAGACTGCTCCTTGTGTGGACCTGGTCCAGTATTTATGCCTATGGACTTCCCCCTCCACCAACGGCTGCAGGCGCTTCCTCTGTGGTCCGCGCCCATCCCCTGCGACCTGCTGGAGCGTTGCTGCTCCCTTTTCCGTCTGCTGCGGTTCTAGTTGTTCCCTCTACGGTCCGCGCCCACCAAACCCGCTCCTGGGGGTTTCATCTATGGCCTGGGGTACCAAGCGTTCCCGTCTGACTGTACCCCTTCCGTCGCGGGTTTTTTGTGGTCGCACTTCTGCCTCTGGGTAGCCTGACTCGCATATCTTTCAGCGTATTTCAGTCCCTATATTCTTCATTTTAATGTCTAGGAAGGCCTTGTTGCCCTTGGTTCTGTGGTCCCTGGTTACGGTAAGGTGTTTAATATTGTCTTTGATCTCTTGTCTGAGAAACCTGCGTATGAGGGAAGCTAGTTCTGGTTGTGTGCATTCCGCTGGAAGCCGCATAATGACGTACGTGGTGACATGGAAGTTGCTGAGGGGTTCAGAGTAATTGTTGGGGCTGCTTCGTCCCGACGAGTTCGCACTGGAAAGGGAGTGTGGTCTGTAACTTCCGTCAGGCGATTCTGGTGAGTTGCCGTTGTCACGGGCGGTGCTGGTGAGGGGGGGGGGGGGGGTTGGCCATGGTTCTGCCGGTTGTCCATTGTTGTTTTCACAGTAGAGTGGTCATACAGAGGATTGCTGTTTTCATGCTTGGTTGGCACCTTGCTTGTTTCCGCCGTATTGGCTTCCACTTCGCCTGAAGGTATCCACGGTCCCACAGCCCTATATACGCGTGCGCGGGTATCTGGGCGTTGCCGCAGGCCCTGACACGGATAAGTCCCTATTTAAGGGGGGGACAGATGACATCCGACTAACCCTCTGGAATAGCCCCCTACAACTAAACGACACAGCTAGATACCTCGGAGTATACCTAGACAAACATCTCAACTGGAAAACCCACCTGACGTACCTCCTTAACAAAACCCGACTCAGACAAAACCTAATACGACAAGTGCAAGGACGCTTCCATGGCTGCAACACCCAAACGGCAATACATACCTACAAAACTTTCATTCGTCCAGTTCTAGAGTATGCTGCAGCCCCCCTGGGAGGCATGGATGCACCGATTGCCAAAAGACTGTTCAGCACAGAACACAGACTAATACGAAGTATCGCAAGGCTACCGTATTTAACACCAAGCAATGAAGTATATGAGACAACCAGAGTGGAGCCACTACAAACCAGGTTAGCCAAAATGAGAGCCAGATACGGAAATCATATCCTAAACAAAAGACCGGACATGGAGGACATAATCACAGTCAACCACAGAACAAAAAGGAAACCCAAATTCAAATACACTACACCCTCCCACACAATCGCCCACAACACAGCGAAGACGTACCCCGATCTCGCCCCAATCCTATCACCACTAACAACAAACACCACCATCCCCCCACACCTAGACGAAAGGACTCAAGAATAAAACACAAACACCACCAAGCACACAAGAACATGACCCACAAAGAACCACCAAAATACACCTAACCCAACTCCCTCTACTCCCACTCCCTCGCCAACCCAACTCCCTCTACTCCCCCTCCCTCGCTCTGTACACTAAATAAGAAATGTAAAACAAATGCATATGTATAGTAGAATAAGTAGTTACCCATTTTATAAGATATCTGTAATTATAAACTATTAAGAACAAAGAACAAATGCATTGTAAAATAAACCGAAGAAAAACGAAACTGTAATGTAATATCAACAAAAATTGTTAAAATATCACTGAAATTGCTAAAATAGAATTGTAATTGTCAAAATCTCATCGAAATTGTTAAAATATCACTAAAACTGCTAAAATATCATTGAAATTGTTAAAATCCCATTGTAAATGTTAAAATATCTAAAGATCTTTGCAATTGTTTATGACCAAAAGGAAACTTGCACTATGTAGCAAGAGAAATGTAAAAGGCTGAAAATGGCAAATAGCAAGCCCTAAAACAGCCCGCTCGGTCCCCTCAGGGAAAAAAAAAAAAAAAAAAAAAAAAAAAAAAAAAAAAAAAAAAAAAAAAAGCGTTCCCCCTGCGGTCCGCGCCCGCTCACCACGACCTGTTGGAGCGTTGCCGCTGCGTTTTTCGTCCGCTGCGGCTCTGGATGCTCCCTCTGCGGTCCGCGCCCACCAGTCCCACTTCTTGGTGTTCCATCTTCGGTCTCACTCGCGGCCGAGCCGCCGTAGCGTGAGGTCGTCCGCACGCCGCGCCGCTCCGCCACGCAGCAGCTGGGGGCGCTCTCAGCCGCCGCCTACGCTGCCGGGGACGCAGAGAGAAGAGGCAAAATTGTTCGTGTCCAGTCAGGTCGAAAAAGACAGGCGAGATATTCTGGAAAGCCGGAATAGTAGGGACCTGATAGCATAGGGAACGCTGCAAGGTCAGGGCCCCTGCTGCGGCGGGACAAGCCCGCGCTTTGCCAGGACAGGCTCAATAAATTAGGGCAAAGTGAAATTCGGGAATAGAGAAAGTAGTCTCCCACAAAATACTAACCACAGGAGAAAATGCCCTCCCCGTGAGGTATACCAACTACCACCTCCACCAGCCAGAATATGGGGAAAATAGGACCCCATACAAAACTGGCAAAAAACACAACACCAGGCGGGGAAAAGTCCCAAACAGACGGCACGACCGTGCCAAACGACACAACACCACGACTCCTCTCTCCCGCTGAGCAGCGGGGACGAGAGAAGGAGAGGGAAATATTAGCGAAAGAAATGTCAAAAAAGAAACTCGCCAAACCGGCGAGCGCCAAATACTTCACAACCCGACAGAGCCGCCAAAACCGCGCTCTGTCCGCGACACAAAAGAACACAAAGGGCACCCGCGTCGGCACTACGAAACCCACGCACAAAAGCCCAACCAACCGCGTCGCGTCGACTTCCACATCTGCGAACAGACCTACGACGACAAACACACCAGAAAACTCCACCCCACGACAACAGCAAGGGGCAGGGAAAAGAAAATCACAGATCCCCACAAGAATTCCACACAATTTCGAGAGTCCCAACCGATTTGATGCCTTAGGGGACTCGGATGAAGAAGGCGAGACAACCGTCTCCCCAGACGTCAACCCGCCACCACAACAAGCACCACCAGGGGATACACCTCCAGCTTGCACCTCTACGTCACACGACGACAACTCGACTCCCGCCGTCGCGGGTCAACAACAGCCCACCGACAGCGGAGAGGACGAGACAAATCCGAGAAATGTACCTCCAATAGTGGTGTACCAATTAGAGGGGTAAAACAAAGATATAAAAAGCAAGATATCAGGCCCCTTAAAGGCCATCTTCCGGGGTGACTCGGTCAAGTATAACTTCGAGTCCCTAAGCGATTACTATGCCGCGGCAGCCTTTCTAAGAGAAAGGGAGGTACCGCACTTTAACCACCAACCGCCCGAGAAAAAGGATTTGCACGTGGTCGTCCACGGCCTACCAGCCCAAGTCCTAGAGGAGGAATTACGAGAGGCCCTTGTAGAGAAAGGTTTCAGCCCTACATACGTGCACCAGTTCAAAAAACGAGCACGTAATTCACGAAGGCTCATCCGTGAGCCAACGTACAAAGTCTCCCTCCCCAGGGGCTCGGGCGGTGAGAGGATATACGAAGTGCGGTACATCCTCCACACAAAGGTGACGGTAGAAACCTACCGTCCCAAGGAAGGTCGCGCGCAGTGTCACCGCTGCCAGCGCCTAACGCACACGGCAAACTATTGCAACATGCCGGCGAGGTGCGTAAAGTGCGCGGGCCTCCACGCCACAAAAGACTGCCGGAAACCAGAGAGCGAGCCGCCAAAATGTGTATTGTGCTCCGGAGACCATCCAGCATCTTGGAAAGGCTGCCCGGAACACCAAAAGTATATACACCGTCCCAGACAGCCGACAGAGGGACAACACAAACAGCGTGCGCCCCCCACGCTCACAACAAACAAGACCACAGTTTCCACCTCTCCCTGCGCGACGACAGGTCCATCCGGACATTGCCGCACACGCGGAGGCGGCAGGCACAGACAAGAACACGCCAACACCTCGCCGCCGCTCCTTCAGAGAGGTACTAACATCACCAACGACCGACACAACACCAAATCACATCCAAACAAACACGACAAAACAAACGCAGACACAAAATGAGACAACACAAAACAAACAGAAAACCACTGCCACACTACACACAAATGAGAAAGGACTGCTCGTGGACGCCCTATGGGTGATCATAAACACGATCCGTTCCCTCGAGCAGGACTCAAACATCGTCACAACAATATTACACACGGCAAACGCGCTCCGTCAAGCATCGGACAAAACGGAAAAGACACAAATAATACTACAGGGTCTGCTTAGTGCGTTCATGTAAAGATGGCGCAACGAGGCAGACAAAACAAATTCCGCACGAGGTGGTGGACGTGCCTCCGGTGCAGGACATCGAGGTCACTCTAGTCACAATATACACGGACAGAGGGAAATTGACGGTGGGGGCAGCATACCTAGCCCCAAACCGCCAGTTACTGGAAGAAGACCTCAGAGTGATCTTCGACAGGCACCAAAGGGTGGCGTTGGGCGGGGACCTAAACGCTAAAAATCCAGCGTGGAATTCCCGCACAACGAACCCGAAAGGAACAAAACTCCTGCAACTGGGGGACGCGTACCACTACCTCGTCCGCGGCCCAGACGACGCGACACACGTCCCAGTCATAGCCGGTCACAGACCGGACGTCCTGGACGTACTGCTGACGAAAAATATTGGAGACGACGTCACGCTAGATGCGATCCAGGACCTAACGTCTGACCATAATCCGGTACTAGTGAAGCTCCGCAGGATGAATTCTATCCCGGACATCCCAAGAAAAGTAATAAACACAAACTGGGAACAGTATCGCAGGGTCCTCACAGACACAATAGACCCAACACTGGACCTGTCGTCAGAGGAAAAGCTGGACGATGCTGTCGAATACCTTACATCGGCAATATAAAAAGCCATCAAACAGACCAGGACAACCACAATACTACCGGATAGACACGAGACAGAACTCCCTCCTCTACTGCGGGAGCTCCGATCCCAGAAAAACAGACACAGAAAACTGTGGCAAAGAAGCAGGGACCCGCGGGAGCGGAGAGAAATGAACAGACTGTCTCGTGAACTCGAAAAGCGGCTAAAAGAATGGCGCGCAGAAACCTGGGAAGACAGGATGGAGACATTCTGCCTCCAAACCCAGGACGAGTGGCAACTGGTCAAAAACATCCGACAGCAGCGACCAGCAAAAAGGGCTATGCTAGGGCCCCAGGGTACCGTGTTTGATGCCTTGTCGAAAGCCGAACTGTTTGCGGACACGTACGAGGAGCAAAACACAACACCACAGATCGACCTCACAGCCGCAGAACAGCTTGAGGAAGAAAATGTCACACAAACAGTTCAAAATCTCCGAGACACACCGACACAAACAGCACCAGAACTCACAACACCGACACAAATAAGGAAAATAATAGCCTGCAGAAAGGGCAGATCCGCACCAGGACTAGACAAAATTTCAAACATACATCTAAAGAACCTCTCTAGGAAACCACTAGTCCTGCTAACACGCATAATAAATAGCTGCATGCTGCTACAAAAATTCCCTGCGGCCTGGAAGGCAGCAAAAGTTATTACAATCCCAAAGGCAGGGAAAGACCCAAAACTACCGGCGAACCACCGCCCTATCAGTTTACTCTCCACAATGGGGAAAACACTTGAAAGAGTAGTTTTGGACAGGATCAACAGATGTCTCATAGACGATGAAACCATCAGACCGGAACAATTTGGGTTCCAGAAAAAGGTCTCTGCAGAGCTACAAGTCCTTCGACTAACAGAGCACATCACACACAATTTCAACTACACAAACTCTACAGCAGCAGTATTCCTTGATTGGGAAAAGGCATACGACAAGGTATGGCATGATAACTTGACCTTTAAGATACACCACAATACGACGATCCCCGATGTGTACACAAGATTAGTAGACAGCTTTCTGACAGACCGGACGTTTCTTGTTGAGGTAGACGAAAAACGCTCCTCAAGAAAGACCCTGAGGGCCGGCATCCCCAAGGGGTCGGTTCTATCACCCACACTTTTCAACATATACGCAAACGACATCCCCCTGTCACCGCATGCCAGGATAGCCCAATTCGCGGATGACACAGCCTTCTACACGAGTGGCAGGCAGCACCACTCAAACATAGCACGCCTCCAAAGGCAGCTAGACATGGTAGAAGACTGGTGTAGGGGAAACAAAATGACATTAAACGCAGACAAAACTACAGCTGGCTATTTCACAAGAAAGCGGCCGGTACTCAGAAACCAGCTGTCCCTAAACGCCCAGGAATTACCGTGGAGAGACTCCGTGAAATACCTGGGCGTAACACTAGACAAAAAAATGTTGTTTCACCTTCACATCGGGGAAAAGCGGAAGAGAGGTATAAACCTCGCAAAAGCCCTCCTGCCCTTCTTCCTCAGTAGGGAGATGTGGATGGAAACAAAACGAACACTGTACAAAACAACAGTCCTCCCAGCACTAACGTACGGGTGTTCTGCGTGGGGAATCACGTGCCAGACCAACCACAAAAAGTTGCAAAGGGTGCAAAACAAGGTACTAAGGTGGATTCTGGACGCCCCACCGTGGACACCCGTACGAGAGCTCCACAAAACAGTGGAAATTGAGAGGATACACGACACAGTAAAAAGACTAGTTACCACACTATTTGACAAACTAGAGGAAATCAGAGAAAACTGTAGACAACTCAGGGGCACAGGTACTGTGATACCCCGAACGTGGCACAGGCAGAGAGTGCCACGCCAAATCATCCAAGACCCCATAGACTAGTAAGAAATAGTAAAAAACCTAATAGTGTAATAAGATTTCATTCTAGCTTAGTCCAGTAGCCCTTAACATAGTATACCCTGTTATTGTCCCTGGAAACCCTTGCTCCCTTGTTGGGAACCAAAAGGGAACAGAAATATGTTTAAATTGTTTGTGCCTTAAATAGTAGTTAAAAATTTTAGTGAATGTGTAATCGTGATATCCTTGGGTTACCGTTTTGTACCCAAGTAACATAACATAGGACCCCAACTAAATCTAAGAAGTAGTGACTAAGCCCACTCCCCCCCCCCCCCCCTTTTCACTCTCTGTCGGCTGCACGACCACCCTTAGATACATAGAGTAATCTAGACAAAACCACAATAGACTAGATGTTTGAGAATAGATGTAAAAGTGAGACGCAGACCTGCTGCGGACCAACAAAGGTACGACGCCCGCACCCAGCGGGCAAGCGGCGGGAAACAACGAACACAGCGTCCGCCACGGAACGACGACCACATCTCGCCGAGCGGCCGACTGCTGCAACGCTACAAAAGGAAAGCAGTGGGAAGCAGTACCCGCTGCACCCACTGCACAGAACCAAACAACAAAACCAACGCCTCATAAATCGAGGATGGTCGGGGGCCGCAAGGCCTTATTGTTACCGACCATGCCCTCCAAAGCCAACGTTTATTTTTGTTAATAAAAAATGAATAACTGAGAATAACAAACCAAACCACACACAAAGACACGTAGATTCAGCGAAGCCGAAGGAACTGTTAAAACACCACGTGACACAAAAAAAAAAATCTTCGGTCTGGTGCGCCTGGCAGTCCGTCAGGGGCTCGTTTTCCATCTCCATGTCTCTGGTTCTCCTGTTTGTGTAGTGTTGCAGCTGGCTCCGTTGCTCCTTTAACAATTCCAGAGCCGGATCCCAGGCTCTGCTTAGCTGGTACCCTGTGTCACGGTTCATAAGATCGTCAGCCATTTTAATTTCTATCGATTCTCTTATAACACTGTCCCAAAATCTGGGTGTTTGTGCTAGAATCTTGGTATCCTCATACTTCATGGCATGATCTAGTTCTAGACAGTGTTCAGCAATGGCTGACTTAGTCACCTGTCTTAATCTAGTGTGCCTCTGATGTTCCTTGCACCTGATCTCCAACAGTTCTTGTCGTCTGGCCAATGTAGGACATACCACATTGACAAGGTATATTGTAAATCCCTGGTTTTCGTAACCCCAGGTCGTCTTTGACACTCCCCAGCAGTCCCCTGATCTTGTTGGATGGACAAAAAACACATTTGATATTGTGTTTACGGAGGATCCTACTGACTCTGGCAGAAATAGAGCCAGCATAGGGCAGATATGCCACCTTCTTTGCTTCATCTTGGTCTTCTTCAGGAACCTGTGGTATAGTGGCTGGTTGGAGTGCCATTTCAATTTGTCTGTCCGTGTATCCATTCTTGGAGAAAACTGTTTTGAGACGTTCTATCTCAATAGGTAGATTCTCTTGGTCTGACAGGGCACGTGCTCTGTGGACCAAAGTCTTCAGAACCCCATTCTTCTGCTGGCCTGCAGATGTAAATCAGTGTGTGTTGGTTTTCGGTACACACTGTGGCCAATTGATCCATCTGCTTTCCTCTGGACTAGTACATCCAGAAATGGCAGCTGGCCATTCTTCTCCAGTTCCATGGTGAACTTGATATTACGGTGGCATGAGTTAAGATGTTCAAGAAACTCATTGAGCCTGTCCATCCCATGTGGCCAGATCATGAAGGTGTCATCCACAAACCTAAAGAAGCATGTGGGTTTAAATGTGGCTGTCTGCAAAGCCCTCTTCTCAAAACTCTCCATAAACATGTTGGCAACCACAGGGGACAGTGGGCTTCCCATAGCTACACCTTCAGTTTGCTCGTAATATTGGTTTCTGTACAGGAAATACGTGGATGTCAGTGTATGACTGAACAGGTCCAACAGAGCACCGTCAAATTTCTCTACAATCAGTTCTAGTGAGTCCTTCAGTGGGGGACTGCTGGGGAGTGTCAA
This sequence comes from Schistocerca nitens, assembly GCF_023898315.1. Taxonomy (NCBI): domain Eukaryota; kingdom Metazoa; phylum Arthropoda; class Insecta; order Orthoptera; family Acrididae; genus Schistocerca; species Schistocerca nitens. The sequence goes on from NC_064618.1 coordinate 606,138,508, forward strand.
AGACGACCTGGGGTTACGAAAACCAGGGATTTACAATATACCTTGTCAATGTGGCATGTTCTACATTGGCCAGACGACAAGAACTGTTGGAGATCAGGTGCAAGGAACATCAGAGGCACACTAGATTAAGACAGGTGACTAAGTCAGCCATTGCTGAACACTGTCTAGAACTAGATCATGCCATGAAGTATGAGGATACCAAGATTCTAGCACAAACACCCAGATTTTGGGACAGTGTTATAAGAGAATCGATAGAAATTAAAATGGCTGACGATCTTATGAACCGTGACACAGGGTACCAGCTAAGCAGAGCCTGGGATCCGGCTCTGGAATTGTTAGAGGAGCAACGGGGCCAGCTGCAACACTACACAAACAGGAGAACCAGAGACATGGAGATGGAAAACGAGCCCCTGACGGACTGCCAGGCGCACCAGGCCGAAGATGGAACACCCAGAAGTGGGACTGGTGGGCGCGGACCGCAGAGGGTGCATCCAGAGCCGCAGCGGACGAAAAACGGAGCGGCTCCACTTCCACTTCCACTTCCACTTGTCCAAAAGGGCCTGCCCTGACCCGTGTTGGGAGCAGGCTAAGCATTGTCTGCTATTCCTGCATAATCCTGTATCTGTGGATTGGCTTCCTCACGGTACGAATTGGCCTGAGGTGTTTACTGATATGGAGTTGTCCTCTCTCTGCCACGAGATATTAGTCTCGTAGCAGGTCAGGCCAACACGTGGTTGGCCTGTGGTGAATAGGATGGCCCAAGTCCCTGATGAGCCTATTATCGGACTGTACAGTCCGCTCATAGAAGAGCCGCGCCGATTGTTTAAATCGGTCGCGGAGGAAGGGGATGCCGGTTTGGCGGTGTAGCCGAGCGGTCGAGTAGAGCCTCGGTAGGCGCAGAGCGAGCTTGAGCGCCCTGTTCTGCACCCTCTGCAGCTTGTTGATGTGTGTGTCGGCTGCGTTGCCCCACACCACGGCCGCATATTCCAACACTGGACGAACCAGCGCCAGGTACAGCGTGATGCCGTGTTGGGGAGGCAAGGCAGACGACGGGTTGAGCAGAGGGTACAGAACGCGTAGGCGCCCAATTGCTCTGCCTCTGACGTCCTCGATGTGGGTTTTCCACGTCAGCTTCTGGTCGAGAGTGACCCCCAGGTAGCGGCCAGTCCTGCTCCATGGGACGGGGCTTCCCATGACGGTGACTGGCGGAAGATCTGGTGGCAGTGGTCTTCGTGTGAACACCACTGCCTGGCTCTTCACCGCATTCTGTTTCAGGCGCCACTTCGTCGACCACGCTCCAAGGGCCTCACATCCACGCTGGAGCAGGCGGCGCATCTCGACTGCCTTCATACTCCGCACGAATAGCGCCGTGTCGTCGGCGTAGAGTGCCGGCACTCCAGCACGGATGGGTCGGTGCGTGGACGTCCCCTCGTCCAGGCGGACGTGGATGGTCCTGTCGGCCAGATACGACCGGAGTAGGACCCCGTGCGACGTCAGGACCCCGTGCACAAAAAGTTTGTACACGAGGCCGTCGTGCCACACGGAGTCGAATGCCCTGGAGACGTCCAGGAACACCGCCCCAAGGTATTCCCGAGTCTCCAGGGCGCGCATAGCTTCTTCTACCAGCCGCATCAGCTGGTGGACGGTGGAATGGCCCCTCCTAAAGCCGAACTGCTCATCGGGGATGATGCCTTCTGCTGACACGTGGCGGAGCAGTCGTCTGGCGTACAGGCGCTCGAACACCTTCGAGAGCGCCAGCAGCAGGCTGATGGGCCTGTAGTTGGCGGCGTCCCGTGGGTCCTTGTTCGCCTTGGGGATTGCCACCACCTCTGCATGTTTCCATACAGTGGGGTAGACCCCAGAGCGAAGGACCTGATTGAAGATGCCTGCCAGGAACGGGTATGCACCCGCCGGCAGGCTCCTCAGCAGATGGTTGGTGACGCCGTCAGCACCGCCAGCCTTCTTGGTGTTGAGCGCTGTAATCTGCGCGGCCACCTCCTCGTCGGAGATGGGGTCGATCTCGTCCGCGTCGTCCCTGTCTTCCAGGAACACAGGGAGCTGCTCTTCAACCCCGTGGAGGTGTTCTTCGTCTACGTTGTCATCCACCGGGGTGAATGACAGCTCGAAGTGGTCCGCCAGGGTGCCTGATTTGCCGTCCGGGCTGCAGACGACGTCTTGTCCGACGAGCAGAGGCGGGACGCGCTGCCTTCTGCGTAGAAAGGACTTCACAGTCCGCCACGCGCTGCCGTCCTCAGGGTTGAGGGAGGCGACGATGTCCGTCCAGACGTTGTTCCTGTGCGCCTCAGCCGCCGCTTTGATGTCTCTCCGCATGCGGTTGAGGCGCCGTTTCGTCGCGGGTTGGCGGGTGAGCTGCCACTCCCGGAAGAGGCGGTTCTTCTCCCGTATTGCGTCCCGGATGGGAGGCGGCAGGTTACGGGAGAAGTCCCTGGTACCCTGTGGAGGGGGAGGGGAGGCCGCGTCGGCTGCTTGCAGGAGCTAGCGGGTGAAGAATTGAAGGGTGGCATCCGCCCCCACTGCCGCGGGGTCAGGTGAGTCCGCCAGTTATGCCAGGACATTGTCCTGGAATCGGTCGCCGTCCAGGCGCCGGTACGTCCGCCGACGTGGCGGGAGCGTGGCTCCAGCGATGTCGATTTCGTAGACCACCGGCAGGTGGTCGGACGACATTGCGCACCGCGTGGTGGCGGTCGTGTGATGCCCGATTCCTTTGATGACGGCCACGTCTAGCACGTCAGACCGCCCCCTGGCCGGGAAGATGGTGTGTTCCCGTGGGCCCAGGACCAGGGCGCCATTCCTCTGGGCAGCGCGAAGAAGTCGGTGGCCACTGATGTTCGTGAGGCGGGAGTTCCATTCCGGGTGCTTCGCGTTGTAGTCACCCGCAATGAAGGCCCTTCCCCCAAACGTCAGCAGCTCGTCGATGTCCGCCTCCTGGAGGTGTCCACGCGGCGGCCTGTATGCGGCCACGAAGGTTATTTGCCCCGCAGCCGTGGTGACGTTCACCCCAGTGGCTTCCAGGGTGGCCATGGCTGGGAGCTGTACCTGGTGGTGCCGGAGTGAGGCGCGGACGTAGATGGCGGTACCCCCGCCTGCCGTCGGCCTGTCGTTCCGGTAGCAAACATAGTTTGCTACCTTCACGTGAACACCTGGCTTGAGGTGAGTTTCGCAGATCAGACACAGGTCGATGGCCTCGTCCTGCATGAACTGACGAAACTCACCTTGTTGCGGAAACAGGCTGTTGGCGTTGAAGCCACAGATGGTCAGGCCATGGATAAGAGCATTATCCATGGTGTGGCTTCGCGGCGACGGTAGCGGCCTGGAGGGCCCCCGTTACGGCGGTGACGAGCACCGGCAGTTGCTGGAGCAGGGCAGAGAGGGAGCTCAGCATTGCTCCCAGGTCTGCTGCTTCCGGTCCTGGTAAACGGAGCGGCAACGCTCCAACAGGTCGTGGTGAGCGGGCGCGGACCGCTGGGGGAATGCTTGGTACCCCAGACCGTCAACGCTCCAACAGGTCGTGGTGAGCGGGTGCGGACCGCTGGGGGAGCGCTTGGTACCCCAGACCGTAGATGAAACGCCCAGGAGCGGATTTGGTGGGCGCGGACCGCAGAGGGAACACCTAGAACTGCAGCGGACGGAAAAGGGAGCAGCAACGCTACAGCAGGTCGCAGGGAATGGGCGCGGACCACAGAGGAAGCGCCTGCAGCCGTTGGTGGAGGGGGAAGGCCATAGGCATAAATACTGGACCAGGTCCACTCGAGGAGCAGACCCGGGCCTGAGCTGGCGAGGTGAGCGCATCGCTGGTGTTGCGCGCTTCGCTTACTCGGCCGTTGAGAGCTCGAGAAGAGGTTTTCTGTGCTGTGGGCGCTGCGGAGAGCAAATTGTTGTGCGTTGTTTTGACAACGCGTGCAAATTGTCGTGTTCCGCGCCTCGCAGCATGGGAAAGAAGCGTACGCAGAGGAAACCTGCCGCTACGATGGGTCCTTCGGTTGTGCAACTCACTGAGTCTGCCGACCGTGCAAGGAACTCCAGAGAAGACGAGTCGCGGCCTGTCCCCCCTTTGTACGTCAAGTGCAAAGGCGGGTGGACAGCGCTGTTCGACACCATGACGAGCTGCGCTCGGAACGAGGTGGTCTACGAGTCTGTCGATACAGACTCGCTGATCTGCGTTCGAGCCGCAAACGTGGCCGACCACAGGGCGATCAAGGTCGCAGTGGCCGACCACATCGTCGACGCGCCGCCGGCGCGTGAGAAGGCACCTTCCGTAGGAAGGATGAAGACGACTAAGGCACTCCTCCGGGGGTTGCCTTGGTGCTGTGATGAGGCAGCGGTCCGGGAAGGGCTGCTGCGAGCCGGGTTTGGTAGTGCAGCCGCAAGGTTGCACAACCGAACCAACAGGAAGAGGGCGCCGCTCTATGCCGTGACCGTGCAAACGGTCGACGGCGGGAGTGACATCTTCGACTTGCGGAAGTTGCTGGGCTTCCCGGTTACGACGGAGGCTCTCCCGACCGCCATGGATCCTCAGTCCCAGTGCTTCAGGTGCCAGGGCGAGGGCCATGTTGCGAAGTATTGCCGCAACGCGGCGCGGTGCGTCAAGTGCTCAGGTGAGCACGACAGCCGCGCCTGCGACCGCGGCAGCAACGCTCTGCCGACATGTGTCCGGTGTGGCGGCCCGCACGTCGCCAGTTGGCGCGGCTGTGCGGCTTTCTCAAGCCGCAGCCGTGCCGGGGGTGGCGAAGCGGCCGCGGCCGCACCGACGCAGCAGCAGAAGAGAAGACGACGCCGGAAACGGCGTAGGGCGCAGAACAGCCCGGCGCAGCTGAGGGACGGCGCAGCAGCAGATCCACCTGCCAGGGGCAGGGACGGCCGCTCGGAAACGGGCAGCCAGGACGCAGCTCGCCTTCCTGCGAAGAGATGTGACCTCGAACTCGGCACCGCCGTGAAGGAGGCCACAGCAGCCCTCAAAGCCGTCATGGCGGCGGAGAGGGCTGCCTTCGCAGCCGCCGTGGCTGCAGAGAAGGAAGAGGCCTTGAGGCAACTGCGAGCAGTTTTCGCCCAAGGCCTCAGCGCAGTCGTACCTGCGAACACTCCTGCGACCTCGCAGGAGGACGTTCGCGCGCCTATCCCAGCTCTTGTTCCAGCAGCAGCGCGGGTGAGAGGCGCAAAGAAGAAGAAGACAACCGCCGCCGCAGAGGAGCCGCTGGCGACGCCGACTGCTACGGGACCGGGCACCGCAAGGGGTCGAGGAGCCAATAGGCCAGTCTTCATCGCAGAAGCGTCGCCGCCCTGCCGCGCCGAATTTTTATGTTACAGGGAGTAAGCCACCGCGGCCGGCCCAGGAGACTACAAGCGAGCCCAGCCGCAGCACCGGACTGCCCCAGCTAACAACCACGCAGTACATAGGTAACGTTGCACGATACCTCACGCTAACCCCCCTCACCTTGCATGCTCTGTCGCAGCTAGCAAGCCGCTACTGCCCTTACCACCCGTCCTACTGTCGCAGAGGTTTTTTTCCCTTGGCGCTGGCCTTGGCACTTTTTTTCCTCTGCTCTTAAAACCGCTACCCTTCGATCGTTTTCGACCACTACTATCTCCTGATGGACCATGTTAATGAGTAGTCTTACCCAGACGCATGGATAACATCACAGCCTGCATCCTGTGACGCCTGATTCAAAACTAACATGCTTACGGAGGTGACAGTAAAACTTTTGTGTTGGTCACCACGTTGGTGCGGGCGTGGAGGGGCCCCATCCTTTAAAGAACTCGAGGAGCAGTCTCAGGTCGCACCTGATGAAGGTCGCGAGCTACGTGAGCGAAATGTCGTGCAAGTACGACGCTGATATCCGACAAAACACCCGACAACCCAAGATGTCATTAGATCGCCGGAAAAGCCTGAAGAGTTACACCACAAATACTGTTTGATGGAGAGGACTCTTGATGGCATACGATGTACACATATTGTGTGCCTCCAGCTGGCCTTTCCAGCTTTCAATATGCATACGTTTTTGATAGCAGAATTAGAAACTCAAGAATTGGCAATCCATTCGTCTTTCATAAGGCCGATAACCTTAAGCATAACTATAAGGATTACAAAGGCCAATGATAAATTTTTTTGGAAAACTCTTTTACTTTTGTAACTGATCGTTACAGATTTTTATGAGTTGAATCCAAATCTAGCCTTAGTTTTCTTGTATCACCAATAGTTTTCGAGAAATATGCTTTTTACTATATAATATAAAAATCCTATGCTACACGGTAAACGGTGAAATTAATAAAATGCTTTGTTACAAAATAAGCATGGTTTGTGTTTACGTAAGTTACTTAAAACAATGATATGTGTTAATAGAGGTTTCACTTGCCAGCTGGAATTGGTTTGTACTTTCTTTCTCTGGTTTCTTTGAGGCTTCTTGTGTAGTTTTTTCTATGATGAGTCACTTGCTGAACTTCTCGGTGAAGTGAGCAACAGTAGTCCCCCATCATGTTGGCGTTCCAGCGGTCTTGTTAGCAGTTTTCCATCACTTTAATGTACTGGTGGAAACGCTCTCCTTGCTCCTCACTAACAGCTGCCACATTGTCAAGGAAGTAATCAAGGTGACAGTTCAAAAAGTGATCTTTCAGGCTCATTAAACATCCTAAAATTTAAATTTCTTTAACATTGTAGCTATAATAGAAACATATTCTGGGTCTTTTTCGTGTCCTACGAACTTTGTAACGACTTGTTTGAATGATACCCATGCTTCTTTCTCATTTAAGAGCATTGTGGATTTAAAGTTAACATCAGTTTTCTAATGCCAGGTCCGACAAAGACGCCTTCTTTTAGTTTAGCTTCTGAAAGGTGTGGAAACTTTTGACAGAGATACTTAAAATATGGTCCATCTTTAGGCAAAGCCTTTACAAACTGTTTCATTAGGCCTAACTTTATATGTAGAGGTGGTAGGAGTACGTTTTTTGGATCTACAAGATTTTTGCTTAAAATGTTATTCTCACCAAGCTTTAAAGACATCCTCACAGGCCAGTTCTTTCTGCCCCAGTGTTGATCCCTAGCCCTACTGTCCCATTCACACACGAAACATGGAAATTTGGTAAAGCCACCTTGCTGACTAAGGAGCATGTATGTTACTTTTAAATCGCCTCATGTCATCCAACCATGAGCAGAATAGCCTATTTCATTTAGCATTATTTCTAGGTTTTCATAGCTTTCTTCCACATGTACAGAATGTCCAACAGGTGTAGATGCATACATGCTGCCATTGTGTAATAAAACAGCCTTTAAACTAGTTTTGAATGAATCAACAGCCTCCAGTCTTCCTTTTTGTATTCAATACCAAACTCATTCATCAGACCGGGAATGTCTGAGCAATACACTAAATCACCTTCTTGTTGAAAAAACTTGGAAAATTGCTGCTCTCTCTTTCTGTACATGTACATGCTGGTTCAAACAGCGAGTAAGTTCTTTTCTTTTAATCTAAACCAAGCAATTCAGCTTTTTCTTTTGTTAAGCCCAGATCCCTAACCAAATCGTTGAGCTCAGTCTGAGCAAACTATGTAGGCTCTAGACTTCCTGTGTTACAATGGAGTTCATCATCATCTGGTTAATCTAAAACACATTGTACATCAGAAAATACTTCTGTTGGAATAGAATTTAAATCATCTGGCGGTTCAGGAACTGGCAAATCTACACCATGCCCTACTGGTCTCGGATGGCGGACAGAAGGTTAGGGTAGCTTATTACCTTCTTGTTTTTCGAATTATGACCAGTAATATCAACGCTGCAAAAGTAGCAATCACTGGAATGATTTCTTGGCTCCCTCCATATCATAGGAACAGCAAATCTAAAGGCTTTTTTTCTCCTTTTTGGACCATTTTCTCAGATCTTCAACACACACATTACATACCTTATGTGACGCCCAAGATTTATCTTGATCACGAAGTTTAGATCCAAAGTATGATAGATAAGCCTTTTTCACAAAGTCTGTAATGTTTCTTTGGTGTTTTTTAATCACAAATTCGCCACAGATATAACAAAAAACTGACAGCAGAGTTTTTACAACCACAATTAGACATTGTAATGATAACATGTACAGGAAACAGGAAAGTAATATTAGGTTGACAGTAAACAAAACACCATCTGTCAACACAAAAATAGAATCGACCTTTTTTGCCAGCAAATGTTTTTCAGCAGTGCTACCAACGTCACCTACATTCATTGCACCTCCTTTTTAAACTATTTTAACTATATAAAAGCTGTTAAATTCTTTAAAAATGGCTTAATTTAATAAATTTAACTGTAAAATGTGAAGAAATGGTGGGTGAACAGTTTTTTAAGTTTTGTTTTTTTGTTTTAAGATTTTTTTTTGTTGTGTAAATTCTAGAAACACTCAGAATTCTACCATCTCGAATACACGATATTCTAGATACAAGTGTGGGATGGTAAAATCCTACCTACTGCACATGATATGTTTGTGTGTGCAGGTTTAATGTCCCAAGAAAACCTGAAATTTAAGTCAAAAACTAGAGAAGAAGTTGTTATGTGTTGCCCTAACAACCAAACATAACACAACAAGGGATTTACTCTGAGACACTGGAATATGTTCAACTATCCAATGAAGCAAAATTTGAATGAAAAATGGTGAAGACATGGAAAATTCACAACTCCAAAACAGCAAAGAAAATTTCTACATATTTGTCTAAGAAGAAATACACGTAGAACACTTCAACCAAGAAGATGCAGTGCAGGGAGTATACAGCTCTCACACACACCACAGGGACGCATTTATGGAAACCAACCTACATCCAACACTGCCAGCACCAGCTGTTGTTCACCATTGCTGACCTGCCTCTACATCCACTCACCTACGCAACGAGACTTCTACGCCAGTTGAGTGTGAAACAGAACTTTGTTACTTTAGTAAGAAGTGGTACATACTGTTGAGTGAACTTTTATTGTATAATTATAGTATTTAAGGTTACTTTTAAATGTTTACTAGGCCTAAAGCATATAAAAGCATGGACAATATACAACAACAAGTTGAGAACACTCAAGAACCAGCTATGGTTATGAGCAAAGAAACACCTGGCTGGGCTGAGTTGGTAAATTTAATCAAAGCTCAGAGTGCCACTCTAAGTTTGGCAAAATTCAATTAAATATGCAGAGTCAAGCTTTAAATGCTCAGAGTCTTAAGTTAAACTCATTAGATTCGCAGTTAAATACCCAGAGTGAAGTTTTGAATGACCAGAGTGAAACTCTAAATAATCATGTGACAAATCTAGGTTTGCTAAATAAGTCGACTCGCAAAACAAAGAACTTAGTAATCTATGCCAAGGCATGAGTGCTCTTAAGACTGAACTTGACGTGTTAAACAGTAGAGTAGAGAATTTAAAAATAGATTTAAAGAATGAATTGACTAATTCCTTGACCATTCATGTAAATCAAATGTTTACTGACCTTAGTCAGAAACAGAATGACAATTTCCAAGATTTATCAAAAAGGTTAGAATTTAACATTGAGGGCAGATGTAATGATGTAGAATCCGAAATTCATGAAAAGTTAGGATCTTTTGAAAATGTGTGCAATGTTAAGTTTAACGCTATAAAGCAGGTATTGAATACTTTCAAAGAGAGTGTAGATAAGAATAATGAATTGAAACCGATTATTCAATCACAAATTACAGATGTCAGTACACGAGTAAATAATGTAGAAAGAAATTTCGAAGACAAAATAACGAACTCTGATATCTTAAATGGAAGTACTTTGGAGGAACAATTTGAAGAAATTATAGATCGAAAAGTTACCGAGAGATTCAGAACAATATCGCCTATTCTGTCTTCTGAAATTGGTGATACCAGGAAGGGTATAGACGACTTGTGGAGAGAATTCAAACTGATCCAGGATAAAGTAGAAAAAAGGTTAACGTTACCTCATGTGGTGTTAACAAGTGAAGCTGTGACTGATTTACAATGGGGGCTAATTCAGGGTTATCTAGACAATTCCCTAAATTTTACCTGGATGGAGATGTACATACAACCCATTTCTTAAAAAGATTAACCAAGCATTGCCAAAAATTGGGGAAATTCTAAGAAAATCGAATTTGCTATGGGGTACCTTCTAGGGGAAGCCTCAGAATGGGGAACGGTAAATATTGAGACTTTTTCCTCTTGGGACGACTTTCAAAAGAAATTTAAAGAGAAAACTGCTCTGCTAGTGCCCAAGGAAACATCAGGTCTATGGGACCCAAAATATTACAGTAATACTTGGGGTACTATGAAGAAATATTTCGATTGTCATTTAACACGAGCAAAGTATTTAGGTAAGCCTATGGAAGAATAGGTATTGGTGCGTATTTTAATTAGACGATTGCTCATCTATGAGAGAATAGACATCTTATGTACTGGTTGGAAAACGATAGTTGAGTTGTTGTCTTTTGTTGACGCACTTGATGCGATAAAGAAGGTCCGCAACGAAACTTTACACCTATGTGAAAGTTCAAGCTATAAAAGAAATAGTGGGAATAACTTTAAAAAGCATGAGACAAACTTAGCAAAAGCACACCACTACAATAATAAAAGTTGTAACGATAATTATCAAAAGAAACATCCACAATCAAATTCAACTCCAGTAACTTCTCAAGAATTTGTACTGAGTAACCTAAAAACACAAAATGGGAATGTAGTACCTCGTTATGGTAACCAGCCCATAAGTAGTAGTAATGAAGAAAATGCTGATCGACTTGGATCCAGGGCCGGGGTCCAGGTCGTGGAAATACATTAGGAGGCCTTGTTCCGCATAAGTTTGTTAATTTTACACACAAAATACCCACAAAGGAATGGTTGCTGCTTGAAGAAGCAAGCTTAGCCACTAATAACCCACAGCCTGTAATAGCAGGGACAGTGGAAACTTACGAGGTTAACTTATTTACAGATTCGGGAAGGGAGGCATCACTCGTCTCAAACGCATGTTTTAACTAGTTGCAGAATAAACAGCACTTACCGTTATTGCCAGTGACTAGAGTGTACATAGTTGGTATAACAGGAACAAAAAGTAAACTTGTGAAGTACGAAACTTAAGTGAACTGCAGTATTGGAAATATATTATTTATTCAAACACTATTCATAGTTGAGAATATTAATAGAGATTTGTTGTTTGGTTTAGATTGGTTATTAGAGTTTAAAGTCATCTTAAACTTTGACGAAAATCTTCTTTGTTTTGGTAGATGATGGACACCATTTGTGACATATAGTTACATTGGAAAACAAACAACTCAGTGTCAGTGTCTATGATTAACAGCTGCAGCACAGTTGTCACCAAAGATCGATAATGTGGGCGAAGGAACACATGGAACTTATATACTAGAGAAGGTTAATGAATCCCAGGTATTAACCGATCAACAAAGGCAAGATTTATATAAAATTTTAATTAAGTATGAAGTAGTGTTTTCCGACTGTCCAGGTAACATCAGCGACTATATCTGTAAGTTCAAAATCAAGGCTGACACTCCATTGTGTATCCAATACCAATGAGTTTGAGGGAAGCAGTTAGGGATGAAATCAACAAAATGATTGATAATAATATTATAGAACGAAGTTCCAGCGTAATGAATAACCTTATGGTCATGGTAAAGAAAGCCACAGGCGGTATACAACTAGTTTTAGACTCTCGTACATTGAAAAGACATATAGAGACAGAGAGAGACCGACCGATTAATATTGACGAATTGTTATTCAAATTTGAAAAGGCAAGGTTCTTTACCACACTGGAACTGACTACAGGCAAATAAAATTACATCCAGAATCCAAATAGTATATAGCATTTTTGTTTGATGGCAAATCATATCATTTCAATGTATTGCCATTCAGTCTCTGTGTCTGTATTTATACATGTGTTAGGTGAAGCATTAGGGAGAGATTTATTGAAGCATTTGATAATATATGAAGACGATATCCTAATAATATCAGCTACTTGGATGGAACATTGTCTAACCTTGTGCAAGACTGAAAAAATTTAAAGAGAAAGGTATTATGGTGAAGCTGTCTAAATCGTTTTTTGAACGCCAAGAACTTAAGTTCTTAGGTGATATTATAGGGGTACAGTGAATTATATCGGACCCAGAATGCATCAAAGCTATCAAAGAATGTCCGCACCCCTGGGATGTAAGACAATTAAAAGGATTTATTGGTATGGCCTGATACTACTGCCTGTACATACGAGGGCAAGAGCTAAATGACCCAAGAATTTGACGTTTGTTAAAAAAGGGAGTTCTGTGGACTTTGGATCAAAGTGCAAATGATGCATTTGAAAACGTTAAAAGAGCACTTGTTGAATCACTCATATTACATCATCCAGTTATGGTCAAAGCATTTAAACTGTCGACAGAAGCATCTGATTATGGTGTTTCAGCCGAACTGTTCCAACAAGAATGGGATCCAAATAATGTAGAACACAGAACCATAGCTGTTGCTAGCTGTAGTGTAAATAAACATGAACTAAATTACACAGCTACCAAAAAGGAACTATTGGCGGTTCTATGGAGTATTCAAAAATTTCAAACAGTAGTATGGGGATCAGAAATACAAATTTATACAGATCATCAGCTTTATCGTTTCTGATGAGTAGTCGATTACTATACAGTAGGTAGATGCGATGGATGCTTTTCCTACAGGAGTACGATATTAAAATACGATATGTCAAAGATTCCGAAAATATTGTGTCTGATGCGTTATCGAGGCTACCCATAGGAATGGAAGAATTGAAATGTATGGAAGGACCTGGCGTTATTTTTGCCAATAATTTTATGTCAGCAGAATATCTGAACATCAGGGTAAAGGAAATGGCTCAAAGAATAACAGAAAATATCCATCATGAGCCCTATTTCACAGAAATATTTTCTATGTATATCCAGAAGCCGTTACCTCCTAATTAATTAGTAAAATGGAAAATTATAGATCGTCACTTGTTTTGGAGAGACAGTGTAACCTCACAGCATTGGCGCTTATGAATTCTGAAGGTAACAGAAGACGAACTTGTGTGGTATGTTCATACAGGACATGGACACTTCGGAATTAAATATATGTCCCATATGAATAAGTTTTATTATTTCGTAAAATAGGATCTTTAATCAGAACCTGTGAAACTTACCAGAAAGTGAAAGAGAGTAATACTCACGTGAAATGCAAAATGTACCCTATTATTCCTAAGTCATTACACGACCTTACAGCAGCAGATTTCTTTGTAGAAATTCCACAAGGAAAGGGAGGAGTATCATATATTTTGGTTCACATAGAATGCTGGTCAAAGTGTGTTAAATTATATCCCATTAAAACAGCAATTAAGCAGACAGTCATACACTGTTTACAACAATACTTCCTAGAAGTAGGTAAGCCAAAACGGTTTCTTACAGGTAATGGGCCACAATTATTGAGTAACGAATTTAGAGAATTCCTACCGCAGGAAGGTATTCGACAAGTGTTAGTATCCAATTATAACCCGTCATCAAACCCGTGTGAACGAGTAATGAAGGAAATTGTAAAATTATGTCGTACTTACTGCCACGAGAAACATACTTCTTGGGCAACACAAATTAAAGACTTTGAACTTATCCTAAATTAATTACCCCACTTATCGACTGAGTTGACACCTTTAGAAGTTATAGGCAAACCTTTTATAGGAGAAACTCTCATTAAATGTTTTAACTGCCCTGAACAACCGAGTGTCAATTATGAAGTGAATCAGGAAATAGTTTCTAAGAATTAAGTAGAGAAAGTGCAACGAAGATTAAGTAAGCATAAGGAAAAAGCTGTAGAACCTCAGTACCAAGTCTATCACTTGGTCCTTATAAAACATCTTCAAAGCTCGACTCTGAAGAAAGGGACCCAGAAGTTTTTCCAAAAATATGAGGGACCATACCGGGTACAAACGGTGATCCATCCTGAGATGTTATTTTTAGTAGATCACACAACTGGATCAGAGAATGGGAACTACAATATAAAAATTGAAAATTGTATATCCCCCTGGGATGTTAACATTCTAAGTTAACAGGTGGAGTGACGACCGTAGGATGCCGGTGTTTCTTCCAAAATAGTCTTATTGCACCAAATTCCTTTAAAATCTTAAACTATTCTGTCATCTATCCCTTAAAATGTAGAACTATCCTGGGGTCTTATTGCTCAGAAAACCGAATATGACTATAAAATAGAGAACAACTTCAGAAAATCACCAAAATGAGTGATATCTAGACAAAATAAGCCGAATAGATTATTATATTTATGGGTAATATAATATGATGTGACTAGTTACAGAACTGTGATACCGAAATGTATGGCTTTTCTGTTTTGCATAGGGTATTTTATACCTTTTGTGAGTGTGATATAGATGGTAGGATTTGTATAAATTTTTCGAAAGGTGTGAGTATTGTAGATAAGAGCATGATTAACACAAACAGATAAATCATGACTAACACTAAATACACAGCACACCTTTAAAAGAACCCTGACAAACAACTGTACCTGATTCTTCATCATTTGCCATTTCTGTAGGGTTGCTAGGATTTCCTTTGGTGACCTCGATGGTGAAGGTGGGACAAGTCCATTCTGTGATAGGGATCCTGGGGAAGTGGGTATGGGAACGGTTTCCTGTCTTTGGGGCTATCTTCTTTCTTAGTTCTCATCTGAGTACCAGTCTGTCTTTCCATCTTTCCATATGCATACACTTCTGTCACTGAAGTCCTTTCTTATTTCCATGGTTTCTAATAACCTACATCTTATCTTTAGATAAGAAGGCCGAAGAATCAGACTACACGATTACACATCCGCATGTGCACAAGTATACACTTAGACTAGAAAGCCTGTCATGGTGTGAGAACCGCCAAGTGCTGTAGGGGAAAATGTGGGTACATTTAGAAATATGCACACGTATATAGGAACCTATGACGGTTCTACATCGAATATACATAATAAAAGGTGTATGTAAACTAAGAAAGCAAGAAAAAACGATAATCATGCTGATCGACAAGAAATGTCAGTATAATAAACTCGCTAATAAATTGAAGGATAGTGAGACATGAATAGTATATGTTGACATAGTATCTATTGAAAGTATAGAAGTTGATAAGTAGAGGAGGACTCTAGGGAGTAAGTGATGTATTAAAGAATAAATGTGTTATACATAGAAATTTATACAAGATTAATGAACCGTGAGGCCTACTAAGAAAGGATAAGGGGAGCATACCCAGCATTCACTAAGTATATAGGGCAGGTGTACCTACGTGGAGATAGGACGACCTGTGGACTAAAAATAATAGGGATGTTTTATAAGGGACGTACCTACCAGAATGTAAAGACGAGTGCTCTCATAAGGTCAACCCACAAGTAAGGAATAGGTGCTGATCCTAGAAGAAGGGGACAGTATCGCCACAAAAGTCACAAATTTTATAGAAATTATTCTGGAAAGTATAAATTCTGTGAACTACTAGCATTTTATGGTTTGTAGAAATAATTTACTGTCAAAAGAACACTTTTATTTTGCCCAGAGTTCCTCCAAGCTACAGCTAATAAAGATAGTACATGCTAGGAAAAAAGCAGTACAAAAAGATAAGAATGGAAAATAGATTACTCATGCATCATAAACACCTAAAGTTTTCGACTGAAAAAGAGAAAAAGTCCTCACCATTCCTAAATATTAGAAAAGCTGACTTAAACCTCGAGTCTTAATGTTAAAGTAAAATAAGAGAAAAATTGTTGTTATAGAAAGGAGAGATATGTTTAGGAGATATGTTAAGATTTGAAATGTTGTTACGAATGATATTATCTGCATAATGATTATGTATAAAATAAAAAAAGGTTCTGTTGTTTGACAGTAGCCATGGAAGAGGTGTGTGCCAGATTTTGCAGGAAAAATTAGGTGACAAGTACCAGGTCACAAGCGTTTTCCAGCCCAGTGCATGTCTTAGCCAAGTGATAGAGGATGTAGGATCATTCTTTAAAGGTTTTACAAAGCAGGATGATATTGTGGTAGTGGGTGGAGTGGGAAACAGTATTGATAGGGATCAGGGCTACAATATTGAATGTGACATGGTAAAAATAGCATCTGCAACTAACCATACATATGTTGGCTTGGTTCCTGCATTTATGCGGTATGAGTGGCCCTAATTGAACAGCTGTGTCATGACGGTCAATATGGAGCTAGATCAGCTCCTTCGGGCAGCTACTTTGTCAAGCATAGGTTTGGTTCCTGTTGATGGTATTAGTAGGTGGGACTTTACAAGACACAGCCTGCACCTCAATACGAAAGGGAAGGGTAAACTGACTGGGATGATAGAAAAATCTTTAAGGGGGGGGGGGGGAACTGAAACTCATGGGAGTACTTTTTTAGGATAAGATCAGTATCCAGTCATCCTACATTGATTGAAATTAAGCTTAATGAAAATTTCAGAGTGGCTGGTACCAGAGATGTGAAAATATCACTAGATTCTCATAACAGTACAGTGACAAATAATGTTAGTATGTCACAAGATTCACATAAAAGCACAGTAAAAAATAATGTTAATGTATTGCATCAGAAATCAGGGAATGAAAAACAAAGTAGATGAGCTTCTTGTTTGTATAGAAAATATAGAAACTGAGGGTGGAATAGATGTACTATGACTGTCTGAACATCATATAGTCACAGGTATGGAAATGGTAAATGTAGGTGGATATAAGCGTTCAGCACATGTAAGTAGAGACACTATGGAGAGAGGAGGAGTTCCCATATATTTTAAAATCAGTCATAGTGTGTAAAATTTGGAGACTACAAAATTTTGGGTAAAGCAACAGATAGAAGCATGTGCATGTGAGCTTAAACCAAATAAAGGCACTTTTATAATTGTAGCCATGTATAGGTCCTCATTGGGAAATTTTCAACTATTTTTGAAAAACTTGGATTCTTTGTTGTGATACCTTTCAGACAAAGGAAAGAAAATTATTGTTTATGGGAATTTCAATGTAGATTTTCTGAAAGAGTGAGATAGGAAGCTTGACCTTCAAGTATTACTTGGTTCTTTCAATATGATAACAGTTATTGATTTTCCTACTCGGGTGGTACAGGAAAGCAGCACACTGATAGATAATGTTTTCATAGACCAAGATAAATTTAATCAAATAAAAACTTTTCCTGTTAAGAATGGTCTGTCTGATCATGATGTACAGCTAGTTACAGTATATGATATAGCTCCATACAGTAATGCAAAACAGTCCTCCAAAATAGTGCATTCCATTAACGATTTAACACTTCAAAATTTTATGGAAAGCTTGCAACAGTTAGACTGGGATGAGGTGAACAGGGAACATGATGCTAATTTAAAATTTAACCTATTTCATGAGTATATTTGAGTATATTTGAAAACAATTTCCCTAAGAAAACAGTGAAATATAATTGTAAGAAACCATGTAAAAAGCCATGGCTTTCTAAAGGGATAAAAATATCTTGTAAACAGAAAAGGGAAATGTATCTATGAGACAATGAAACATTATAAAAACTACTGCACTGTATTAAGAAAAGTCATTAAAAAGTCCAGAAGTATATGCATTATGTCTGAGATTAGCACATCTGATAATAAAATTAAAACAATTTGGAATATTGTGAAAAGGGAGACAGGGCAACCAAGAGCACAGGAAGACTGTATTTCTATCAAACACAATGGAAAGTTTGTTAACAAGAAGTCAGAAGTAGAAAACATTTTTAATAATCATTTTTTAAGTGTTGTAGAGAAAATAGGTTCCAGCTATTAATTAGACAATGCAAGGCAGTATATGGAAGAGGCATTACCTACGCAATTTGATAAAATTGAAATTCAACCCACCTCTCCTACTGAAATTAGGAAAATAATAAATGCACTCAAAAGTAAAAGCTCACATGGAATTGATGGCATTACCAACAGAGTACTAAAATCTTGTTCCCAATAAATAAGTAGGATTCTCTGCCACATATGCAATAGCTCACTGACACAGGGAATTTTTCCAGATAGACTGAAATATGCTATTGTTAAACCATTGCATAAAAAAGGGGATAGATCTGATGCTAACAACTACCGCCCTATTTCACTTCTCACAGATTTATCCAAAATTCTTGAAAAAGTAATGTATTCAAGAGTAGCATCACATATTTGTAAAAATTAAGTATTAACAAAATGTCAATTTGGTTTTCAGAAAGGCTTTTCAACAGAAAAAGCTATATATGCTTTCACTGATCAAATATTAAATGCAATGAATAACTGAACATCACCCACTGGGATATTTTGTGATCTCTCAAAGGCTTTTGATTGTGTGAATCATGAAATTTTTCTAGATAAGTTTAAGTATTGTGGTATGAGTGGGGCAGTACACAAATGATTTAATTCATACTTAACTGGAATAATGCAGAAGGTTGAAATTAACAGCTCAGGTAGTCTACAAAAACCAGCACAGTCCTCTAACTGGGGAGGTATCAAGAATGGTGTCCAAAAGGGTTCAGTCTTGGGTTCCTTCTTTATCTTAATATGCCACTCTATATTCATGAAGATGCAAAGTTAGTTCTTCTTGCTGATGATACAAGTATAGTAATCACACCCAAGAAGCAAGAATCAGCTGAGGAAATTGAAAATAATGTCTTTCAGAAAATTATTAAGTGGCTCTCTGCAAATGGACTATCACTAAATTTTGAGAAAACACAGTTTATACAATTCTGTACAGTAAATGGCATAACACCATTGATAAATATAGACTATGAATGGAAGTCTGTTGCCAAAGTAGAATTCTCAAAATTTCTGGGTTGTACATTGATGAGAAATTCAATTGGAAGAAACACATTGATGATCTGCTGAAACGGTTAGGTTCAGCTTCTTATGCTATTAGGGTTTTTGAAAATTTTGGTGATAAACATATCAGTAAATTAGCCTACTATGCCTATTTTCATTCAGTGATTTCATATTGTATCATATTTTGGGGCAATTCGTCATTAAGACCGAAAGTATTCATTACACAATCAGAATAATAGCTGTAGCCCAGCCAAGAGCACCTTACAGACATTTGTTTAAGGAACTCTGGATGGTTCAAAAATGGTTCAAATGGCTCCGAGCACTATGGGACTTAACTGCTGTGGTCATCAGACCCCTAGAACTTAGAACTACTTAAACCTAACTAACCTAAGGACATCACAAACACCCATGCCCAAGGCAGGATTCGAACTTGCGACCGCAGCGGTCATACAGTTCCGGACTGTAGCCCCTAGAACCGCTCAACCACTCCAGCCGGCGAACTCGGGATATTCACTCATGAAATCTCTCATTAATAACCCATCCCAAATCAAAAATAACAGCGAAGTGCATAGCTAAAACACTAGAAGAAAGGATGATATTCACTATTCTGGATTAAATCTCACTGTGGCACAGAAAGGGGTGAATTATGCTGCCACAAAAATCTTCAGTCATTTGCCAAAAAATATTAAAAGTCTGACAGATAGCCAACCAACATTTAAAAGCAAATGAAAAGAATTTCTGAATGACAACTCCTTCTACTCAATAGATGAATTCTTAGATATGAAGTAGTATCAGTAAAAAAACATTATTTTGTGTAAAGAAAACTTGTGTTAAAGTGACAGGTTCCACATCATTACGAAATGTCGTATTCATGATCTATGGAACAAGGATTAATGTATGTAATGTATATATGTGTGTACGCATGTTCGATCTGAGGGGGGGGGGATATGTAGTGCTGCAAGAATTTCTGTGTAAATTCTAGAACCACTCAGCTGTCTTCTGACTCAAACACATGATATTCTAGATACAAGTGTGGGATGGTAAAATCCTACCTACTGCATGTCACATGTTTGTGTGCGAAGGTTTAAAGTCAGTCACAAGAAGAGAGTAGACACAGCGGTCAAACGGCACCAGCAAGTACTTGTCGGGCAATCCATGAATGTTTTAGAGTAAGAACCATGCAGTTTTTATGCAGCTCTGTGCCTATTGTGTCACTGACTATTTTTATGTGAAAGAAGAACAGTTGAAAAAGTAATCTTGTGAACTCTTAATCCAGCCTTGTTAGAGGCAAGACCTATTTTATGATTCATGTGAAATAGCCAACTCTGTTATAAATGTAATTCAATTTGTTTCTAACGTTGGTTGGAGCGAGTGACTTATTGGAAGTCATATATATATGTGTGTGTGTTTGTGTGTGTGTGTGTGTGTGTGTGTGTGTGTGTGTGTGTGTGTGTGTGTGTGTGTGGAATGTGAGAATTTTATTCTGTATGGAGTTCCAATATACTATTGGTTGATGAAAAGTAAATTTCGTGTATCTACTTATTTCACAAGTAGAGAGAGAGGCTTAAATAGTCCTGTACCTAGTGTCATTCTACAGGTAAGAAGTCAAGAGAGTAGTCCAGCAGCCAGCTAGCAAGCCAAGAAGATCAGCTGCAAATGTCACCTAAGTTACCTCGTATAAAAGAAGTGGGAAGTTTACATGTCTACTTCACGCTTTAAATCGGCATCAAAAGCGTCAGAATATTTACATTTCCAACCCTAAACAACATAAGAATAAGGTATTTTCAGCAAAAAGTTTTTCCATCGTTGGCCTGTGTTACTGACTGTGTATGAGGACATATCCAATTCATTACTGTGGTACCTCTTTCCTTCATATGGACTGCAATTCTTCACACAATAGATGAAGCTATCTATATCTGTATAAAGTAATTTAGGATCCGTAAAATGAGTTTTTGCGAACCCATAATGAAAGCAGTGTGTATGGAGTTTGGCTAGGTCCGGTATGCACATCCCCCCATAGTGTGCCCGTATAAGTTACTTACATTAAGGTACATAATGTAACTTGAATCAAGGGTTGTGTTTAACATGTCACCTATCTGTGGGTTATTTGCCTTGGCATGCCTATGGACACATTGGCAAAGTCCCCCACAGATCCCTCACTCGAAGCATGCTAGGATCAGTCAATAATTCAATGACGTGCTTCGTTTTCTTGAGCACTACATCCCAAAACAACCCAAGCGCCATGTAATAAAAGGCAGAATTCAGAGAATGTATGGTTGTGAGGCATGCACACATCTGTGTCCACATAAAACCGTGCATACTCTCCTAAAGTGGAGATGTTGAATTTCTGCCAGACATAAATAACTGCTGAAACTCAGCATATGTTATGGCATCGCCTGTAAGGTTGCTCGAGAACACAGTTATCTCGGGTAGTCTTGTTTCATTGAATTTTGCCGCATTATCCAGATGCTCGTATGGGAAAACCCCCTTCCTAGTGACAAATTGAACTTTTCCTAGTCGGAAAATGCAGCTTGAGTGATGTGCATATCTTCCTGAGATAGAGCTTCAACAAGTTTCTGGAGTGGCGCCTGCATAAAACGTAGGGACTTAAGGAAGTGGAGTGTAATTGTTGGCGTCATTCGTTTGTAGAGTGAAATATACTCTCAGGTAGGATGCTGACTTGATTTTTCTTCATGCCGGAATCAGCCAAGTACTCAACAAGAAAGTGAGCGTCATACCCGCTTAAATTATGGAGGAAAACGGGTATGTGCCTTGGTAACTGGTATTTCAATTTGCACGGGGAGCTGCACCACGGAACTTCCTCGTAAGATGAAAACGGTCCTTCTGAGGAGTTTCCACTTTTCTATCTGACAGCAGCCCACAATATGACAGTTAACCACGTTGTTGTACAAATCTTTATTCTACTTTAATTTGGTCATGGGAACGTTGTCGCTGTAAAGCTAATCAACCTCTGTGCAAATTTATATATCCTTTAGAATCAGAGTTTACTAGATACACTGCTAATAACTTGTCTGAGGAAAAATAATTAAGACACATTAAGTAAGAATGATGGTGAAGTTCATGTTTACTTATCTCGGTGGCGAGAGGGCGGGACATGCCTTTAATCCAAACATAATAATAATTGCCTCTCTCCTTATTTTTATCATCAGAGAATAAGAGTATGTTTACATGTATCTTATACTCACTGGCAAATTTTGGGAAATAGAGTGGGCTGACGACTAAATGTTAGTTCTTCTCATAAGATTAGCATTTTTCTAGGCCATAAACATGAACTGATATTCTGGTATGCTGAGCCTCGGACTTTGGTATGTCCTGGATCTTGACGGGGAACTCGATACCATCAAAGCTATAACACTAACGAACGTCAGTACCTATGCCATATCAAGCTACATACTGCAGATGATCCTTAGGATTGTAATTTTTTTCGCAAGCCTTAACTGGCCGTACAAAATAAGCCCGATCGGTTTTATCTTCAACAGTAATACATGTCTTATTGTCTGCTATAGCCTTAGAAAGCCTGATATACCTAGACCCTTCATTTACTGGGTCATAGATGTGTGTATGGGTGTCCAGGTGTAGTATTTGGCTGAGTGCTTTGGCTGATCCCCTAACTTTCATCTCGAAAAAATTGGCCAGTATGGCTCTCAAGGTGGGTGATTCACGAAACCACTCGGTGATTGATGCGCTCCTCGTTATCACCTCATTACCCCCACAAGGCATCTTTGAGGTGATGCAACAGTTCGATGCACAGCACTGCGCCACATTTAACGTAGAATACCGCAGATCGTTGACTACCTTGAGGGCTCTGTTTCTGTGGTAGGAAGGCACGCTCTTAGAAACCCAACAGGGTCGCGGTATCCTTCTGCCATATTCTCGGTTCTTGTGAATGAGATTCACTACTCAAAGCTGTCTGCAGTCACCAAGTATTCTAATTGGGGTATGATGTCACTGATCTGATGTCCTTCAATAAAAGGACAGGAGAGGGAACTGCCGCTAGCCACAGTATCACCTCTGCTCCTGATACTACCACTACTGCTATTACGGGCTGATGCGGTCCATCCTCTTGATGATGGATGTTGTGAGGTGCACACAGGTATGTACCAAGGCACACATACCTTGCGATATCAGCGATTCTGATGAGAATGAGAAGGATTAGGCGGTGCTACCGGGTCAGCCACCTGGGAGCAGCCTGGCTGCAGCGTCGGTTCCCGATTCTGCTGCTGTACGTCTTACCCGCTAGCCTGAGGGGTGGTAGCTTGTTTCTCGATCCACGGACGCCAGAGCAGTGCTGGGGTACCAGCAGCAGTGCAGAGGCCGTGGATTCTCGCGCTCCAAGTAGCGGCGCAGTTGCCGGTGAGGCATGTCTCACTGGACGACGCTTTGGCGAGGCAGGCTTAACTGTCAGAGGTAGCCACACCACAGCTTGCTGTGGTTGTGGAGACGTGACTGCTGTAGAATAATGAAAAAATTAAGTACATCGCCTGCTGCTGCAATGAAAGAATGAATAGTACTATTACGTTGTCGTTATATACAAGCAGAGTGATTAATTAGGTTTCCCACTTTGGGTCCATGACGTGAGTATTTCATCAACATTGTCAGATGTCTCTGCCACCCCTTCGGGAAAGTCATCCTCCTCTAAAAGGACCAGGCCATGCTGCCTTTGCAGCTCTTCTTCCATCTCCATGACCCATTAAGGCGTCTTATCCTCATCAGAATCTATATAGTACTACTAATCCATCTCGCCTACAACAAAGACAGAAAAATGTATATAAAGGTTTGTTAGAGAAGAAGAACAAAATAAATTACAATTTTTTCCCACATAGATGGTATGCCCTGCTGTTTCATTAGGTGTTGGAGACTGTTGCAGTTGGTGAACAATCTCTGGCTGTCTGTCTATGGACTCTAGAATTGTTGCAGTAACAAGACCAAACATAATTTTTTTATGATACAGCTACTTCTGCTACATAAATATTTTTTATATTTACATGACTGCTGCTACTGTGTTTTTTTGTGCTGGATACTATTCCATAGCGTGTGGCTTGTTTATTCTTTCAGTGCCCAGCATCGCCACAAGATTGGATTCCATTTCAGCCATCTAGCTACAACAACAAGAACAAGAAATAAACCACCGATGCAACACAAGAACAAATTACACTACTCTTATCAAGAATTTTTTTACACCTGGCAGTGCTGGTTGTGGGCTTTCCACAGGGAGAGTTCGCTCCTTCTCTTCCTCCCATCTTTCCCTGCATTTCAGGATCAAAGACTGGAGTTGCACTGTAACAGGGGAAAAGAATCGGAATTACTGACAAGAAGTTTTTTAACACCCGAAATTTTTTTTCATGGCTTCTACACTATAATTACATATTTACATAAACAAATTATTATTCACTTACATAGTAGTTTGTATTCTTCAATTTATGTTGCTTGCCGCTGACACTTATGCTACTGTTGGAGCTCTTTATTCCCCCCCCCCCCCCCACCCAAAAAAAAATAAATCAATAAAAATAAAAAACACTACCTCAGATGCACAAAAGCAAACTGACAATGGCAGAATGAGAGCGACTGCACCACGACAAAGGGTTATATAACCTCTACCCCATCCACCCGTCATTTCACCCAGGAGCCAATGGGAGTACGGCATTTTTTCGCCATTTGCTGATAAATGCTGGTCTGAGGACACAGGACCAGTTCTACATCTACATCTACATCCATACTCCGCAAGCCACCTGACGGTGTGTGGCGGAGGGTACCTTGAGTAACTCTATCGGTTCTTCCTTCTACTCCAGTCTCGTATTGTTCGTGGAAAGTAGGATTGTCGGTATGCTTCTGTGTGGGCTCTAATCTCTCTGATTTTATCCTCATGGTCTCTTCGCGAGATATACGTAGGAGGGAGCAATATACTGCTTGACTCTTCGGTGAAGGTACGTTCTCTAAACTTTAACAAAAGCCCGTAACGAGCTACTGAGCGTCTCTCCTGCAGAGTTTTCCACTGCAGTTTATCTATCATCTCCGTAACGCTTTCGCGATTACTAAATGATCCTGTAACGAAGCGCGCTGCTCTCCGTTGGATCTCCTCTATCTCTTCTATCAACCCTATCTGGTACGGATCCCACACTGCTGAGCAGTATTCAAGCAGTTGGCGAACAAGCGTACTGTAACCTACTTCCTTTGTTTTCGGATTGCATTTCCTTAGGATTCTTCCAATGAATCTCAGTCTGGCATCTGCTTTACCAACGATCAACTTTATATGATCATTCCATTTTAAATCACTCCTAATGCGTTGTTGTTGTGGTCTTCAGTCCTGAGACTGGTTTGATGCAGCTCTCCATGCTACTCTATCCTGTGCAAGCTTCTTCATCTCCCAGTACCTACTGCAACCTACATCCTTCTGAATCTGCTTAGTGTATTGATCTCTTGGTACCCCTCTACGATTTTTACCCTCCACGCTGCCCTCCAATGCTAAATTTGTGATCCCTTGATGCCTCAAAACATGTCCTACCAACCGATCCCTGCTTCTAGTCAAGTCGTGCCACAAACTTCTCTTCTCCCCAATCCTATTCAATACCTCCTCATTAGTTACGTGATCTACCCACCTTATCTTCAGCATTCTTCTGCAGCACCACATTTCGAAAGCTTCTATTCCCTTCTTGTCCAAACTGGTTATCGTCCATGTTTCACTTCCATACATGGCTACACTCCATACAAATACTTTCAGAAACGACTTCCTGACACTTAAATCTATACTCGATGTTAACAAATTTCTCTTCTTCAGAAACGATTTCCTTGCCATTGCCAGTCTAAATTTTATATCCTCTCTACTTCGACCATCATCAGTTATTTTACTCCCTAAATAGCAAAACTCCTTTACTACTTTAAGTGTCTCATTTCCTAATCTAACCCCCTCAGCATCACCCGATTTAATTTGACTACATTCCATTATCCTCGTTTTGCTTTTGTTGATGTTCATCTTATATCCTCCTTTCAAGACACCATCCATTCCGTTCAACTGCTTTTCCAAGTCCTTTGCTGTCTCTGACAGAATTACAATGTCATCGGCGAACCTCAAAGTTTTTACTTCTTCTCCATGAATTTTAATACCTACTCCGAATTTTTCTTTTTTTTCCTTTACTGCTCGCTCAATATACAGATTGAATAACATCGGGGAGAGGCTACAACCCTGTCTCACTCCTTTCCCAACCACTGCTTCCCTTTCATGCCCCTCGACTCTTATAACTGCCATCTGGTTTCTGTACAAATTGTAAATAGCCTTTCGCTCCTTGTATTTTACCCCTGCCACCTTCAGAAATTGAAAGAGAGTATTCCAGTTAACATTGTGAAAAGCTTTCTCTAAGTCTACAAATGCTAGAAACGTAGGTTTGCCTTTTCTTAATCTTTCTTCTAAGATAAGTCGTAAGGTTAGTATTGCCTCACGTGTTCCAACATTTCTACGGAATCCAAACTGATCTTCCCCGAGGTCCGCTTCTACCAGTTTTTCCATTCGTCTGTAAAGAATTCGCGTTAGTATTTTGCAGCTGTGACTTATTAAACTGATAGTTCGGTAATTTTCACATCTGTCAACACCTGCTTTCTTTGGGATTGGAATTATTATATTCTTCTTGAAGTCTGTGGGTATTTCGCCTGTCTCATACATCTTGCTCACCAGATGGTAGAGTTTTGTCAGGACTGGCTCTCCCAAGGCCATCAGTAGTTCTAATGGAATGTTGTCTACTCCCGGGGCCTTGTTTCGACTCAGGTCTTTCAGTGCTCTGTCAAACTCTTCACGCAGTATCTTATCTCCCATTTCGTCTTCATCTACATCCTCTTCCATTTCCATAATATTGTCCTCAAGTACATCGCCCTTGTATAAACCCTCTATATACTCCTTCCACCTTTCTGCCTTCCCTTCTTTGCTTAGAACTGGGTTGCCATCTGAGCTCTTGATATTCATACAAGTGGTTCTCTTCTCTCCAAAGGTCTCTTTAATTTTCCTGTAGGCAGTATCTATCTTACCCCTAGTGAGACAAGCCTCTACATCGTTACATTTGTCCTCTAGCCATCCCTGCTTAGCCATTTTGCACTTCCTGTCGATCTCATTTTTGAGACGTTTGTATTCCTTTTTGCCTGCTTCATTTACTGCATTTTTATATTTTCTCCTTTCATCAATTAAATTCAATACTTCTTCTGTTACCCAAGGATTTCTATTAGCCCTCGTCTTTTTACCTACTTGATCCTCTGCTGCCTTCACTACTTCATCCCTCAGAGCTACCCATTCTTCTTCTACTGTATTTCTTTCCCCCATTCCTGTCAATTGTTCCCTTATGCTCTCCCTGAAACTCTGTACAACCTCTGGTTCTTTCAGTTTATCCAGGTCCCATCTCCTTAAATTCCCACCTTTTTGCAGTTTCTTCAGTTTCAATCTGCAGTTCATAACCAATAGATTGTGGTCAGAATCCACATCTGCCCCTGGAAATGTCTTACAATTTAAAACCTGGTTTGTAAATCTCTGTCTTACCATTATATAATCTATCTGATACCTTTTAGTATCTCCAGGATTCTTCCAGGTATACAACCTTCTTTTATGATTCTTGAACCAAGTAACTCCCAGATAATTTACAGAATTAACTGCTTACAGTTGCTGACCTGCTATTTTGTAGGTAAATGACAAGGGATCTATCTTTCTACGTGTTCGCAGCACGTTACACTTGTCTACATTGAGATTCAATTGCCATTCCCTGCACCATGCGTCAATTCGCTGCAGATCCTCCTGCATTTCAGTACAATTTTCCGTTGTTACAACCTCTCGATACACCACAGCATCATCTGCAAAAAGCCTCAGTGAACTTCTGATGTCATCCACAAGGTCATTTATGTATACTGTGAATAGCAACGGTCCTATGACACTCCCCTGCGGCACACCTGAAATCACTCTTACTTCGGAAGACTTCTCTCCATTGAGAATGACATGCTGCGTTCTGTTATCTAGGAACTCTTCAATCCAATCACACAATCGGTCTGATAGTCCATATGCTCTTACTTTGTTCATTAAACGACTGTGGGGAACTGTATCGAACGCCTTGCGGAAGTCAAGAAACACGGCATCTACCTGTGAACCCGTGCCTATGGCCCTCTGAGTCTCGTGGACGGATAGCGCGAGCTGGATTTCACACGACCGTCTTTTTCGAAACCCATGCTGATTCCTACAGAGTAGATTTCTAGTCTCCAGAAAAGTCATTATACTCGAACATAATACGTGTTCCAAAATTCTACAACTGATCGACGTTAGAGATATAGGTCTATAGTTCTGCACATCTGTTCGACGTCCCTCCTTGAAAACGGGGATGACCTGTGCCCAATCCTTTGGAACGCTACGCTCTTCTAGAGACCTACGGTACACCGCTGCAAGAAGGGGGGCAAGTTCCTTCGTGTACTATGTGTAAAATCGAACTGGTATCCCATCAGGTCCAGCGGCCTTTCCTGTTTTGAGCGATTTTAATTGTTTCTCTATCCTTCTGTCGTCTATTTCGATATCTACCATTTTGCAATCTGTACGACAATGTAGAGAAGGAACTACATTGCAGTCTTCCTCTGTGAAACGGCTTTGGAAAAAGACATTTAGTATTTCGGCCTTTAGTCTGTCATCCTCTGTTGCAGTACCATTTTGGTCACAGAGTGTCTGGACATTTTGTTTTGATCCACCTACCGCTTTGACATAAGACCAAAATTTCTTAGGATTTTCTGCCAAGTCAGTACATAGAACTTTACTTTCGAATTCATTGAACGCCTCTCGCATAGCCCTCCTCACACTACATTTCGCTTCGCGTAATTTTTGTTTGTCTGCAAGGCTTTGGCTATGTTTATGTTTGATGTGAAGTTCCCTTTGCTTCCGCAGCAGTTTTCTAACTCGGTTGTTGTACCACGGTGGCTCTTTTCCATCTCTTACGATCTTGCTTGGCACATACTCATCTAACGCATATTGTACGATGGTTTTGAACTTTGTCCACTGATCCTCAACACTATCTGCACTTGAGACAAAATTTTTGTGTTGAGCCGTCAGGTACGCTGTAATCTGCTTTTTGTCACTTTTGCTAAACAGAAAAATCTTCCTACCTTTTTTAATAGTTCTATTTACGGCTGAAATCATCGATGCAGTAACCGCTTTATGATTGCTGATTCCCTGTTCTGCATTAACTGTTTCAAATAGTTCGGGTCTGTTTGTCACCAGAAGGTTTAATATGTTATCGCCACGAGTCGGTTCCCTGTTTAACTGCTCAAGGTAGTTTTCAGATAAAGCACTTAAAAAAATTTCACTGGATTCTTTGTCCCTGCCACCCGTTATGAACGTTTGAGTCTCCCAGTCTATATCCGTCAAATCAAAATTTCCACCCAGAACTATAACATGGTGGGGAAATCTACTCGAAATATTTTCCAAATTATGCTTTAGGTGCTCAGCCACAGCAGCTGCTGAGCCAGGGGGCCTATAGAGGCATCCAATTACCATGTCTGAGCCTGCTGGTCTGCCAGGTAAGGTTTTCACGGAGCTTTTGTATGTTCATTCAGGTGCACACTGTAAATACCCACGAAGGGGGAGGAGAATGGGGGAGTTCCAACAGCTCCCTCTGGTTGTGGTAGTGATGGTGGTGGTGACGGTGTTGTGAATTAGGTCAGTTGTTCTCCAACCCTCAAGGTGAGACACAAAACTGCATATTCCCCCCAATAAATTTGAATTTCCCTCCATTTTTGAATTTCCCAACAAAATTTCAATTTCCTACCATTTTCAGGATTGGGGAGAGCACGGGACGGGGAGTTACCAACTTGCCAGCTGGGGAAAGCTCATGACTTCATCAGCGGGTTGGAGGTAAGTCATTGATCAATGAATTAATTTGCATAATTAATTTGTTATCAATAGTGGCGAACAATCGGTTTTATCCCACTATTGCTGATAGTACTGCATCAAAGCATAAGACTTTCACAAGGGATTGTTTTCGACACTTAAACGACTGAGGAACGATGTCACTTCCCTCTTTTTCTGTTCCATTTGTGTGCAGTTTGAGGAAAAAACGATCGTTGGTAGGCCTGCATGTTGCCTCGAATCTCTCTAATTTTATCTAGATGTTCTTTTCGTGAGACTCATGTAGGAGGAAGTAATATATTTTATGACCCTTTTAGGAGCATATGCTCTCAGAATTTTAACAGTAGATCACTACATGAAGTTGGCTGAGCATCTCTATGACGCTTTTGCTGTTACTAAGTGACCTTTAGCGAAACGTGCGGCTTTTCTTTAGAGCTTCTCTATATCCAATTTCAATCCTGTCTGGCATGGATCCCAAACTGACGAGTAATATTCAATTATTGGTCGAACAATCTACATCTACATCTACATGGATACTCTGCAAATCACATTTAAATGCCTGGCAGAGGGTTCATAGAACCACCTTCACACTTCTCTATTATTCCAGTGTCGTATAGCGCGCCGAAAGAAAGAACACCTATATCTTTCCGTACGAACTCTGATTTCCCTTATTTTATCGTGGTGATCGCTCCGCCCTATGTAGGGAGGTGTCAACAAAATATTTTCGCATTCGGAGGAGAAAGTTGGTGATTGGAATTCCGTGAAAAGATTCCGTCCCAACGAAAAACGCCTTTCTTCTAATGATTTCCAGCCCAAATCCCGTATCATTTCTGTGACACTCTCTCCCATATTTCGCGATAATACAAAACGAGCTCCCTTTCTTTGAACTTTTTCAATGTACTCCGTTAGTCCTACCTGGTAAGGATCCCACTCCGCGCAGCAGTATTCTAAAAGAGGACGGACAAGCTTAGTGTAGGTAGTCTCCTTAGTAAGTCTGTTACATTTTCTAAGCGTTCTGCCAATAAAACGCAGCCTTTGGTTAGCCTTCCTCACAACATTTTCTGTGTGTTCTTTCCAATTTAAGTTGTTCATAATTGTAATGCCTAGGTATTTAGTTGAATTTACGGCTTTTAGATTTGACTGATTTATCGTGTAACCGAAGTTTAACAAGTTCCTTTCAGTACTCATGTGGATGACATCAAACTTTTCGATATTTACGGTCAACTGCCACTTTTCGCACCATTCAGATATTTTTTCTCAGTCGTTTTGCAGTTTGTTTTGATCTTCTGATGACTTTATTAATCGATAAACGACAGCGTCATCTGCAAACAACCGAAGACGGGTGCTCAGATTGTCTCCCAAATCGTTTGTGTAGATAAGGAACAGCAAAGGGCCTATAACACTACCTTGGGGAACGCCTGAAATCACTTCCGTTTTACTCGATGACTTTCCGTCAATTACTACGAACTGTGACCTCTCTGACAGGAAATCGCAAATCCAGTCACATAACTGAGACGATATTCCATAAGCATGCAATTTTACTACGAGCCTCTTGTGTGGTACAGTGTCAAAAGCCTTCCGGAACTCCAGGAATACGGAATAGTTCTGAAATCAATTGTCAATAGCACTCAGCACTTCCTGTTTCACAGGAACGATGTTTTCTAAACCCATGTTGACCGTGTGTCAATAGACCGTTTCCTTCGAGGTAACTCATAATGTTCGAAAACAATATATGTTCTAAAATCCTGCTGCATATCGACGTTAATGATATGGGCCTGTAATTTAGTGGATTACTCCTACTACCTTTCTTGAATATTGGTGTGATCTGTGCAACTTTCCAGTCTTTGGGTACGGATCTTTCGTCGAGCGAAAGGTTGTATATTATTGTTAAGTATGGAGCTAATGCATCAGCATACTCCGAAAGGAACGTGATTGGTATACAGTCTGGGCTAGAATACTTGCTTTCATTAAGTGATTGGAGTTGCTTCACTACACCGAGGATATTTACTTCTACGTTACTCATGTTGGCAGCTGATCTCGATTCGAATTCTGGAATATTTACTTCGTCTTCTTTTGTGAAGGCATTTCGAAAGGCTGTGTTTAGTAAATCTGCTTTGGCAGCACTGTCTTCGATATTATCTCCATTTTTATCGCGCATAGAAGGCATTCATTGTTTCTCACGGCTAACATACTTCACATACGGCCAGAATCTCTTTGGATTATCTGCCAGGTTTCGAGACAAAGTTTCGTTGTGTAAACTGTTATAGGCGTCTAGCGTTCAACACCGCGCTAAGTTTCGAGCTTCTGAAAAGGATCGCCAATCTTGGGGATTTTGCATCTGTTTAAATTTGGCATGTTTGTTTCTGCAACAGTGTTCTAACCCGTTTTGTGCACCAAGGAGGATCAGCTCCGTCGTTTGTTAGTTAATTTGGAATAAATCTCTATTGCTACCGATACTATTTCTTTGAATTTAAGCCACATCTGGTCTACACTTATATTATTAATTTGGAATGAGTGGAGATTGTCTCTCAGGAAGGCGTCAAGTGAATGTTTATCTCCTTTTTTGAATAGGTATATTTTTCGCTTATTTTTGGAGGATTTGGGGATTACAATATTCAATCTCACTACGACAACCCTGTGTTCACTAATCCCTACACCGGATTTGATGCTGTTTATTAATTCAGGATTATTTGTTGCTAAGAGGTCAAGCGTTTTTTCACAACCGTTTACTATTCGCGTGGGCTCATGAACTAAATGTTTGAAATAATTTTCAGAGAATGCGTTTAGCACAAATTCGGATGATATTTAATGTGTACCTCCGGAATTAAACATGTATTTTCGCCAACATATCGAGGGTAAATTAAAGTCACCACCAATTATTATCGTATCAGTCGGGTACTTGTTTGAAATCAAACTCAAGTTTTCTTTGAACCTTTCAGCAACTGTATCATCTGAACTGGGAGGTCGGTAAAAGGATCCAATAATTATTTTATTCCGGCTGCCAACAATGACCTCTGTCCATACAACTCACAGGAAGTATCTACTTCAATTTCGCGACAAATTAAACTACTTTTAACAGCAACAAACACGCCACCGCCAAACATGTTTAGCCTATCTTTTCGGAACACTGCTATATTCTTCGCAAAAATTTCGGTTGAGCTTATATCCGGGTTTAACCAGCTTTCAGTGCCTATAACGATTTGAGCGTCAGTGCTTTCTATTAGCGCTTGGAGCTCTGGTACTTTCCCAACACAGCTACAACAATTTACAACTGTTACACCAATGGTTCCTGTATCTACGTTTTTCCTGTGTTCAGGCTGCAGCCTTTGTGACTGAAGCCCTTCTTGTGCTTTCCCGAGGCCCTCTAAACTAAAAAAACCGCCCAGTCCATGCCGCACAGCCCCTGCTACCCGCGAAGCCGCCCCCTGAGTATAGTGGACACCTGACCTATTCAGCGGAACCCGAAACCCAACCACCCTTTGGCGCAAGTCGAGGAATCTGTAGCCTACACGGTCGCAGAACCGTCTGAACCTCTGATTCAGACCCTCCACTCGGCTCTGTACCAGAGGTCCGCAATCTGTCCTGTCGACTACGCTGCAAATGGACAGCTCTGCATTCATCTTGCAAGCAAGACTGGCAGCCTTTACCACTTCTGTTAGCCGCTCGAAATCAGAGACAATCTCTTCTGATTCAAAGCGACACACGTCATTGGTAGCGGCGTGAGCAACCACCTGCAGTTGACTGCGCCCTGTGCTCTTCATGGCATTCGGGAGGACCCTTTCCACATCTGAAATGACTCCACCTGGTATGCACACGGAGTGCACATTGGTTTTCTTACCCCGCTTGTCAGCCAAGTCCCTAAGGGGCCCCATAACGCGCCTAACGTTGGAGCTCCCAACTACCAATAGTCCCACCCTCTGAAATTGTCCAGATCTTGCAGACTGAGTGGTTTCCTCTGAAACAGGAGAGGCGCCAGCATCTGGCTCAGTGACAGTGTCAGCCACAGACAGCACCTGGAACCTGTTTGTCAGACAAACCGGGGAGGTCTTACGTGCGGCCACCTGGGAAGTCTTTCACTGCCTGCTTCGCCTCGGGGCGAACTCGCACACGACCACAAGTGAGGGGTGAGCCTCAGTGCGAGCAGTAACTGGGTTGGCCACCGGTGAGGACCGATCGGAGGACTCTGACGCGTTGGACGTCAGGTGGATCCCCACGGCCAGCCCACAACAGTGGTGCCCATCGACTGCAGCCTCAAGCTGTGTAACTGAAACCATCACAGCCTGAAGCTGAGAGCGAAGTGTCTCCAACTCGGCTCGCATCTGCACACAACAATCGCAGTCCCTGTCCATTTCAAAGACCGTGGAAAACTAAACTACGCAGATAAACGGACTATTGACACGTGCTGCGCAACTCTAATGTAGACCCTGACGAAAATACACTCCTGGAAATTGAAATAAGAACACCGTGAATTCATTGTCCCAGGAAGGGGAAACTTTATTGACACATTCCTGGCCGGCCGCTGGTGGCCGAGCGGTTCTGGCGCTACAGTCTGGAACCGCGCGACCGCTACGGTCGCAGGTTCGAATCCTGCCTCGGGCATGGATGTGTGTGTTGTCCTTAGGTTAGTTAGGTTTAAGTAGTTCTAAGTTCTAGGGGACTTATGACCTCAGCAGTTGAGTCCCATAGTGCTCAGAGCCATTTTTGACACATTCCTGGGGTCAGATACATCACATGATCACACTGACAGAACCACAGGCACATAGACACAGGCCACAGAGCATGCACAATGTCGGCACTAGTACAGTGTATATCCACCTTTCGCAGCAATGCAGGCTGCTATTCTCCCATGGAGACGATCGTAGAGATGCTGGATGTAGTCCTGTGGAACGGCTTGCCATGCCATTTCCACCTGGCGCCTCAGTTGGACCAGCGTTCGTGCTGGACGTGCAGACCGCGTGAGACGACGCTTCATCCAGTCCCAAACATGCTCAATGGGGGACAGATCCGGAGATCTTGCTGGCCAGGGTAGTTGACTTACACCTTCTAGAGCACGTTGGGTGGCACGGGATAGATGCGGACGTGCATTGTCCTGTTGGAACAGCAAGTTCCCTTGCCGGTCTAGGAATGGTAAAACGATGGGTTCGATGACGGTTTGGATGTACCGTGCACTATTCAGTGTCCCCTCGACGATCACCAGTGGTGTACGGCCAGTGTAGGAGATCGCTCCCCACACCATGATGCCGGGTGTTGGCCCTGTGTGCCTCGGTCGTATGCAGTCCTGATTGTGGCGCTCACCTGCACGGCGCCAAACACGCATACGACCATCATTGGCACCAAGGCAGAAGCGACTCTCATCGCTGAAGACGACACGTCTCCATTCGTCCCTCCATTCACGCCTGTCGCGACACCACTGGAGGCGGGCTGCACGATGTTGGGGCGTGAGCGGAAGACGGCCTAACGGTGTGCGGGACCGTAGCCCAGCTTCATGGAGACGGTTGCGAATGGTCCTCGCCGATACCCCAGGAGCAACAGTGTCCCTAATTTGCTGGGAAGTGGCGGTGTGGTCCCCTACGGCACTGCGTAGGATCCTACGGTCTTGGCGTGCATCCGTGCGTCGCTGCGGTCCGGTCCCAGGTCGACGGGCACGTGCACCTTCCGCCGACCACTGGCGACAACATCGATGTACTGTGGAGACCTCACGACCCACGTGTTGAGCAATTCGGCGGTACGTCCACCCGGCCTCCCGCATGCCCACTATACGCCCTCGCTCAAAGTCCGTCAACTGCACATACGGTTCACGTCCACGCTGTCGCGGCATGCTACCAGTGTTAAAGACTGCGATGGAGCTCCGTATGCCACGGCAAACTGGCTGACACTGACGGCGGCGGTGCACAAATGCTGCGCAGCTAGCGCCATTCGACGGCCAACACCGCGGTTCCTGGTGTGTCCGCTGTGCCGTGCGTGTGATCATTGCCTGTACAGCCCTCTCGCAGTGTCCGGAGCAAGTATGGTGGGTCTGACACACCGATGTCAATGTGTTCTTTTTTCCATTTCCAGGAGTGTATTTTGTAAGCTGCTTCCTTTGTTGATGGACTACGCTTTGGAGGATTATTCCAATGAATCTCAGTCTTCTGTCATACCTGCAATTAATTTTAGGTATTCGTTCTACCTCATATCGCTCCGTGTAGATACTCTTAGATATTTTATGGAAATAACTGCTTCCAGTGATTGTTCTGCAATCATACAATCATACAATTCTCTGCAGGTTTCTCTGTCGATGTACTCGTAATACGTTAAATTTGTGTATCTCGGGGTCACCTGCCACTCCTGCCAGTCTCTGCAGGTTCTCCTGCATTTCTCTACAATTTTTCAGTGTTACAACTTCTCTGTATGCACAGAAACATCCGCAAAAGCCTCCTGGAACTACTGACGTTATCTGCTAGATCATTCATATATACTGTGAAAAGCAAAGATTCTAAACACTCCCTTGGACCATGGCTAAAGTTACTATTACTTCTTTCTGTCCAGAATGACATTCTGTGTTTTGCTTATTTAAGACTCATCGATCAAGTCACACAGTTGGTCTGATTTTCCATAAGTCAATGTTCTGTTGATTAGGCAAAACTCTATCAACTGCATCCAGAAGTCAAGGACGATGGCATCTACCTGAGTATCTATTGCTTTCCGGGCCTTCTGGACGAACAGAGCGAGCTGAGTTTCACGCAATCGTTGTTTTGGAACCCATATTGATTCCTACAGGACAGATCAATCAATCAGTCTCTTTATTCACTTATTCAGAATATACATTGCATGGATGTACCAGTTCATAGTCAAGACTAATTACAATAAAACTTCTTATATTTAACTTATTCACAAATTTACATATAAATGCGATCATCATATGTAAATGATTTTACCTTTTTGTAATCAAATATTCTTCAGTGTTATAGAAGCTACATGTTATTAAAGTTGTTTTAATTCCACTTTGAATTCATGGAAGCCTTTAATTTTCTGTAGTGTGGCAGGCTATGAACTAAAATATATTTTGATTTGATAATGTGACTTTTTTTTCCAAAGAGGTTTTATGTGAGTTTCTCTGCGAAAATCGTCTATGTTTCTTGTTTTGTGGTTGTGAAAATTCCTGACGAGTTTTCAAGAACGCAAATCCATAAATTTATTTGTCAGAAAGTGTCATTATGTTAAACTGTATATATATTTCCCTGTATGGCGCTCTGTGGGGAATTCCTTTCGTTATTCTGAGAGCCCTTTTTTGACATTTGAAAGTTTGTTTTCCCATACTTGTATTTCCCCAGAAAATCACACCATATGCAAACATCTGTTCATACAAATATAATGGGCACACAACAGTGGTTCAATAAATCAAAAGTTGGAAGCATTCTCAGAACTTAGAAATATTTGCTTCGAGATGGTTTCCCCATTTCAGGTGTGCATCCATCCATAAGCCTAGAAATCTTGTGTATCTAGCTTGTACAGTAGCACAGTTCCCTAACTCATCTCTTATGCTGCTTCTAACTTCTGAAATTATTGAAATTCATTCATATCGTTTTTTCCTTATTTATGATGGAAGAGGTATACTTAAACCATTTTCCTGCATAGTTTACTGTGTTACAGACTTTCTGCTGTAGATTATGCTCAGGGGATCCTTTTGTAAAAATGCTTGTTTCATGAGCAAATATTACTGTATCTGCTGCTATCAAATGGTTTGGCAAATCTTGTATTACACCAGGAACAGCAGGAGGCCCAACATGCAACCCTGGGGCTCTGTGTAACTTTTTTGTAATCTGATGGGTATTCCATGACTTTGTGACATATTTGTACTCTTTGTTGTCTGACAGAGGGATAGGACTTCAATTCTTTGAGGGTGGCCTTGGACTCCCCAGCAATATAGTTTCATAACCAACATGTCATGACTGATTAGATCAGATACGTTGGACAAATCTTATACTGTACAACAATGTAATTCATTCATTTCAGGCATTACAACCATTTTCTGAACTGAAAGAAAGCTGTTTCTCTTAATTTGTTCTTCCTAAACCCATTTTGAGTATTAGTTCATATTTCATTTTCATTCAAGAAACAGCTATCCTTTCATACATAAATATTTAGATTACTTTAGAAGAACCTATAAATAGTAACACTGGTCTATAATTATTTATGTCGAATGTACTATTCTTTGTGTTATGAGACTTATAATGCTGCAAATTTTCTATTAGAAATGAAACCATATAGGTATTGCTGCAATAGCTTTGGTATGAGATGATCCTAGATAGTTGCTGTATACTGAGCACAGCTACAGTGTGATTTTGTAAATGTCTCTATGCCAACGCCTGTCATATCCCTATAGACAGCGTTTGTTCTCGCCTACAGCCATTTGTGCTTCACAGCTGAAAGCTGTCAAATGTGCTGGCAGGTCTCAAGAATTTCCTTAAGTTAACTTCACTGTAGGAGTGTCACAGTAGTGAAGAATAAATGTATTAAAACGTCATGTGCAATGTGGCACTTTTCACCCATCTTAGTGTTCATGACCTCACATCTCTTAAACCATGATTCATACATTGATGTATTTGTGTAGTTATATTCAGCTGCATATGTGGATACTGTCTGCTAAATATGTTGTGAATTGGAGATGTGAATTATGTGAAATACTTGTATTTGAATTTCAAATACACAGTGCAAAATACTTATTTCTATTTTGCATTTGAAATATTTTTTTTTCAAAAAGCATTTTATAATTTATTTGAAATACTTAAAATATACATATTTTCTATTTGTAAAATGCAAAATGCTTTTACTGAATTTTTTATTTCATACTTGACAGTTTTAAGTCATTTAATAAGCCATTTGTTTAAACAAAAGTAGTTCCACAACAGATACAGGTGGCGCAATATGTGACAAGGGTATACCTGTCAAATGACTATAACCATGAACCTAATTATTAGAAAAGCATTGACTTGAGAACATATTATTTGTTTACTATTATTGTTTGCTTAATGTAAAATGTAACATAGCTTCTAGTGATCTCAAAAGGAAGTAAAGGAAAGATGGAGCGAGGTCAATATCACATTTTTGTGTGATTACGAGTTTACTTGCAGGCAACACTAAGAGAGTTCATTCACTGTGACAGTGACAGCTACGTCTTTGTAAACAGTGTCTACATCTATGGAGTACTTGAAAAACTGTTTTGTTTCGTCAGTAAGATTAGTATCGATAGTTGTTATCCACCATTTATAATTTAGATACTATTGTTGTACTAACGATGTTCATCCAATACTAAATTCATTTTGTTTACATGGGACTCCTCAAACCAGGTTCCATAAATCGATTTCACAATACCGTTTCTGGTTGGCCATGTAAACACTCCAATATCAATTCTCACATAAACGTTTTTGAAATGGACTTGAAATGTCTGGTTGCCTCTTGTTTTCAAAATATTCGACTAATACAGATGAGGTGACTTATTGTGCAGTGAAGGAGAAGTGGACTTAGTAGACTAAACATGAAACTGTCCAACTCTAATATTTAAGTGAAGAGGAATAGTGATTTTGCTGACTAAATGAGAAACTGGAACAGTTTTTTTCCAGACGCCATATTTTACTGGGCTAACAAATCCGTTTAAGACCTTAATATGAAAACATGACAGCGAAAAATGGTTTCTGAAATTCGGTTTCCTCTTTTGGAAGATGTGTTTCATGTAAAAGCAGTGATAATAAACACAGACAATGATTTAACCATAGTGACTGTTTCTTATATCAATTGTAGAAAATGAATCCTTTAAGGATCTTACTGAAGTGCACGTTATGTGCCAGAAACATATAATAAAAAAAATCGCAGAACAATACACATAAGAGGGTGTTGGAAAAGGCTGATTTTGTGTGCACCATTAACGACATTCCATCGTCATCCAAGAGAAGCAATCTGGGTGTAATGTTTCATTGGACTGATTGCAAAAATTTTAATGAGGAAGTTTAGTTTTGCCTTGCAGGAGGTTTAAGGGAATACACAGTTACGATAATGTTGCCGAATAGAATGTGGAACTTTATAGTAAATTCGATGGCTGAAGAAAATAGTGAAAACCATGACCAACAATGGATGAAATATGGTCAAAGCCCTTAAAATATGTAGAAAGAATTCGGATACAGGAACAAGTGAAAGAAATTCAGCTCATATTCAAAATATTGAAGTTGTGTATGATAATTTTGTTGTTCTTGTTGATGATGATGATGATGATGACAATGAGTGTGTGTTAATACTAAGAGAATCTCTAGAGACATATGAAGATTTTGAAGAGTTGCAACAGCCTAATTATGAGAAATGTGCCACACACAAATGTATAAGGAGATGTGGATAAGGCCAGATTTCAAAGTAACTTAATGCTTAATGATGTAGCTAAGTGAAACTACCAGGTATTGTGGAACTTATGTTAAATGTGTTCTAAATGTTGTAAAATCTATTTAGAATCAGCAGGAAAGTCCTCAACTTAACCATGTCCAACACTATGAAATTTATACTATAATTCTATTCAAGATATACTCACAGTCACTGATATTCTACATAAACTTTAAGGAAACTCTGATTAGCAGTTTTTAAAGAAACTGAAATACAGTGAATACTGTGAATATATGAGCTGTTCGAAACCTATTGCTGATGGCGTCAGAAATTTAGAAGGAAACAAAGATACCTACTGTGGACGTTTTCTGCCAGAACTAATGAGAACGCAAATATTGTTAAGTAGATGTAAGTGTAGGCTTCTGTGCTTCTGTGCCTATTGTCACAGTCAATAAAATTCTTATGGATCTGTGATTGCATTGTCAATGTGTAGTCAGGCAGCAGCAGCCAGGTGAGACAGATGCAGCAACAGGGAAGTAACAGATTTTGTGACATTTATGGCTTCCTAACCAGGAGCGAATTTTATAAAATCAAATGTGTGCTTTGGCAATGGCCTTGCCACAGTGGATACACCGGTTGCCGTGAGATCACCGAAGTTATGCGCTGTCAGGCGTGGCCAGCACTTGGATGGGTGACCATCCAGCCGCCATGTGCTGTTGCCATTTTTTGGGGTGCACTCAGCCTCGTGATGCCAATTGAGGAGCGGCTCCGGTCAAAGAAAGCCATCATAATGACCGGGAGAGTGGTGTGCTGACCACATGCCCCTCCTATCCGCATCCTCAACTGAGGATGACACGGCTGTCGGATGGTCCCGATGGGCCACTTGTGGCCTGACGACGTAGTGCTAGTAAATGTGTGCTTTAATAGTTTAGTTTCTTGAGTTTCTGTGTATTCATTTAATATCTAAGAGCCTCAGTTCTCTTGTTTTCGTTTGCATCGGAAAGTAAACCGATTTTGTGACATATTACAAGTTCCTAGCCAGGGCCGAATTATTTAGCATCGCCTGAGTTCTTTGGTAGTTAGGTTTTTAAATCCCTGCTTGTTAATCTAATTTATTAGACACTGTTCCTTTCTTTTTCATCTGCATCTACAGTAGAGTTCGTTTATCTGGGTAGTTTAATTTTCCGCAGTCTTTAGTATGGATAGGGACTGTGATTGTTGTATGTGGATGCGAACCGAGTTGGTGACACTTCACTCTCAGCTGCAGTCTGAGTCCTCTGATCGTCACTGATGGCCAGCCCAGTTATTGCTCGCATTAAGGCTGCCCCCTCACCTGTGGTCGAGTGGGAGGTCGCCCCAGGGCGAGGCAGGCGGCGAAAGACTTCCCATGGGGCTGAACTTAAAGTCTTGTGAAGGTACATGATGAAAGACCCCCAGGATATCATAAAGTTAATATTTATTAAAAAACAAAAAAAGATATGAAACACTGGTCGA
This sequence comes from Schistocerca nitens, assembly GCF_023898315.1. NCBI lineage: Eukaryota > Metazoa > Arthropoda > Insecta > Orthoptera > Acrididae > Schistocerca > Schistocerca nitens. Next base: position 606,179,998 of record NC_064618.1, read on the forward strand.
TCAGAAGAGTTGGCAAAGACGTTAATTGTGAATGCTCGGTAAGGCGCAGACAAACGAAAAAACATTCATTCAATTATTTGTGCAGTGTTTTGTTTTTACACACACTCTCTCATGAGTGGAAGGACGATGAAGACGTGCGGTTTTAAATATGAAGTATTACGAGTTTTATGTATCATATGAGTGCATGAATAATAGTATCCTGAACAACTGTATTTTTTATTTGTTGAAGTGAAGTGGAAACCAGATAAGGAGGATATTCGTGATTATGAGAAGCGCCTGCACCTATAATTGAAATGTAAGTGAAGTCCGATAGCCAAGAAAAGTTCAAATAAGCGGACAATCACAGAGGGTGGGGCTGTCTGGCGTGGACTGGGAGATTTTTTGGAATAGAGGGTCTTAGGGACATGGCTGCCAAGAAGGGGAAGAAATCCAATGCGCACTCCTTGTGCATACCGGGTGGAGTCATGCAAGACGTGGAGAAAGTCCTTCCAGATGCCATGAAGAGCACAGGGATCATCCAACCGCAGTTGGTGGCTCACGTCGGTACCAATGATGTGTGTCACTTTGGATCAGCCGAGATTCTCTCTGGTTTCAAGTGGCTAACGGAAGTGGTAAAGGCTGCCAGTCTTGCTTGCAATAGGTAAGCAGAGCTGACTATTTGCAGCATAGCCGACAGGACAAACTGCAGACCCCTGGTACAGAGCCAAGTGGAATATCTGAATCAGAAGCTCAGATGGTTCTGCAACCGTGTACGCAGCAGGTTCATCGACTTGCGCCAAGGGGTGTTTGTGTTTCAGGTTCTGCTGAATAGGTCATAGTCCACTATATGCAGGAGGCAGCTACACGGGTAGAAGGGGCTGTCTGGCATGGACTGGGGGATTTTTTAGAATAGAGGGTCTTGGGAAAATACAAGAAGGGCTTCAGTCACAGAGGGTGCAAGCTGAAAACAGGATGAACGTAGATATAGGAACCATCGATATAACGGTTGTAAATTGTCGTAGCTGTGTTGGAAAAGTACCAGAGCTCCAAGCGCTAATAGAAAGTGCTGATGCTCAAATCGTTATAGGCACTGAAAGCTGGTTAAACCCGGATATAAGCTCAACCGAAATTTTTGCGAAGAATATAGCAGTGTTCCGAAAAGATAGGCTAAACATGTTTGGCGGTGGCGTGTTTGTTGCTGTTAGAAGTAGTTTAATTTGTCGCGAAATTGAAGTAGATACTTCCTGTGAGTTGTATGGACAGAGGTCATTGTTGGCAGCCGGAATAAAATAATTATTGGATCCTTTTACCGACCTCCCAGTTCAGATGATACAGTTGCTGAAAGGTTCAAAGAAAACTTGAGTTTGATTTCAAACATGTACCCAATTCATACGATTGTAGTTGGTGATGACTTTAATTTACCCTCGATATGTTGGCGAAAATACATGTTTAATTCCTGAGGGATGCATAAAACATCATCCGAAATTCTGCTGAATAGTAAACCATTGTAAAAACATACCTGACCTCTTAGCAACAAATAATCCTAAGTTAATACCAAACATCAAAACGGGTACCGGGGTTTCTGTACAGAGGGTTGTCGTAGCGAAATTGAATATTGTAAACCCTAAATCCTCCAAAAATAAACGAAAAATGTACCAATTCAAAAAAGCAGATAAAAATTCACATGACAACTTCCTGAGAGATAATCTCCACGGTTTCCAAATTAATAATATAAGTGTAGACCAGATGTGGCATGGATTCAAAGAAATAGTATCGGCAGCAGTTGAGAGATTTATACCACATAAATTAACAAACGATGGAACTGATCTTCCTTGGTACACAAAACGGGTCAGAACACTGTTGCATAAACAACGTCAAATTTAAACACACGCAAAATCTCCAAGATTGGCGATGTTTTACAGAAGCTCGAAATTTAGAGTGGACTTCAATTCGAGGTGCTTATAATAGTTTCCACAGCAAAACTTTGTCTCGAAACCTGGCAGAAAATCGAAAGAGATTCTAGTCGTTTGTGAAGTATGCTAGCGCAAGCCCACCGTGCTAATCATGTGGTCCAACGTACCGCTTTCCAAGCGGGGGAAGGCGTGACGGTCCTCGGCACTAATCCGCCAGGTGGATTAGTGCCGAGGTCCGGTGAGCCAGCCAGTCTGTGGATACTTTTTAAGGCGGTTTTCCATCTGCCTCATCAAATACAGGCTGCTTCCCCTTATTCCGCCTCAGTTACACTATGTCGGCGATTGCTGCCCAAACACTGTCTCCACATACGCGTACACCATAACATAATTACTCTACCACGCAAACATTGGGGCTACACTCGTCTGGAATGAGATGTTCTCAGGGGGGTCCATTGGGAACTGAACCGCGCAATAACCCTAGGCTCGGTGTGAGGTGGTAGTGGGGTGAGTGGACTGCTGTAGCCCATTGTGGGGTTGTGAACCACTGAGGGATACATACATACATACATGCTAGTGGCAAGACACAGTCAACGCCTTCTCTGTGATATACAAATGGAGACACTATCGAAGACACTGCAGCCAAAGCAGAGTTACAAAAGACAGCCTTCCGAGATGTCTTTCCAAAAGAAGATGAAGTAAGTATTCCAGAATTCGAATGAAGAACAGCTGCCAACATGTGTAACGTAGAAGTAGATATCTTCAGAGTAGTGAAGCAACTTAAATCACTTAATAAAAGCAAGTCTTCTGGTGCAGACTGTATACCAGTTGGTTCCTTTCAGAGTATGCTGATGCAATAGCTCCATATTTACCAATCATATACAACCCTTCCCTCGATGAAAGATCTGTACCCAAAGACTGGGAAGTTGCACATGTCACACTAATATTCAAGGAAGATAGTAGGAGTAATCCACTAAATTACAGGCCCATATCAATGTCGACATGCAGCAGGATTTTGGAACAGATATTTTGTTCGAACTTTATGAATTACCTAGATGGAAACTGTCTATTGACATACAGTCAATATGGATTTACCTGTGGAAAACATCGTTCTTGTGAAACACAACTCACATGAAATGTTGAGTGCTATTGACAAGGGATCTCAAATTGATTCCGTATTTCTATATTTCCGGAAGGCTTTTGACACTGTACCACACAAGCGGTTTGTAGTGAAGTTATGTGCTTATGGAATGTCGGTTCAGTTATGTGACTGCATTCGTGATTTCCTGCCAGAGAGGTCACAGTTCGTAGTAACTGATGTTAAGTCTTCGAGTAAAACAGAAGTGGTTTCTATCGGTCCCCACGGTGGTGTTTAGGCTCTTTGCTGTTCCTTATCTATATAAACGGTTTGGGAGACAATCTGAGCAGTCGTCTTAGGTCGTTTGCAGATGACGCTGTCGTTTTATAAGTAGGTTGTTTAGGTTTTTATGTTGGTAACGCCACGTAGCGCTCTGTGTGAAAATCACTGACTGTGCTGTGCGCAGTCTGTGACTAGTTGGACTCATTGTTGAAATATTCGCTTGTGTAATGTTGGGCAGTTGGATGTGAACAGCGCATAGCGTCGCACAGTTGGAGGTGAGCCGCCAGCAGTGGTGGTTGTGGAGAGAGAGAGAGATGCCAGAGTTTTGAGAATGGACGATCTGGGCGTGTGCCCGCCAGAAAAGGGAAATTAGTAAAGATGGATGTCAGGAATTTATATATATATATATGATGACTTTTGAACGCTGTAAAGGTAAATACATTGTTTGTTCTCTATCAAAATCTTTCCTTTGCTAACTATGCCTATCAGTAGCTAGTGCCTTCAGTAGTTAGAATCATTTATTTAGCTGGCAGTATTGGCGCTCGCTGTATTGCAGTAGTTCGAGTAACGAAGTTTTTTGTGAGGTAAGTGATTCAGGGAAGGTATAGATTATTGTTAGTCAGGGCCATTGGTTCAAATGGCTCTGAGCACTATGGGACTTAACTTCTGAGGTCATCAGTCACCTAGAACTTAGAACTACTTAAACCAAACTAACCTAAGGACATCATACACATCCATGCCCGAGGCAGGATTCGAACCTGCGACCGTAGCGGTCGCGCGGTTCCAGACTGTAGCGCCTAGAACCGCTCGGCCACCCAGGCTGGCAGTTTGGGCCATTCTTTTGTAGGGATTATTGAAAGTCAGATTGCGTTGCGCTTAAAAGTATTGTGTGTCAGTTTAGTGATGATCAGAATAATTAAAGAGAGAAATGAATACGTTTAGTTTTGCTCAGCTGTTTGAAAATCAAATAACGTAAGAGGTAGTGTAACTGAGGCGGAATAAGGGCAACCAGCCCGCATTTGCCGAGGCAGGTGGAAAACCGCCTAATAATTGTAGGCTGACAGTAACGGCTATGTATACGCAGGTTGGTTATAATTTTTCTAAGGGGACGTTTCAGTTTATCGACTAGTAAAGTCATCAGGAGGTCAAAACAAATTGCTAAACGATTTAGAAAAGATACCTGTATGGTGCGAAAATTGGCAATTGACCCTAAATAACAAAAAGTGTGAGGTCATCCACATGAGTGCTATAGGGAATCCGTTAAATTTCGGTTTCACGATAAACCAGTTAAATATAAAGGCTGTAAATTCAACTAAATACCTAGGAATTACAATTACGAACAACTGGAAGGAACACATAGAAAATGTTGGAAGGCTAACCAATGGCTGCGTTTCATTGGCAGGACACTTAGAGAATATAAGAGATGTACTGAGGAGACTGCTTACACTATGCTTGTACGTTCTCTTTTAGAATACTGCTGCGTGGTGTGGGGTCCTTACCAGATAGCATTGACAGAAACCATAAAAAAAGTTCAAAGAAGGGCAGCATGTTCTGTATTATCGCGAAATATGGGAGAGAGTGTCACTGAAATAACACAGGATTTGAAGTGGACATCATTAAAACAAAATCGTTTTTCGTTGCAAAAGAATCTTCTCATGAAACTCCTATCACAAATTTCTCCTCTGAATGCGAAAATATTTTGCTGAGCGGACCTACAGAGGGTGAAACGATCACCATGATAAAACAAGGGAAATCAGAGCTCGTACGGAAACATCTAGGTATTCATTCTTTCCACACGCTATACGAGATTGGAATAATAGAGAATTGTGAGGGTGGGTCGATGAACCCTCTGCCAGGCACTTAAATGTGATTTACAGAGTATCAATGTAGATGTACATGTAGATGTAGAACATTGACAGTGCACTCAGTGATTCAGAATTGTTTTATTGACAGTGCTAAGTAGCTTGAAAATGGATGACACTATGTACTGTAGTGTGCTGATAGAAGTTAGTGAAGAAAGTTTTAATAGGTATTTTGAGAGATTCTATAACTTAGAGGAATCAAATCAAAGGATGCCATTTAACTTCGTGTCTTTTCAAAATGAAATAGGTCCAAAGGTTAGCAGAGAATATCTTAAAGAAATGTTCATTTCAGAAATGTGGAAGATGAAATAAGAAGACAGGAAGAACTTGCAACATTCTGACAAAAAAAGAAGGCTCAGTCTTATTTTATGTTTCTTGAGGACTCTGATTCTTCTGTAGGGATAGTTCCCACCCTACAACAGATACAGAAATACTGCAGTATTTAAAAGGTAATGACAATAGTTTAGATTCTTTGAAAAGATTTCCAACTGTAAAAAATTTTCCTTCAACATAATAATTGTTTACCAAGTCCTGCTTCTGTATAACAACTACTTTCCTTTTCTGGAATGATAATGAGGCCACATAGGCAGAACATGAGAGATGAAAGATCTGAACAATTACTGGTGCTAAAATCAGTGAAATAAATGGCATGTAAAATGTTTACTGACTAGAGGTATTTTACTTGAATAAAGGTATTTTGAAAATATTTATTCTGTATTTTACTTTTAAATAATTTATTTCATACCACTTTGTATTTACATTTGAAACAGAAAAAATAACCAGATATTCACATTTTAAATTTAAATACTTTTAATGAGCTTTTTTGCACGTCTCTGTTGTGAATAGAGTTAGTAGCAAAGAAGTAATAAATTTAAACGTCATGCACATTGCAACAGTTTTTCACACATCTGATACTTACGACATCATGTCTTCTGAAGTAAGTGTGGTACCATGATATAATTTTGTAGGGGCATTTAGCGGGATATGTGCATACTGTCTGAAATTAATTGAGAATACAGTTAGCAGCACAGGTGTAATTAATTTAAACGTCGTGTATGATGTGGCAGTTTTTCACACATCTCATTGTTTATGACGTCATAACTTCTGAAATATGGTAAGTAGGTAGTTCTTCCCCCACAATCATTGTAGGCTGACAGTAAGGACTATGTATAAGCAGGTTGGTTGAAATCAGTCCAGTGGTTTAGAAGGAGATGTGGAACATACATATACACATACACAGACACACTTACATACATTTTTGGGATATGTAGGAATTTATTTAAGTCCGCACAGTTGGCCGTGCAGTCTAACGCACGGCTTTCTGGGTGGGAAGGAGCGCCGGTACCCGGCACAAGTCCGCCTGGCGGACTTGTATCGAGGTCCAGTGAGCTGGTCAGTCTGTGGATGGTTTTTAGGCGGTTTTCCACCTGCCTCGGCAAATGCGGGCTGGTTGCCCTTATTCCGCCTCAGTTACACTATGTCGGCGATTACTGCGCACACAAGTTCTGCACGTACGTGTACACCACCATTACTCTACCAAACAAACATAGGGGCTACACTTGTATGGTGTGAGAAGTTTCCTGGGGGGTCCACCGGGGGCCGGACTGCACAATAACCCTGGATTTGGTGTGGGGCGGCAGAGGGGTTAAGTGGACTGCGTTACTCGTCGTGGGGTTGCGGACAACTGCGGCTGCGGCGGGGACGGAGCCTCTCCATCGTTTCTGGGTCCCCAGTTAACACAACATAACATAACATAACATGGATTTATTTATAGCATTTCTCACCTCGGATTCTAGTACACATTAGCTTCTGCCATTTCAACCTCGCTTTTAATCCAGCTGTTCAGTTTTGCTTTACAAATGTACTGTTTGATGCAATACGACCTGACACTGAAATACTGCAAAAACTTCTACTAACACATTGTTTGTATAGTTGTTGACATTATTACACAAAATATGTTTTTGAAAATAACAATGATAGTAATAAAAGTAACACTCAGAACCCAGTTTTTCAAAAAATCTTGTTATAATAATATTATGCAAACGTTATGTAAGAAAATCTTTTATTTATGTATTCACATAGGGTAAATTTGGAACAACAGATTGTTTTCCATAAGGCATCTTTCTTAGAAATCATTGCATTATTTTTCATTATATACTCTTTTTGTTATTTTACTGATTGCAGTTTCGGCACAAGTAGTCACATAAATACCGACAAAATCATAAATATGAACGATAGTTTTTAATACAGGCCATTATTTTTGAAAGAATTAACATTTATTTTCTAAGTCTTATACTTACTCTTTGTCGCTAGCTCACAAGTATGTGAAGTGTGATTTACAAACGTGTTAATTACATTTCCCACACATTATGTTTCTTTTATTGTTGCTTTCTGAATGCAGTGTGCACATTTAGTAGATTTCCTTATTGTCACTGATTGTGACACAGTTTACACATCTTCAGAGTTATGGATGCTCCTAACGATTCTTAGAGAATTTTCTGTTCTTGGAAAATTCTTCCTTGATGCAATGTGTTCTGCTTCCTGTGACTTCCCATGTTTCTCCAAGAATATTTTATCCCTGAGTATTAGACTCCCCTATTACTTCATTTTGAAGCACTGTACAAAATAGTACTTGAGATGAACTTTTTATATCATTTATTCTGCTGGTTCATACCAGACAACTCCAGGGGTGGGCCTAGTCTTGGTGATATTCGAAGCTGATAGGTGGCCATTTTGTGCTGGCAGGTATAGTTACCGTTCTGTATTCCCATTTTCAGAAAAATGAATGTACACTGTTTAGTACCTGCTGTGGACTGTCATCATTGTCACTGTCAGACTTGCTTTCAGATGCTTTAGTTCCAGGTTACTAAGTTTGGAAATTGAATGTCATTTAATGATCTAACTGTCAAGGTGTCATAATACAAACTGACCAGAAACAAAGAGTCATAATTGAGAAGTGCTAAACAATTTATTGGAAAAAGCAAGAAACAAGCACATTGTTGTAAGCGCATAATCTTTAATTATGCTCGGAGTAAGTTGAAACAATAATAATCTTTATTACCATAAAGTATAATGGAAAACAAAAAAACTGACATTATAATAAAAATGTTAGTATTAGGTCATTATAATCGGAATATTACATATCTCACTTAAAGTTTGTGACCAAACTACTCAAAATATTTTTAAATATTTTTATATGTGTACTGTTTGTGCATTTCTAGACAAATACACCATATTTCATGAAGTTGTGTTGGTATTTAAATAATTGTTGTTGTTGTTGTGGTCTTCAGTCAAGAGACTGGTTTGATGCAGTTCTCCATGCTACTCCATCCTGTGCAAGCTTCGTCATCTCCCAGTATTTACTGCAACCTACGTCCTTCTGAATCTGCTTAGAGTATTCATCTCTTGTTCTCCCTCTATGATTTTTACCCTCTCCACGCTGCCCTCCAATGCTAAATTTGTGATCCCTTGATGCCTCAGAACATGTCCTACCAACCGATCCCTTCTTCTTGTCAAGTTGTGCCACATACTCCTCTTATCCCCAGTTCTATTCAATACCTCCTCATCAGTTATGTGATCTACCTATCTAATCTTCAGCATTCTTCTGTAGCACCACATTTTGAAAGCTTCTATTCTCTTCTTGTCCAAACTATTTACCGTCCATGTTTCACTTCCATACATGGCTACACTCCATACAAATACTTTCAGAAATGACTTCCTGACACTTAAATCTATACTCGATGTTAACAAATTTCTCTTCTTCAGAAACGATTTCCTTGCCATTGCCAGTCTAAATTTTATATCCTTTCTACTTCGACCATCATCAGTTATTTTTCTCCCCAAATAGCAAAACTCCTTTACTACTTTAAGTATCTCATTTCCTAATCTAATTCCCTCAGCATCACCCGACTTAATTCGACTACATTCCATTATCCTCGTTTTGCTTTTGTTGATGTTCATCTTATATCCTCCTTTCAAGACACTATCCATTCCGTTCAACTACTCTTCCAAGTCCTCTGCAGTCTCTGCCAGAATTACAATGCCATCGGTGAACCTCAAAGTTTTTATTTCTTCTACATGCATTTTAATACCTACTCCGAACTTTTCTTTTGTTTCCTTTACTGCTTGCTCAATATACAGATTGAATAACATCGGGGAGAGGCTACAACCCTGTCTCACTCCCTTCCCAACGGCTGCTTCCCTTTCATGTCCCTCGACTCTTATAACTACCATCTGGTTTCTGTACAAATTGTAAATAGCCTTCCGCTCCCTGTATTTTACCCCTGCAACCTTCAGAATTTGAAAGAGAGTATTCCAGTCAACATTGTCAAAAGCTTTCTCTAAGGTTTGCCTTTCCTTATTCTTTCTTCTAAGATAAGTCATAAGGTCAATATTTCCTCACGTGTTCCAATATTTTTACGGAATCCAAACTGATCTTCCCCAAGGTTGGCTTCTACTAGTTCTTCCATTCGTCTGTTAAGAATTAGTGTTAGTATTTCGTAGCTGTGGCTTATTAAACTGTCTGTTCAGTAATTTTCACATCTGTCAACACCTGCTTTCTTTGGGATTGCAATTATTATATTCTTCTTGAAGTCTGAGGGTATTTCGCCTCTTGCTCACCAGATGGTAGAGTTTTGTCAGGACTGGCTCTCCCAAGGCCGTCAGTAGTTCTAATGGAATGTTGTCTACTCCCGGGGCCTTGTTTCGACTCAGGTCTATCAGTGCTCTGTCAAACTCTTCACGCAATATTGTATCTCCCATTTCGTCCTCATCTACATTCTCCTCCATTTGCAGAATATTGTCCTCAAGTACGTCGCCCTTGTATAGACCCTCTATATACTCCTTCCACCTTTCTGCTTTCCCTTTTTTGCTTAGAACTGGGTTTCCATCTGAGTTCTTGGTATTCATACACGTCGTTCACTTTTCTCCAAAGGTCTCTTCAATTTTCCTGTAGGCAGTATCTATCTTACCCCTAGTGAGATAAGCCTCTACATCGTTACATTTGTCCTCTAGCCATCCCTGCTTAGGCATTTTGCACTTCCTGTCGATCTCATTTTTGAGACGTTTGTATTCCTTTTTGCCTACTTCATTTACTGCATTTTTATATTTTCTCCTTTCATCAATTAAATTCAATATTTCTTCTGTTACCCAAGGATTTCTACTAGCCCTCGTCTTTTTACCTACTTGATCCTCTGCTGCCTTCACTACTTCATCCCTTAGATCTACCCATTCTTCTTCTACTGTATTTCTTTCCCCCTTTTGTGACAATTCTTCCCTTATGCTCTCCCTGAAACTCTGCACAACCTCTGGTTCTTTCAGTTTATCCAGGTCCCATCTCCTTAAACTCCCATCTTTTTGCAGTTTCTTCAGTTTTAATCTACAGCTCATAACCAATAGATTGTGGTCAGAGTCCACATCTGCCCCTGGAAATGCCTTACAATTTAATACCTGGTTCCTAAATCTCTGTCTTACCATTATATAATCTATCTGATACCTTCTAGTATTTCCAGGATTCTTCTATGTGTACAACCTTCTTTTATGATTCTTGAACCAAGTGTTAGCTATGATAAGTTGTGCTCTGTGTAAAATTCTACCAGACGGCTACCTCTTTCATTTCTTTCCCCCAATCCATATTCACTTACTATGTTTCCTGCTCTCCCTTTTCCTACTCTCGCATTCCAGTCACCCATGACTATTAAATTTTCGACTCCCTTCACTACCTGAATAATTTCTTTTATCTCATCATACATTTCATCAATTTCTTCATCATCTGCAGAGCTAGTAGGCATATAAATTTGTACTACTGTGGTAGGCGTGGACTTCGTATCTATCTTGGCCACAATAATCCGCTCACTATGCTGTTTGTAGTAGTTTACCCGCACTCCTATTTTCCTATTCATTATTAAAGCTACTCCTGCATTACCCCTATTTGTTTTTGTATTTATAAACCTGTATTCACCTGACCAAAAGTCTTGTTCCTCCTGCCACCGAATTCGATAATTCCCACTATATCTAAGTTTTACCTATCCATTACCCTTTTTAAGTTTTCTAACCTACCTGCCCGATTAAGGACCTGACATTCCACGCTCCGGTGCGCAGAACGCCAGTTTTCTTTCTCCTGATAACGACGTCCTCTTGAGTAGTCCCCACCTGGAGATCCGAATGGGGGACTATTTTGCCTCCAGTATATTTTACCCAAGAGGACGCCATCATTGTTTAACCATACAGTAAAGCTGCATGCCCTCGGGAAAAATTACGGCTTTAGTTTCCCCTTGCTTTCAGCCGTTCGCAGTACCAGCACAGCAAGGCCGTTTTGGTTAGTGTTACAAGGCCAGATCAGTCAGTCATCCAGACTGTTGCCCCTGCAACTACTGAAATGGCTGCTGTCCCTCTTCAGGAACCACACGTTTGTCTGGCCTCTCAACAGATACCCCTCCATTGTGGTTGCACCTACGGTAGGGCCATCTGTATCGCTGAGGCACGCAAGCCTTCCCACCAACAGCGAGGTCCATGGTTCATGAGGTGGGATTTAAATAATGAGAAATTTATTTTATAACTATTTCAGGTCACATAGACTCAAACAGAACACCTGTGTTAATCTACAGTTTCCAATGCTACTGTTTATAACCTTTCAAACCTATTTTAATTTATTGCTCCTGTCTTAATACAAAAATCATTGCTTAGTTTCTTTGCTGCTTCTAAATGATCCCTACTGTTCCTTCAGTATTTTCTGAAGCATTTTTTATTATTGTATTCATTTTGGCATGTCTGCTTCAGGTTCCTAAGGGTGAATGCCGACTTCTCAATCTCTTGTGTTGTATTTGACTTCTTATTGACTTTAATTCCTTTGGATGTAAATGCGATATAATTTCAATATTTATCATACTGAAAAACTTTCATATTTCTTGTCTGCAGTATCATTTTGTTCTCTGTCCTAGTGTAACCGTAACAGTATATTATTAGAAGTCCTTGTATTGTTATCATTAGGAAGTCTTCTCTATACACATTTTGCAGTGACTACATTTCTTAATGTTCCTATTCTTTATTACCGTTTTTATAACTGTATGATCAGCAAAGCTAGTATCTGTCACATCAGTGTTATAGTAACTGTCTTGTGTTTTGATAAACATATGATCAAGTGTTGTTTTGAGCCCATGATTATATCTGGCAATTTCCCACAAGTTGATTATGTGTTGTATGTCCTGAACAGGTTTAACAACTGTAACTTTTTCCCAATGCTTTGATAAAATTAAAATTAAAGTCACCAAGCACTATTGTTAATTTAACTTACTTCTTAATACATTTACAAGATCTATATAACATAAGAATAAGGAAACGTCAATTGTGGGCCCTGTAGATTTAAGCAATGATAGTTTGGCATTCTTTCAATTCATATACACAATATTTAAAATCTTTTCCTGTACATTTTATCTTAATAAGTTTTAATTTTTTAGATTTAGTGCAACTCCTAATACAGATGCTTAACCTTTCACATTTGTTAACTTTCCTGCAAAATCTACTCATTAGGTCAAAGTGTGTTAATTTTTCTACGCAAATCTGTGTGCCTTGTAGCCAGTCCTTGTAAGTACACCACACAGGAACACCCCTAAGACTGAAACTGGCAGAAGTAAAGCTGTGAGCACCGGGCGTGAGTCGTGCTTCGGTAGCTCAGTTGGTAGAGCACTTGCCCGCGAAAGGCAAAGGTCCCGAGTTCGAGTCTCGGTCGGGCACACAGTTTTAATCTGCCAGGAAGTTTCATATCAGCTCACACTCCGCTGCAGAGTGAAAATCTCATTCTGGACCCCTAAGACTGTAATTTAAAATTACTTCCAGCTGCCGGCCGGAATGGCCGAGCGGTTCTAGGCGCTACAGTCTGGAACCGCGCGACTGCTACACAGCTCACATAGTTTTCCGCCTAGTCCTAGGAGATTTTGACATAGCAATTTAGGGATTGACACCTATATTTGGTGAGTTGCTCACCATGGTGTCCTCTTCAGGCTACATGGTAGGAAAAAAATCTTTGAAGTGTGATGGTAATTTCACTCTTCTTATGACTGTCAGTCAATAACTTGCTTCTGCTGGACTGGCTATTAATGCTGTACTGTATTGGTGTTGCTGCTGATGATAGCTCTGCTCACAATGAGGGTGACTCTGCTGCTGCTGATTATTCTGCTATTGCTGCTGATAATGACAGAACTTCTGTGGTTACTGGTAGTTGCTGTTGTTCCTCTGCTGATAGTGACATAGTCTCTGCTGCTGGTGTTTGTTGTTGTGTTTTTGCTGTTACTAGTAGTGACGGTGACTATGCTGCTGCCATTAATTATGGTGAGTCTACTGTTGCAGACGACTCTTGTTATGGTATAAGTGGGATTGAAGTCCCTTGCACTACAAATGACTCATTAGCGAGTTTAAGTATTTCCTTTTGCCTTCATGTGCCGATCGTGTCTTGGGGTTCTCTGTTCCTACAGTTTATCTCTACAAATGTCATATTCAAGCAACCTCTACAGATTTTCTCGAATATCCTGTTTTCTGTAACAGTTTCAACGTTTATGCACGAGTTTTCCATTAGGCCTTCATCGTGACTCCGTTCAATACTAACAATGCAGAATTCACTTGACGCATTCTTTTGGTCGTTTCCTTCATGGTTCTAGTTGCACGCCACGATCCATTGCGATAAACATCATTCGTACCTCCAATTGTGATGCAATTGTAGCCAGCTGTCAATATGTTGTTACAGCTTTCCAGAGCTTAGTGTAATGGCGCCCCTGGCTTGATAATTCCTATTACGTTAAGATCTGGATGTTTATTACTAATAATTTCTGTGACTCCTTTCTGTGATTGTCATCAAAGATATACCAGTATGTCTGTTGCTTTTAGTCCTGTTTATAAGTGGCACAGATATTTACTTTGTATACACATATTCACTTTGTCTTTTCCAACATTTAATTCACTTGTGTCTTTTGTGAGAATAGATAGTGGACATTGTTGCTTGTAATACACCTAGAACATATGAAATCTTGTTGCCTTAATGACACTCCAGACAATTCCTATATGCACTGTGCCACATTTACCATATTTTTCTATGAATTAGATAATGTCAAAGTTTGACGAGAACATTAACTTCCAAAACTAAGTAGCACATTTCAGTCAGTTTTTTGTGGCTATTGCACTCCATGTCACAATCATTTTGAATTTACACATCTCCCTGATTGGAGCAATATGAATGGCACCTCTTATGATTAATCATGCATGTCCTAGAGGGTTTAGCACAATTTCGTCACATACAGTACACTTGATTGAAACTAACTCATCATTAACTATGAAACAATTTAAAATTACACTTAAATTCCCACCGTCTTGAATTAAGAATCACTCCAAATTCAAGAGGACTCGCATTTTCCACGAAAAAAGTTCATCACATACAGCAGAACAGAACAGTAAAGCTGAATGTGATGTCACATCCATAGTAGTGACACACTGCTTGTCGATTCTAGTCTTCCATAGACACTTTGGGTAGAAACTGTCAACACAGTTGTCTTTACATTAATTCTCTGCCTGCATAAGTCTACTTGTGAAGAGATATCTCATGAGAAGCAGTTTGGGAAGAGAAATTCATTAAAGCATATCCATGAACCATGGGCCTTGCCGTTGGGGGGGAGGCTTGCGTGCCTCACCGATACAGATGGCCGTACCGCAGGTGCAACCACAATGGAGGGGTATATGTTGAGAGGCCAGACAAACGTGTGGCTCCTGAATAGGGGCAGCAGCCTTTTCAGTAGTTGCAGGGGCAACAGTCTGGATGATTGACTGATCTGGCCTTGTAACATTAACCAAAACGGCCTTGGTGAACTGGTACTGCGAATGGCTGAAAGCAAGGGCAAACTACAGCCGTAATTTTTCCCGAGGGCATGCAGCTTTACTGTATGGTTAAAATGGGTAAAATATTCCAGAGGTAAAATAGTCCCCATTCGGATCTCCGTGCGGGGACTACTCAAGAGGACGTCGTTATCAGGAGAAAGAAAACTGGCGTTCTGCGCACCGGAGCGTGGAATGTCTGGTCCTTAATCGGGCAAGTAGGTTAGAAAACTTAAAAAGGGTAATGGATAGGTAAAACTTAGATATAGTGGGAATTATCGAAGTTCGGGGGCAGGAGGAACAAGACTTTTGGTCAGGTGAATACAGGTTTATAAATACAAAAACAAATAGGGGTAATGCAGGAGTAGCTTTAATAATGAATAGGAAAATAGGAGTGTGGGTAAACTACTACAAACAGCATAGTGAACGCATTATTGTGGCCAAGATACTAGATACGAAGCCCACACCTACTACAATAGTACAAGTTTATATGCCAACTAGCTCTGCAGATGATTAAGAAATTGATGAAATGTATGATGAGATAAAAGAAATTATTCAGGTAGTGAAGGGAGTCGAAAATTTAATAGTCATGGGTGACTGGAATGCGAGAGTAGGAAAAGGGAGAGCAGGAAACATAGTAGGTGAATTTGGATTGGGGGAAAGAAATGAAAGAGGTAGCCGTCTGGTAGAATTTTACACAGAGCACAACTTAATCATAGCTAACACTTGGTTCAAGAATCATAAAAGAAGGTTGTACACATAGAAGAATCCTGGAAATACTAGAAGGTATCAGATAGATTATATAATGGTAAGACAGAGATTTAGGAACCAGGTATTAAATTGTAAGGCATTTCCAGGGGCAGATGTGGACTCTGACCACAATCTATTGGTTATGAGCTGTAGATTAAAACTGAAGAAACTGCAAAAAGATGGGAGTTTAAGGAGATGGGACCTGGATAAACTGAAAGAACCAGAGGTTGTGCAGAGTTTCAGGGAGAGCATAAGGGAAGAATTGTCACAAAAGGGGGAAAGAAATACAGTAGAAGAAGAATGGGTAGATCTAAGGGATGAAGTAGTGAAGGCAGCAGAGGATCAAGTAGGTAAAAAGACGAGGACTAGTAGAAATCCTTGGGTAACAGAAGAAATATTGAATTTAATTGATGAAAGGAGAAAATATAAAAATGCAGTAAATGAAGTAGGCAAAAAGGAATACAAACGTCTCAAAAATGAGATCGACAGGAAGTGCAAAATGCCTAAGCAGGGATGGCTAGAGGACAAATGTAACGATGTAGAGGCTTATCTCACTAGGGGTAAGATAGATACTGCCTACAGGAAAATTAAAGAGACCTTTGGAGAAAAGAGAACGACTTGTATGAATACCAAGAGCTCAGATGGAAACCCAGTTCTAAGCAAAGAAGGGAAAGCAGAAAGGTGGAAGGAGTATATAGAGGGTCTATACAAGGGCGACGTACTTGAGGACAATATTCTGCAAATGGAGGAGAATGTAGATGAAGACGAAATGGGAGATACAATATTGCGTGAAGAGTTTGACAGAGCACTGATAGACCTGAGTCGAAACAAGGCCCCGGGAGTAGACAACATTCCATTAGAACTACTGACGGCCTTGGGAGAGCCAGTCCTGACAAAACTCTACCATCTGGTGAGCAAGAGGCGAAATACCCTCAGACTTCAAGAAGAATATAATAATTGCAATCCCAAAGAAAGCAGGTGTTGACAGATGTGAAAATTACCGAACAATCAGTTTAATAAGCCACAGCTGCGAAATACTAACGCGAATTCTTTACAGACGAATGGAAAGCTAGTAGAAGCCAACCTTGGGGAAGATCAGTTTGGATTCCGTAAAAATATTGGAACACGTGAGGAAATACTGACCTTACGACTTATCTTAGAAGAAAGAATAAGGAAAGGCAAACCTACGTTTCTAGCATTTGTAGACTTAGAGAAAGCTTTTGACAATGTTGACTGGAATACTCTCTTTCAAATTCTGCAGGTTGCAGGGGTAAAATACAGGGAGCGAAAGGCTATTTACAATTTGTACAGAAACCAGATGGTAGTTATAAGAGTCGAGGGACATGAAAGGGAAGCAGCCGTTGAGAAGGGAGTGAGACAGGGTTGTAGCCTCTCCCCGATGTTATTCAATCTGTATATTGAGCAAGCAGTAAAGGAAACAAAAGAAAAATTCGGAGTAGGAATTAAAATGCATGTAGAAGAAATAAAAACTTTGAGGTTCACCGATGACATTGTAATTCTGTCAGAGACAGTATAGGACTTGGAAGAGCAGTTGAACGGAATGGGTAGTGTCTTGAAAGGAAGATATAAGATGAACATCAACAAAAGCAAAACGAGGATAATGGAATGTAGTCGAATTAAGTCGGGTGATGCTGAGGGAATTAGATTAGGAAATGAGACACTTAAAGTAGTAAAGGAGTTTTGCTATTTGGGGAGAAAAATAACTGATGATGGTCGAAGTAGAGAGGATATAAAATTTAGGCTGGCAATGGCAAGGAAATCGTTTCTGAAGAAGAGAAATTTGTTAACATCGAGTATAGATTTAAGTGTCAGGAAGTCGTTTCTGAAAGTATTTGTATGGAGTGTAGCCATGTATGGAAGTGAAACATGGACGATAAATAGTTTGGACAAGAAGGGAATAGAAGCTTTCGAAATGTGGTGCTACAGAAGAATGCTGAAGATTAGATGGGTAGATCACATAATTAATGAGGAGGTATTGAACAGAATTGGTGAGAAGAGGAGTATGTGGCACAACTTGACAAGAAGAAGGGACCGGTTGGTAGGACATGTTCTGAGGCATCAAGGGATCACAAATTTAGCATTGGAGGGCAGTGTGGAGGGTAAACATCATAGAGGGCGTCCAAGAGATGAATGCACTAAGCAAATTCAGACTACTTCTCATTACCTTCGTCTTTCTCCGATTTACTCTCAAACCATACTGTGTACTCATTAGACTGTTCATTCCGTTCAGCAGATCATTTAATTCTTCTTCACTTTCACTCAGGATAGCAATGTCATCAGCGAATCGTATCATTGATATCCTATCACCTTGTATTTTAATTCCTCTCCTGAACCTTTCTTTTATTTCCATCATTGCTTCCTCGATGTACAGATTGAAGAGTAGGGGCGAAATGATACAGCCTTGTCTTTCACCCTTCTTAATACGAGCACTTCGTTCTTGATCGTCCACTCTTAGAATTCCCTCTTGGTTGTTGTACATATTGTATATGACCCGTCTCTCCCTATAGCTTACCCCTGCTTTTTTCAGAATCTCGAACCTGCGAACCTGCAGGAGAGCTTCTGTAAAGTTTGGAAGGTACGAGACAAGATACTGGCAGAAGTAAAGCTGTGAGTACCGGGCGTGAGTCGTGCTTCGGTCGCTCAGATGGTAGAGCACTTGCCCGCGAAAGGCAAAGGTCCCGAGTTCGAGTCTCGGTCGGGCACAGAGTTTTAATCTGCCAGGAAGTTTCACCGTTTTGTTGCCACTTCCCCCAATGATTTTAGAAATTCTGATGGAATGTTATCTATCCCTTCTGCCTTATTTGACCGTAAGTCCTCCAAAGCTCTTTTAAATTCCGATTCTAATACTGGATCCCCTATCTCTTCTAAATCGCCTCCTGTTTCTCCTTCTATCACATCAGACAAATCTTCACCCTCATAGAGGCTTTCAATGTATTCTTTCCACCTATCTGCTCTCTCCTCTGCATTTAACAGTGGAATTCCCGTTGCACTCTTAATGTTACCACCGTTGCTTTTAATGTCACCAAAGGTTGTTTTGACTTTCCTGTATGCTGAGTCTGTCCTTCCGACAATCATTTCTTTTTCGATTTCTTAACATTTTTCCTGCAGCCATTTCGTCTTAGCTTCCTTGCACTTCCTATTTATTTAATTCCTCAGCGACTTGTATTTCTGTATTCCTGCTTTTCCCGGAACATATTTGTACTTCCTCCTTTCATCAATCAACTGAAGTATTTCTTCTGTTACCCATGGTTTCTTCGCAGCTACCTTCTTTGTACCTATGTTTTCCTTCCCAACTTCTGTGATGGCCCTTTTTAGAGATGTCCATTCCTCTTCAACTGTACTGCCTACTGCGCTATTCCTTATTGCTGTATCTATAGCGTTAGAGAACTTCAAACGTATCTCGTCATTCCTTAGTACTTCCGTATCCCACTTCTTCGCGTATTGATTCTTCCTGACTAATGTCTTGAACTTCAGCCTGCTCTTCATCACTACTACGAGGGCGGTTCAGAAAGTAACCTCCGATTGGTCACAGTGCGGGTTATGGGGGGAGTAGCGACGCCATCTGTGCGTTCACGCACTCAACAGGTCAGTCGGCATCAAGCCGTGGTCGAGTGAACGTCGTACCTGCGCTAGTTTAGTTTTTGTGGCAGTTTGAAATGTGTGCTGCAATAGAAAACCCCGCCAAATGTGAAGTGCTTGCTGGCATAAGGTTTTTTACAGCCAAAGGATATTCTGCAGCAGCTATTCATCGTGAGCTTTGTGCCGTGTACGGACCAAGAGTTATGAGTGAAGGAGTTGTCCGTGAATGGGTACGTTTATTTAAAAGTGGACGAGAAAACGTTCATGATGAAGAGAGGAGTGGTAGACCATCATTGGTGACTGACGAACTCGTTCAGACAGTTGATGCAAAAGTTCGTGAAAATCGACGTTTCTCAATGTCGGAGTTGTCTACTGGTTTTCCACAGATTTCTAAGACTCTCTTGTACGAGATAGTGACAGCAAGATTGGGTTACCGTAAGTTCTGTGCACGATGGGTGCCCAAAATTCTTACCGACCACCACAAAACTCAAAGAATGGCCTCTGCATTAGACTTTCTGTCACGTTATGAGGACGAAGGAGAACCATTGTTAAACAGAATCGTGACCGGTGACGAAACCTGGATTAAGTACGTGAACCATGAGACAAAAGAACAATCAAAGATGTGGGCACATTCAAATTCGCCTACCAAACCAAGAAAAGCCTCGCAAGATTTTTCTGCCAGAAAACTGATGGCAACGGTGTTTTGGGATGCCAAAGGGGTGTTGTTGGTTGAATTCATGGAACGTGGTACGACCATTAATCAAGACGTGTACTGTGAAACAATAAAAAAGTTACGACGGGCTATACAGAACAAACGCCGTGGTATGCTGACTTCCGGTATCGTTTTTTTGCACGATAACGCCCGTCCTCACTCTGTTCGCAGAACAACGGCCCTTCTTGAGTGCTTCAAGTGGGACGTTATCAACCATCCACCTTACAGCCCAGACCTGGCGCCAAGTGATTATCACCTCTTCATGCATTTGAAGAAATGGCTCGGGTCACAGCGGTTTGATGACGACGAAGAGCTCAAAGATGCGGTCACAGGCTGGCTCCAGGCACAAGCGGGTGATTTTTATGCAGAAGGAATTTCAAAGCTTGTGAAGAGATACGATAAGTGCCTCAATCGCTATGGAGACTATGTAGAAAAATAGTGCAAAGATGTAGTTGTAAGATGTATATATTAAAATATTTTTATTTAACTTGGTGTATTTTTTTAAATCAACCGGAGGTTACTTTCTGAATGGCCCTCGTATATTGTGATCTGAGTCTATATCTGCTCCTGGGTACGCCTTACAATCCAGTATCTGATTTCGGAATCTCTGTCTGACCATGATGTAATCTTATTGAAATCTTCCCGTATCTCCCGGCCTTTTCCAAGTATACCCTCTCCTCTTGTGATTCTTGAACAGGGTATTCGCTATTACTAGCTGAAACTTATTACAGAACTCAATTAGTCTTTCTCCTCTTTCATTCCTCGTCCCAAGCCCATATTCTCCTGTAACCTTTTCTTCTACTCCTTCCCCTACAACTGCATTCCAGTCGCCCATGACTATTAGATTTTCGTCCCCCTTTACATACTGCATCACCCTTTCAATATCCTCATACACTTTCTCTATCTGTTCATCTTCAGCTTGCGACGTCGGCATGTATACCTGAACTATCGTTGTCGGTGTTGGTCTGCTATCGATTCTGATTCGAACAACCCGGTCACTGAACTGTTCACAGAAACACACCCTCTGCCCTACCTTCCTATTCATAACGAATCCTACACCTGTTATACCATTTTCTGCTTCTGTTGATATTACCCGATACTCATCTGACCAGAAATCCTTGTCTTCCTTCCACTTCACTTCACTGACCCCTACTATATCTAGATTGAGCCTTTGCATTTCCCTTTTCAGATTTTCTAGTTTCCCTACCACGTTCAAGCTTCTGACATTCCACGCCCCGACTCGTAGAACGTTATCCTTTCGTTGATTATTCAATCTTTTTCTCATGGTAACCTCCCCCTTGGCAGTCCCCTCCCGGAGATCCGAATGGGGGACTATTCCGGAACCTTTGGCAATGGAGACATCATCATGACACTTCTTCAATTACAGGCCACATGTCCTGTGGATACACGTTACGTGTCTTTCATGCAGTGGTTTCCATTGCCTTCTGCATCCTCATGTCGTTGATCATTGCTGATTCTTCCGCCTTTAGGGGCAATTTCCCACCCCTAGGACAAGAGAGTGCCCTGAACCTCTATCCGCTCCTCCGCCCTCTTTGTCAAGGCCGTTGGCAGAATGAGGCTGACTTCTTATTCCGGAATTCTTCGGCCGCCAATGCTGATTATTTATCAAAATTTAGGCAGTGGCGAGGATCGAACCCGGGACCGAAGACGTTTTGATTATGAATCAAAGACACTACCCCTAGACCACGGACTACCTTAATATGAAAATTAAAGAAAAGTCTTTGTGCAATGAAGAAGTCTCCTCGATGCTGGATGAAAAATTTGTTCAGTTTATAATTTCTTTTATTTCAAACAGTTTTGTACAGACAACTGCATTTTGTGCTCAAGTTGTTTGCCATTAAGTGTTTTTAGCTATTTTTGTTGATGGTGGACTAATTCTGACTGAATCAATCATAACTAACAATACCAGAAAAATTCAGGGTTCATAGTGAACTTGTGGTTGAAGTACTTTGTAAGATTGGAGATAAGGCGAGACTGTGAAACTAACGAATTGTTCGCATCTAAAGAAGGCTATATTAATCGTCTCTTAGAAAAATTCAGTTTGAATATGTGCAAGCCTCATGCAACACTTACTGATTAAAGTTTAGTTCCAGTTAGGATAGGTCCCAGATAATGGAGACAAGACATTCATGGAAAATGTTCTGCTGTAAAACACATCTTAAAATATCTTAGAAGTGCGAGAGATGAAGGTATCAAATACAGTGGTAGCAATCTTAAATCCTATACAATCAGATTCTGATTTTGCTGGAGACATAGATACTCGTCGTTCAATAACAAGTTATGTCAATATATTAAGCAGTGGACTTGTTTCCTGGACAAATCTTAGGCGGAAATATCTTTCCACATCTACAACAGAAGTGGAGTGCGTCACCCAACACAATTCCTGAAATTATGTGGCTCTGCATGTTGTTGCAGGAGCTCAGTGTGAGCATGGAACAACCAGCACAACTACGTATTTGTGGACAACTAGAGTGCACTGCAGTTGTTAAAAAATAATGAACGGCACAAAATGTTTAAACACATAGACATAAAGTTCCTTTATGTTGTGGAAACATAAATGACAGTTGTATTCTTGTATCATATTTGAAGTAAGAAGATCGGTTGGTAGCAATGTTTACAAAACCTCTTACCAAAATAAATTTCCAAACTAACTGCAGATCATTGTCAATTGTGTCTTTAAAGTTAGCAAACAACGGTCAGAGTATTTTGTAGTATGGCTTGTTGTGTTAATTGTCTTGTGATGTCTGTGTGCAGGTGGGCAAAATGTTCTTTGTGCTCTGATGTTTACATACCTTTACTGCTTCTGCATTTATTCCTTTGTGTACTTATTTATCTTGTTATGATTGTTAATTGAATGTGTTGTGCATCTAATGTTTGAAGTGCCTTCTTGTTTACTTAAGTAATAAAACTGTCTGCTCTGAAGGTATTTATCTAGAGTGTAGGCCGGTACAGAATTGAAATATGGCCAATAGACATCCCAGATAAGAAGTATACGGCATCTTTTCAAATGCAACGCTACAGAAGAAAGCTGTACATTGGATAAGTCCAGTGGATCACTTATGTGGAGGTACTGAGTCGAACTGAGAAGAAAAGAATTGATGGCACAGTTTGATAAAAGGAGATATCGGTTGACAGGACACATCCAGAGGCATCAAGAAGTACTTAATTTGGTAATGGATGGACCTGAGGAGGAAAGAATTGATGGCACAACTTGATAAAAGGAGAAATCGGTTGATAGGACACATGCTGAGGCATCAGGGAGTAGTTAATTTGGTAATGGGTGTAAGAGTGGGGATTGAGGGTAAAAATTCTAGAGGGCGACCTAGGTTTGACTACAATAACCAGTTTCTAATGTATATATGTCGCTATAGTTATTCAGGGATGAAGAGGCTTGCACAGGCCAGTCTAACGTAGAGAGCTGCATCAATCCAGTCTTCATACTGAAGACCACAACAACAACAATATGTCACATGTGAAAGTATGAGTAAATGTATTAGTTAGTATGAATTTTGTCATTGTAAATCATAGAGGCTGCAATCTACCTGAATAACGTGATAATGATGGTATATGTGGATTCCCTATATTCTTTAGCAATTTTTGTTATTCACATATGTTCTGAACTCTTTAACATGTACTTTTCCCAAATTAATGCCAATTATATGAAGCAATGTATCTTTCAGATGTAATCGTCACAACATTTCCAGTCATCTGCCATCTAACCACTTAATTTGAATTATGTACATCATGATATGCATTCTGTGCAGAGTATAATCTAAAGACACAGTAAAAATGCAGTGTAACGTCTCATTATCTTAGTCCCTGTATTTGAGGATTAGATGGTCACCCTGTTTTATCTTTCCATTCATAACCTAGTATATTATACATTCTGAAGTTGTTCTTCTCACATTCAAGCAACTTAGTTACATAATTCTAGGCGATTCTCTTGAATAACAGTAACATAATTTTTAAGATACATAAAAACTGTGATTATTTGTTTCTTATTTTTCTTTTTTTGATATTCTTGTTGAAAATTCCAGTTATCCATCTCTGCAGTTAGTCACTATTATTTTGGTTTCTATTTTATTTTCTAAACCTCTAATGAATGTGGTAATAATTAAAGATGAGAACTGTATACATTTAAGCAATATTAAAGAACAATACATGAATGTTCAAGTGAAAAATATTTTAAAACAAAGAGTATCATTTTTGTTCAAAATTTATTAATCCACTTCCCTTTTTGCATAGTTAAAAACCAGCAACATTGCTAAATTCTGTGAGTTCCTTTACTTATAAGTCAAAACATATTCATAGGCAGAAAATGACCTGAACCTTCCTGCAAGATTAAAACTGTGTGCCAGACCAGCACTTGAACTTAGGACTTTTGTCTTTCGTGGGCAAGTGCTCTACCATCTGAGCTACCCGAGCACGACTGACGAACCGTCCTCACAGCTTCAGTTCTGCCAGTACCTCATCTCCTGTCTTCCAAACTTCACAGAAGCTCTTCTGCAAACCTCCCGACTTCGAGTCTCGGTCCGGTATACAGTTTTAATCTGCCTGGAAGTTTTATATCTGTACACACTCTGCTGCAGGGTGAAAATCTCATTCTAGAAAATGACCTCTCTACATCACAAGAAGTTATAGGTGAAAGTTCCTCATTCACACTTTCACCACAAAATACTTTCTTCACCAACAAAATAATCTAGTCATGGTTTCAGTTTATGACACTGTCCACTTTGTTCTTTGCACCTGCTTCCATTTTTCGTTGGTCCACAATGAGAATTCCTTTGAATTCCTCAACAGTTGACATCGAGTCGATCAGTAAGACACTGAGACACATGATTTTCAATTTCGTTTAGTGAAGGGTAATTTAGAGAAGTTTTTCTTAATGTTAAATAAATCATGTTACATATTTTCGCATCAAATGCTGTTTGTGCAGCTCTGATACAGATGGTATCATCTGGTGAGAAATTGTTTAATACCTAAAATGAAAGTATTTACATTAGAATTAAATACTGAAATATTAATATGATTGCAGTTACCTACATTCACTTTTATTTCATACTCCATTAATGGCATAAAAATTATCAGAGTAAATCATTGCAGCTTCTATCCAAGTACCCCATCTAGTAAGCATTTCCTAAGGGGGTAACAGTGACTCAGAGGGACTCTCTTTGTAAGCAGGTACATATGCAGGGGTGTTGAAGATATCTGTATAAAACAAAATTTCACTTTAAAATTACTAATTTAGTTTTACAGTTTTGGATCTTTGAAACTGATATATCCCCCAAATTTTACGCATACATATTTAGTTGTGGATATCAAATTATTGACAGTATTAGAATCAGACTGTATTGCTTCTGCAACATGATGAAGCCCATGAGCAAGATGTTAATTCTTTCACATTTGGGTAGAATATTTTAACTGCTTTCCCAGCTTTCAGCACAAAAGAAGCAGCATCTTTTAACAGCAGAAGACTCTGTTTTTTATATTAATTGGCCACAGAATGCCTAAGATATAATAAGCATTTTCTCATAAGATAATTTGTAAAAGTAGAGATGTAAAAGATAATAAAATGATTATTTAATATTTTACACAATAATGATATCTGATGAAAACTTACACAATCCTTCATCAAAGAAACTAGCAATTGTGGAGTTATTTGTGTGTTGCAGGACTTTACATCACACTAAATAGAATTAAACAGGTCAATCCTCAGTTAATTCTTTCACAATTAGGTTAACAACATGCTTCAAATTCCCAAGTCCTCACTAATTTTATCCAATAGCTGGTTAGCCAACCAACAATTATTTTTATTTGTGTGAAAATTGTTTCATTTATTTTTAGAAAGAGTTTATTGTGGCAAATACATTATGCAGGCCTGCCAGAATATAGGATTTTGGAACATAATCTTTCCCCAGTGTTGAGAGACCAGAGACATCTTTTGACGTACACATCCTCAGAAAACTCTTGAGAGATGTGTATCTGAGTTTTTTATGTCATTCATTTGCTTCTACAAAAACATCAAACAAATTCATGTAAAAATTATTTTGCAGTGCCATAGTTGCAGGAGCAGTAATAAATGACCAGATATGGTGTGTTGTAGATTCTTTAATTTTTTGCATTCTTGTAACTCGCGATGCAGATGTGATATGCTGTCAATCTTGAATTTTTTGGTACATTTAATATAAATTATAAAAGGTTGCTAGTTACACGTGTATACTTTTTTAAGAAATGGGCATTCTTATTTAATTAATTATTTAAAACAAATTTTGTAATGTTTTACGAAGAACATGTGTTATAGAAATTTTTTGGAAAAAGAATACCACACCTCTTTACTACAAGAATCATAAAATACATCTCCATCTGATTAAACATAATAGTTTCCTTTTATCCAATGTGCAAGGTGTACACCTCTGGAACTTTTAATTGGAGGAAAATTAAAAGTGCTTTAACACATGCATACAGAAATTACAGACATTCACCACTTACTAGGTTTTACTCTCTTTCTCTTTCACTGAATAGGTGTCCAGCCAAATTATGGAAACTGATTAATAATTGCTGCTTGAATAATTTAAAAAAGTTGATTGGAAAGAATAACTGAACGAAATTGGATGGTAATTTATAAATTAGTACACATATCCTGGCTGAACTTTAACTGGTACTAGTATCAACAGACCTTCAATGTCAATACATTTAAAACCAATATTAAGATTTTTGTGCTACATGTAGTTCACACTAGTCTACTGTGCATAGTGCTGATTATGACACTGCCGATACAGGATTGCCATGCCGCTGCTCATGCTAATTCCTCTTGTCTGCTTCGAACATCCTGATGCAGGATTCTCAATGCGGGCAAAATGATGAGCAGAAGGGTGTGAGTGATGTAAGTATATGAATAAACTTGGCCTTCCTAAGAACGTTTATAGCACTTTTTAATATATGGTTGGAATACACATTTTTAAACAATACTGGCTCGATTGGGTTAGTCATACGTTTGCCTACGACCACTTACAGAAACAAACAGGTCAAGATACAGAAATTAATCAACTGAAGAGCATATCTCTTCTCGTTTTTTGTATCAAAACATGATCTCTGCCACAAAGCGACTCGTTAATTACCTTTGGCTTAACATGTATAAAAGGAACAGATGAAGAAAAAAAATATGATCCAATATAATTGCCCCCCCAATGTCCACTGACGTCGTACAGATGTGTACAGTGTGTGAGCTTATTTCCCTTTTTGAGTCTTGATAACTCTGGCCAGTATGGGCACAGCTTTTATTTTCGGCGATTGGAGTTATCCTGTATGGTTCTCAATTTATACGGGCATGTCAGCTTCCTTTAACACATACATACATAAGTTTTCTCTTCTAACAAAGTGCTTGCTGTAACCACATAGTCCCATTGTTGTCAGTCAGTATCTGCACAGTGTTTAGCTTGCGAAGCATGTGCACGGAGCTGAACGTCCATTGTCATCCCAGTTCGCGCTCACATGTTCAATATGAGGCCCAGAGTGTACGTTCGTGCATTTACAGTAGTTTTTAATGCACAAATTTGTGAAGGTCGTATTCAGATGCGTTATCCTTTGTGAAATCTTTGACGCGGCGACAGTTGGTTTCCATATCAGCGGCCCGAGGAATTTATTTCATCTTGTCGCTCTCACTTATTTAGTGGAGACACAAGTCATACATGTGACATCCGTAAAGTTTCTTGCGGCTTTTACAACGTTTTTAACACCTATTTTTGACCTATTTTGTATCTGTATATCAATTTGTAGTATCGCTTATGTGTAATGTATCTGTCAAGGAAATTCTTTGGCTATGTATACATCTTTTAATTATGCGAAACTTTTGAATGATGATGTTTAAATTATGCATGTGGATTTAAATAACTAATGAAGTGATTGTTATGGAATGTGCGGTAAATGGCTTCAGCGATAGTTAGGGAACATCGAATTGAATGTAAAAGATGTGGTGAAGCACTGCAGCTACAGAAGCAGCCTGGCAGAATGGAAAAGGTGTGACTGGGGCTCAAGTAGCAACTCATCCTTAGTGACAGGTAAGGAATCTGTGCTGAGCAGTGCTGTGGTTAACATCTCGTTAGCAGCCGGGGGATAATTCTGGCTCATATCCCTGGAGTTATGAGGCCAGAAGAGCATAAGGACAGTATTTATAGGCCTTGTATGCTGCATTTTGTGATACCATTATCATGGCATGATTTTTGGCCCTATAAAAATATAATTTCGATGCCAAGAAGACATGTAACAGGGCGAGACCAACAGTATTATTATGCTTGCATCGCTGCCAGGTTAATAGCCGTTGCAAATTGCGCCACCAGCCTTCCACCAAATTTTTTATATTTGGGACTCTGTAAATGGGCCAGGTATTTGTGAAATTTGAATAATAATCGTGGTGTTGCTAAAAACCCTATCTTACACTTATGATTATCCCAAATAATAACATGGACAGGAATCCTATCCTAGAGAATTTAATTCTGAGTGTCGTAATTTATTATGAGAAAGTGGCTGAACTTGAATTTAATGTTGTGTTGTCAGTTGCACAACCAATTATATTTTTGATTAGGTCAAATGACTGCTTATGAAAGCACATTTATTATTCAAAAAGTTACAGTTTGTTGTGCATTACTTAATTTATAATTAATGATAAGAATACTAACCACTTATCAAACATACTGGTGTAGTTGAGTTTAAGGATCGTCATCTACTAGGCTAGTTAGTTAATGAAGCAACGCAAAGGTTCCTTTAGAGCAAGTGTAGTTTGATTTTCATTCTGTTTAGTTGCTTCAAACTGAGTTTAAGAAAGAACTATTTACCGTGTCATCTATTCTAATGCAAGTTGGTTAACGCTCAGGCATAGAGACCCTGTACCAAGCAATGAAGTAGCAGAGTATGATCATTCATAGAGCTATAATTTAAATTCAGAATCATTTCAAGCTTTTCCCTGTTAAGTATTGCTAGGAGTTTCACGTGTATCGGTAATTGGTTTTATAAACTGTTGCACCTAGTTCATTTAAGGTACATGTAGTTGAGAGGCATATGTTGCTATTTACTATCTAACTGGCCATTTGTTTATCTGACTTACTAGTTAGTAGCACACATATCTGCAAGGTTAGGTTTCTGTGTTGCACTGTGAACAGATATAAGGAAAGAGTTCAGTGAGTGTGTCAAGGAAGGTTAGGTTAGTCTTAGTACAGTCTTCTGCTTTATCATTTTACTTGACACAAGAATACCTAATTACGCTGGCGACCGATTTTAATATGTTATATTACAGCTTGGTTTTGTGCTGGTAAATCGTCTGTTCCTAAACCATCTGTTTACTGTTGGTTATATTCTGCTGGAGTGTTTCGGAAATGAATCCGAGACTGATTGTTCTGTTTCCATTAGGTTACCTCACGGTCAACTTTCTCAAAAATTCCTTGCAGAAGTATAACGTTAGCATCAATTGCTGTCTAAGGTGTTCGGTGGTACCATTACACATTGTCGAGCACAGAAAATTCATGTTACACAAAGAACTGCCATCTTTGGTTTATCACATGCACACCCACATATATCACAAGCAAGGTTTTGTATGTTCTTGCACTTTGTTTTTGAGCGTCTTTCACACAGTTGCATTCCCTAACATTTCTGTAGTGTCCTTTCCACATACTTGACAGATAACAAATAAAATGCAAATACAATTACAAAATACACTTATCCTACACATATGCTGACAAGCCATTTTCGTCGCTTACAAACATTACAGTCTGCTAGTCGTTTTGTTTTAGTACCTTTTTTAAATTACAATTTCGTTAGATTGTTCGATCCCTATTATATGAGTACACATATGACTCTCATTTGGTTATACATTCTTCATATAACATCCATACAATAACAGATTCTGTTTCCCTTTATGACATAAATTGACATACATTTCATTTCAATCTACAATGACTTCTTGTCAGAGCATATTTATCAATTCCAAAGAATTAAGGAAGCAAACAATAGTCGGCACAATAGAAACTAGGCGTCGCTCAGATAACTGCACATCACCTTGCCTCTCTAGCATTCTCCAGGTAGGATCTAAACACTGCAGGGTTGAGGAAATTCCACGTAAAGGCATTTATGTGCTCAATTATGTCTAGTTATTAGAATTAACTGTGATCCCAAGAAAAAATAGTTTGTTGTTTATAAATGCAACTCAAATCTGACGATACTAATCGTATCAAATACTTATTCAGTGTTTAAAAGTGCAGCCCAATATTTACTTGTTATGTTCATTGTATAAGGGTTAACCATTTCATATGCCAAAGTATTGTAGTTATTCAAGAAATTATTTTGTGACATCAGATATC
The DNA here is from genome assembly GCF_023898315.1 of Schistocerca nitens. Classification (NCBI taxonomy): domain Eukaryota; kingdom Metazoa; phylum Arthropoda; class Insecta; order Orthoptera; family Acrididae; genus Schistocerca; species Schistocerca nitens. The sequence goes on from NC_064618.1 coordinate 606,210,396, forward strand.
ATGAAAATTATCAATGAGGTCGCCCCACGATGAGCGCCAAAAATATAGTGAACTGCAAAACCTCTTCTCTGCTGTAGGACATGAAATGACGAGCAGTTGACTGAAGAGATTATCCCACGTTAAGAGCCAACAAATAATTGATATCAATAATTAAATGAAATCAAGCATAACGGTACGAAGTTAAGGTGTCCATGCATGAATGTAAAAGATCGCTTATATGATCAAACCATGAAAGAAATGTATTTTCGTGCTGTTTACACAAACCGAAACAAAATTACAAATCTCAGGGCTGATTTGACTTGGCGTGGACACCATTCAGTTATTAAGTGGAAGGAGGAGGCAACGAATCGTCTTACCATTTTTAGTTATCGTTCGTCATATACTGCTGTCGGCGCAGGCGCTACATCGGTACGGCGTGTCGCCTCGGAGTTGTGCTGCATGATTCGGCTGCCCTCATCAGCAATCGCGTCGTTGCGGCAAGTCCCAGGTACGATCTCCGCGTTGTCTGCCCGTTGGCGGTTGCATGGCCGAACTGTGCTATCATGGTGTCGGAAGGCAGATATTGGCGATGAGTGGAAGAGCGCCCATGTCTTCTCGCTTCTGTGGTGTCTCCACGACCCCTCTATCGCTTCTCTCCTTCCCCCTCTCAGCTCAGCTCCTCTTCAACACATTCTTCCTTTCAGCGTTGTCATTGTCGGACAAAATTTTCAGTGCAGCCCAATGACATATCGCCGTTTCATAGCCACGCCGCTCCGTGTGGGGTGGAAATTTTCTGTCTGGCGTGGGCTGGAGTGTGGCTCCTGAATCGGCAACTTTCTCACGATTTCACATTCTTAAGATGTTTTCCTGCATTCCGAGGCTGTTGGGAGAGCTTCTACACAACACTTCTTCATAACTGCTCTTTCTGTGTGAGCTCTGGATAGACTCATGTTTGGGCTCTGTCTGCCCGTGATTTATAAGGAATGTCCTCACTGCCGAGAAAAACCATCTTCTTAAAAATGCTTCTTTCACATGCCTCTCTGCACCAATTCCCCACGCTTTTTTGTATACTCCTCTCTGTGCCAGGGGGATGCTGGAATTGCCGGCGCACACCTGCTTCCTAAGGAAGGTAAAATGACTGCTGCCAGGCCAGAAGACCTCAGATGCTTTCGCACTTACATTTTTGGCATTCCATCTTAACGGGTGTAGGTATCCATCAGCTCTCGGCACACTTCTCGTTGTTGGACGGGCCCTTCACAATGTCTCGCTCCTTTAGCGAGGAGAGGGCGTTTGCTCGGCTTCCCATTGTGTCCTTGCAGAATGGCTGCAGTGTCCTCTCCTCAGGGGGCTCGCCCCAGGGGGTCTGGCTTCCTCATCCTCCTCGATCGCTCGCGGCGCGTTGGAGAAAGTGGCCGCATTGGAACGTATTACATAGCTCCTTGGCATGACTATGAAGCTTCTTGCACAGAAGCTTGAAAGTCATAGTAAAGTGGCCCATCTGTGTTCACTTGGCATATTGCACACACACTTCAAAAGAAAACAAAAATCTTCACTTCATAACAGTTACACTAACACTTCATTCACTGATGTGGGATACTGTGGGAATATTTCCAGTTGTGTCCTAGGGTTGAAAGGTTCCCTCTATTACTTAAGTTTGACACTATACGCAATGGATTTATTTGCAGGACCTTTGCATAAATGCCCTGACTTGAAAGCTATGTCAATTCTGTATGGCCTAAAGACTGACAATCAAACATATAGTAAAATCATTAAATAAAATTTCTTTTTCAACAAAAAATAAGATAGTGAAATGTTTGTCTACTATTACAGAAAGCATGTTCTGACTCAAATTTGAATTTTATTTGACAAATTAGTTTATTCATTAAATATTTCAGATAATTATAAGACCAAAAAATTCCCTTCTTTAAACAAATCTTAATGCATCTGATCTTTACACAGCATGAAATTTGCATCAGATTCCACAATGTAAGTTAAACACAACTGACTTTCATATTAACACTGTAAAATTTAACGCATCTGACTTTGTATTTAAATTTACCATTAATGCATCTAACCATTTTTTACTAAATCTATTGTCTCTGACAGAATGGTATCTCCTATTACCAAAAATTATCACTTTTGGATCGGAAGGAAAGGATATTCCACAACTTTATCCATTAATCAACATGCACACACATTTACTGCACCAAAATATGCACAGGAGAAACGAAAAGATCGAGCCGTTAGCAGTTCCAATATTCAGCATTCAGTAACTATCTCTACTCAAAATTATCCCGCCGAAAAGCAAAATTATCACATCTAAATTCCGCGCCAATTTGATCATTCACTTTAATAGCCACTATTGCACTGCTGCCTACTCCCGACACAAATTCACCCACTGAAATATGAAAACCCTTCCAAAATTACACATACGAAATACACACACTCCAGTTGAACTAATTACTTCGTTGCAGCCGAAGTTCATGGGTACATTATCAGTAAACTAATCTGTGTCCCCCCCCCCTTTGCAATATTAATTATTTAGGAAATTTCCCCACATGACTCTACATTCCAATATACATAAATAAGCAAGTATTATCTTCACTTGGTTTGATAAAATTCGTCACTTGCGCTCACACGAGATACCACGTGTCCTTAACAAAGGATCCACGTTACTACATCTTTCAAGATTGCAGATCTGTAAGAAAATTGAACAATTGTAACTGCTTAATTCCACACGCATATTTCATGTAATAGCACACTTCCTACTTACATGCTATAATAAACATGAATGAGCAAGTATTATCTTCACTTGGTTTGATAAAATTCGTCACATGCTTTCACACGAGATACCACGTGTCCTTACCAAAGGATCCACGTTACTACATCCTTCAAGATTGCAGATATGTAAGAAAATTGAACAATTGTAACAGTGCTTAATTCCACACGCATGTTTCATGTAATAGCACACTTCCTACTTACATGCTACAGGTCCCTAGCACTCATGCCTCCACTATTCTTGATCAGCCCCACGTGGTGAGTGCCAAGTCCGAAACTACGTAAATTGCTACACACACTTCAATTTTTCATTTTTCCTAATGAACTTGCTTGCCCAACAAATTAAGATTAATTTATTCATCACAAAATTGTTATAAAAGCCAAAATTGCGAAATACTATCACAAAACTAAGCAACATTTCTACATCACCTACCATTGCATATTACCTACCTAAATAAATTTTGATCTCCCAAAATATTAATATTACTTTACTTCTATCAGCAAAAAGAGGGTTGTTAACCTAATGAGAAACCATTAATCGTAAATGTAGCACATTTCTCACACTTAAATCGAGCATCACTCGACCCATCTCAGAAAAGCTTCCTCTCTCGTCCAAGTCTGCTGCAGCAGTCCGCCACTCGGACCCACGTTACTGTTCCACATGCCTGACCACACATGGTGGGGGCGGCTCCAAACCAATCATCAGCTTCGAATTTCACCAGTTTAAAGTTGCCGGTCAAACCTACCTTCTACACAATGGGAAAGATCCCGTGCTTTGCCTCCCAAAGACTGAAACGTGTAAGTTTTGCAGACTATCCACCGACAGTAAGTCTGCACTAAGTAAATTAAATGATATTATTATGATCAAAAAATGATATTATTGCGATAAAAATCGTGTTCTCAGATGAATGCGACGATCAATTGCATTAAATATTGTTACATTATTAGAAATATAAGTGAGAGTTGCCATTGTCAAAGACAATATGCACCTCTCACCACTAACTACTTATGTTAAAAAAAATGGCCCGAGAATGGACTTGCCATGCCAGAACATTCTCGCACATTTTTTTAAATATGTTGTTATATATGACATGACATGTTGTTATACAGGGTGTCCCAGCTATCTTGTCCACCCAAAATATCTCTGGAACAATAACAGCTACTGGAAAACGACTTTCACTGGTATCAATGTAGGGCTGGGGCCCATGAATGTACATATTTGGAAACATTCTAAAACGAAAGCATACGTGTTTTTTAACACAAACTTATGTTTTTTTAAATGGACCTCCTATATTTTTTCTTCATCAATCCATAGCATGACAAAGCACATACACAATGGCGTTGATTGCATCGCAATATTCCCATTACATCCCGAGATATTTAGACGCGAAGTTGACGCTTGAAACACCTGACATGTGCTGCTAGCGCACGTCCTGAGGCTCAGGCGTGAACCCCATGCTGCCCGTAATCGCGATGTGATTGATATGTGTAATCACACCTCCATATTTATCAAGAGGTCCGAAACGAATAATACGGTCTGCTGCCATCAACTCTCATAAGCACATAATGGTTTCCCTCTTGCACGTTTTACGTATCTACGTACACAATATGAACCAGTACCGATCGGTGTACACCCGTCAGGTTGTCTTATTTATCCTGCACACCCAAAATAAGGTTTATCTAATGCGTTATATGACCCATTGTGCCTGTCGCGCAGGGCCTGGCTCTACCTAGTCAAGTGTCCAACGTAGTTCCCACTACTGCCACAGTTACCACTTCGCCTTGTTTATGATTTGCGACCCATGCAAACTCCTGTACTCCACCACCCTCCGAGCATCCCATTTGTTGTTGCTTTGGCGTGCAGTACACCGCTTACCAGTGTTGTCGTGCATCAGAGTAATCTAGTGACGGCACGGAGGTAGTACACATTGTGAATAAACGTTGTGTTGTGGAACTTATACTGTACAGTATAATGTACACACATGAAGATATGGTAGAAATGCTGCTGATCTATGGAGAATGTACGTTGACGGGAAATACGTTATGAGATTTCTTGCTTGTTGATAGTACTGTTAGCGAACATTATGATTATTAAGTTAATATGTCTGTTTTCTACCCTACTCTACATACTGTACTGTACCCTGTTGTAGGTGGACGAAATGCTGTTCAGGCAGAACGACTGTACAGAAGACGATTCCCTGACAAGCCATCGCCTTCGTGCCGGATGTTTGGTCGTCTCACATCTCGTCTACGGGAAGCGGGAAGCTTAAATCCAAGACCTCGACATCGTCCTAGAACACGCACAGATGAACGTGCTGAAGTTGCTGTGCTCGCTACCATAGCTGTGAATCCTCAAATCAGCACACGTCAAATTGAACGTGAAGTTGGTGTGTCGAAATCAAGTGCACAGTGTATTCTTAAACGTCATAAATTTCATCCTTACCATGTTCATTTACACCAGGATCTTCATGGAAATGACTTCCGCAATAGGGTAACATTTTGTCGGTGGGCTCAGCAAAAACTTCTGACTAATCCAAATTTTTTTGCAGATGTTCTCTTTACCGACGAGGCATCATTCTCCAACAAAGGAATTGTCAATACGAGGAATATGCATTATTGGTCCGCAGACAATTCAAAATGACTCCGTCAGGTAGAGCATCAACGTCCGTGGAAAGTTAATGTTTGGTGTGGGATTATTGGAGGTACCATTAGAGGACCTTTCTTTATAAATGGCATCCAAAATGACAGACAATACTCCAGATTTATACGACACAATCTTCCTGTTCTCTTGGACACCGAACCGAGCGAGGTGGCGCAGTGGTTAGCACACTGGACTCGCATTCGGGAGGATGACGGTTCAATCCCGTCTCCGGCCATCCTGATTTAGGTTTTCCCTGATTTCCCTAAATCATTTCAGGCAAATGCCGGGATGGTTCCTTTGAAAGGGCACGGCCGATTTCCTTCCCAATCCTTCCCTAACCCGAGCTTGCGCTCCGTCTCTAATGACCTCGTTGTCGACGGGACGTTAAACACTAACCACCACCACCATCTTGGACACCGCACCTCTGAACCGGAGAATGGTTATGTGGTATCAGCATGACGGATGCCCTGCACATAACGCCTTACGAGCACGACGACTTCTGAACCGCAAGTTCCCTGGTAGGTGGATTGGACGAGGTGGCCCAGTTAGGTGGCCTGCCCGATCTCCGGACCTTACACCGCTGGATTATTTTCTTTGGGGAACAGTGAAGGATGCTGTTTACCAACATGAACCAACAACACCAGAGGACATGAAGCAACGCATTATTGATGCTTGTACAGCCATCAAAGAGGAAACAGTAGCATCCTTCATCCACAGAGTGACCCCATGCATGCAAGCCAATGGGCATCACTTTGAGCATGAGATGTGAACGCTATGTTTAGTATGTAGTGCTGGTATCACAGTGGAAGTTTCTACAAAGGGCCATTTTACCCAGTGATGTTAAGAAACATTTGTTTGCAACAATTTGTCATTTAATGCTTTAGATAAACATAACATTGATAATTATGTGATAATAAAACTAATTGGTTAAACATGTTTACATTCATCTTCTATGTCCTACCTGAACTTCCCAAATCAAAACAGTTTTACCTAAAAAACGGTAAAACTTTTAGTCCACTTGCTCGTTTCACTAAAACCATCAACATGAATTTTGCTATTACGAGTGAATGATTAACTGTCACTTGCGCTAGATCTACAGTAAAGTAAAGTTTTAACGTTGAACGGCATTACCTTTTTAGTAACGGATTAACGATAAGCGAAGTTAACTTTGTGACTAACGTTGCGGTACACAGAAATGTTACAAAACCGCATCACCCTAGCCTATGGGATAAATACCTGCTGGAACGTACGACGTTAATGCAGGATGGCAGCAGACCGTATTATTCGTCTCGGACCTCTTGATAAGTATGGAAGTGTGATTACGCATGTCAATCACATCGCGATTACGGGCAGCATGGGGTTCTCGCCTGAGCCTCAGGACGTGCGCTAGCAGCGCATGTCGGGTGTTTCAAGCGTCAACTTCGCGTCTTAATATCTCGGGATGTAATGGGAATATTGCGATGCAATCAACGCCATTGTGTATGTGCTTTGTCATGCTATGGATTGCTGAGGAAAAAATTTAGGAGGTCCATTTAAAAAAACATAAGTTTGTGTTAAAAAACACATATGCTTTCGTTTTAGAATGTTTCCAAATATGTACATTCATGGGCCCCAGCCCTACATTGATACCGGTACAGCAAGTGGTTTCAATCTTGATAAATCCTGGAATCCAGCACTTGCTGTAATAAACTCGCAAAGACGTCGTCACAGTGCAGCTCACAGTGATATATCGATATGCCAACACAGATCAACTGCGGAGTCATAGATACAACTCGCGCAGTATGCACGTCTCTGCCGCCCAACGTCTCTGGCGCAATTGCAACTGTGGCCGCATGCGCAGTCGCGCGGTAAAACAGTATAAAGAGACGAAGCGAGCACTGGAGCGGCATTTTGACCGGTTCACCGCTTGGTGTAACCAGTGGTTGCTGAAGGTCAATCCCTCCAAAACCCAGGCGATCATTGTAGGCAAAACCACCCCTTCCTTCCGCCTCCTTGATTTCTATCTCCCCATTTATAGCCGTCCTATCACCCTCACCCCCACCCTTAAGTACCTTGGCGTCACCCTCGACCGTCGCCTCCTGGATCCCCCATCTCCGGACAATCCAAGCCAAGGCACGCTCCCGACTCCGTCTCCTCAAGCTCCTTTCCGGCCGTATGTGGGGTCTGGACCCCTCCACCATACTCCACACCTATAAATCCCTCATCCGCCCTATCCTCTGTTACGCCCATCCTGCCTGGATCTCCGTCCCCCCTACCTTTTACCAATCCCTTCAGATCCTTGAAGGCCATGCTCTCCGCCTCGCCTATCGCATCCGTCTCCCCTCCCCCACGCGGATCCTGTACGACCTCATTCCGTTCCCCAACCTCCTCCTTTTCCTTGAACGGATACAGATCCTGTACACCTCCCAAAAACTCGATCCTCCTCACTCGCTTGTCTCCCCCATCCTCTCCCACCCCCACCCACTGCCGCGCCTGTATTCCCACGTCCCACCCGGTCTCCATCTCTCCACCCTCCTTACACTCTCCCAAGGTGGCTTCCGCCAGCTCCCTCTTCCTGATGATGCCCTCCTCCCCTCCATCTACCCCTCCTACCAACTTTGATCCTCCCTCCCTCTTCCTGTGTTTGCCCCTTTGGGCACCCTCCCTCCCTTCTCTCCCCCCTTCCCTCCCTCCTCCATTTCTCCCCACTCCTCCCCCGGGCTTCCCCTCCCCTGTCCCTCTACTCCTCCTCCCATCTCCTCAGCTATTGGCATCTTTGTTCTCCCCTCTCCCCCCCCACCCTTCTTCCCCACTTGGCAGGTCCCCGGACTCGCACACGCTACGTGGACATTCGCGCGCCAGAGATCATCGCCATTAGTGTCTCGTGTGTGTCGTTGTGTTTAGTGTTCAGTGTTCACCGTCACACTCCATCGTTCACCAGTGCCATCGACATCTTCAGTGTTTGTGCTTCGTGTCAACAGTTTGTAGTGTGGATTGTCATCAAATGTGAACGGCTTCATGTTTTTTTATGTTCATGTGTCTACTGTTTTTTCCCCGCCGTTTTGTTCCAACTCATGTGTCTTCTCTGTTTTATCGTTGTACTATCTTTGGCTGAAGAGCAGCGTATTGTGCTGCTGCCAGCATACCTGTTATACGGGTATTAAAATCACAATAAAGAAAAAAAAACCTGGAGCGGCAGTCTTGCGGCTCACTCTGAAGATGGCTGAACGTTACACAGCCGAAATATTAGAAGAAGAAGGAGATTTCTTGCGGTTGCACACCCGAAACTTAATGGAACATATTATCAGAAATTTACTTAATTGCTGCCTGAGATAAACTGTCCAGCTCACTCATATGGAAGCTCCACATTGCCAGAAAAAAATTACGTCTCTTAACAGTTATGACCAATTATAAGGTAAAATTACACAAAAGATGTGTTACACTGCATTATTTTTATGTACACTGGCACTAGCTGAGTGTCCCTTTCAATGTCATATTGCATTTACTCTTACGAATTTCTAACACAAAACAAAATACATATTGAGAAACATGTTTTTCATGTACACTGGCACTAGTTTAGTGTCCTTTTGGTGTCATATTGCATTTACTCTTACGAATTTCTAAAACAAAAAATACAAATTGAAAAACATTATTTTCATGTACACTGGCCCTAGTTGAGTGTCCTTTTCAGTGACATATTGCATTTACTCTTACGAACTTCTAACACAAAACACAATGCATATTGAAAAGCATTATATATTTTTTTTTGTACACTGGCACTACTTGAGTGTCCTTTTAGTGTCATATAGGAATTACTCTTTCAACTCTTAATTCTTAAAATAAAACAATGTATACCTGTACACTCCGCTCAACATCACTCACTTTGCATTGCCCACAGCAACTTCGTTTGACATCTCACACAACAAAATTCAGAAATACAAAACACTATCAAAATTCACGTTAGTGAGAAGTTCACCACTTTTTATATTCCCCTTAATCCAAAATACACCTCTTATGCCAAAATACATCGCTCAATCCAAAATAACATCAAAATACTGAAAAAGTTATTTCGTTGACATTGTCAGGCTGCATGTCCTGAATTCATAGTTTGTCCATTGCTACAGTTAGCAAACGTTTATATGTATTCACTCTCAATTGAACATTATCACACGCATCCTACCATTTCCGTAAAGTTCCAACCCACCTTGGCGTCTATGATTTATCTTACTTTGCACTCCATCTTGCTCTCCACACAAAACACTATGTCCACAAGTTACTATAGCTCCATCTAAACACTCCCCATGTCTCTGTAATGTCACTGAGCTTTGACGTGTGTATTGCGGCTGCAAGCGCCCGTTGTCCTCGCTCTGCCATGCCCACTCGTGCCTCCTGTTGTACTGCTGCGCACTCTCACTGCCTGCACAATGCCACGCCCATGCATGCCTCCGGTTGTGACATACTCACATTTGTCTCCTTCTAGCACGGTTTGACAGCTTCCACCCTGTCTCATCTGTTTGACAGCAAAGAGTCTGGCAGACTCCCCAGCTGCTTGTCCAATTGTCTGGTTACTGGAGAACCTCTAGCTGTCCATTGTGGAGACTTGCGCCAAGTCCAGTCGTCTAACACCAGCCTTCCGTATACTTTGTTGTAAATTTTGGGTTTCTGTAACTAATTATAGGACAACCACGTTCGTTTTTTTACAATATACAAAGAAATCCTTACATCTAGGAAACATGTTGTTACTTATGGTTTTCCTTATTATCAATTCAATAAAAGGATATGTTTTCATATTTAAAAAAAATAGCAAGATTTTAAATTCCGCCTTTTCGGTTCAGCCTCTGTTATGAATACAGACTTCTCTATTCCCCTTTTCATATTTCTCACAGTGATTTCGTAGTCAGTATTACTAAATGCAACAAATCTTTGCCCCTCTTGTTAGACTTAGCGTCCTGTTCAAAGTAAGTAGTTCATTTCTCTATTATCCACACCAGCCAACAATTCTTAGTATTCTCCCTATCTTACAGTCTTACTTATCCTACTTACATGCTCTACATCCCATAATTATCACTTTACACCTTAACCCCCAAAATTTCTGGTACTATAGATTTTTTTATGTAACAAAACCAAAAAAAGTATCTTCAGCGACTTTCCACTGTTGTCACAACATTCATGCAATACCACATAGTAAATATTTCTTTCAGGCTAAATCACAAATTTACGTGAGACTATAATTATCCTCAGTGACTTCTCCTTATCTTACACATCATCCACAAAAATTTCTAATACTGCAACTTTTTGTGTGCCAAACAAAACATCTCCAGTTACTTGTCACTCCATTAATGTGGATCATAATACCACACGAAAAATATTCCTGTTACTTTGAATCTAACTGTCATTTATGTTTAGGTTGGGTCACGGTTTAAATGTTCATGTTAGGGAATCCAGGCTAATCTTCTGTTTCACACATCCCTCAGTATTTAACCATCATGTATACAGTCTTCTCTCTACTTGTTTGGCCTCATAATACCAAGATTCCCAGTCACATTCTCAGCTATCATGCATCCATTCGAAATCATTCATGTATGTAGTACCCAGTTGTTCACACAGATTCACATTATTACACCTTTTCTCACACCTCCTTTGCACAATTTACAAAAAAAATATACCACCTGTTGCTCTTATTACTTGGAACCTTCTAATCTTAATTTTACTCAACCTGTCTGCCTCGCCCTTCTCGATGTCGTCCTTCTTTATTACTCGTAGACCTCGAGTTTCTCTACACATAAATATCACTACCTCCTGGAACATACATGTAGAAACAAAAATATTTAATACCACCATTCAGATATTGCAATATGTTGTCTCTCTTTCTCTCGATGTTTTTAGTTAATCATTTTTACAAATGACTCAATAATCCTTCAATTATAGTCTTTCATTGCCTCTGCTTTTTCGTTCTCTATCTCCCATTATATGTAGACCTCATTATTACTTTTACTTCTTCTCGTTCACCGTCCATTTAGTTCCGTTCTGCCATATTGTAAGGTGTATGCTTCGCCGGCGATGGGCGAGGCATGACAGAATCTCTGACCAGAGAGTAGTTTATTGTTAATTGTTGCTTGTCGCGAGTCTGCGCTAGTCTGCGCGAGTCGACAGTAGAACCTAGTCTGCGCGAGTCTGCAGTAGTAGTCAGTCGGATACGGTAGTAGGGAGTCGGCATGCGTCGGCTGAGTGCTCTGGTCGCGACTCTGGTCAGGACTCTGGAGGATGAGTATTGTTGTACAAGGTAAAGAAGCAGCATTGCGCATATTTAATAATGTATGTTAATTGTAATTTAATCTGTTAAAAATGCCCCAATAATAATTTTTTATAAACTAACTGTTTTAAAGAAAAGTATTCATTTCAATTTATAGAATTTTTCCACTCTTTTGAAGAAAAGGCATTCATTTCAATTTAAAGAATATTTCCTATGCATTCCTTCCAAGAATATATATATATATATATATATATATATATATATATATATATATATATATATATATATATATGTGCCAGCATTGCACGAAGCTGTGTAGATAAATAAGAGCAGATATAGTTGCAGTTTTTATTGAGGTAAGAATTTTGCTTTTGTTATTCAGAATACAGGGCCGAAGGTCAGCACTGCTGTCCTTATAAAATTTACCAGATATTATTATTTCTGTTAGGAGGTTACATTTGGTTCATGGTTCATTATTTAATTAATATTATTGTTGGTTTTTGGTTAATTTTCATTCTTTAATTTTTGTGGGGAGGTTACACATGTTCCATTTCACATTTTTTTATTTTAATATATTTTTGCTGGGATGTTACACTTGGCTCCATTTTCTTGTTTTTCATTTAACATTTCTGTGGGGAGGTTACACTTGGCGACATCCGGCCATGATCGTATTTCTTTGGGAATCTTCTGAGAAGTAGTCATATATCTGCTCTTATTTACTTAAATGTAGTTTGCATCTGGCGCAACACATTTACTAATTTGTCGCTCTTTCTTTCACAGATTCTCAGCAATTTTTTGCTCTTTGTTGTATTTGTGTTTGTTGCATTTTTGCATTGTGTTTGTTTCATTTGTGAATAATTTTGATTTTTTGATTTGTGAAAAATGCCGCGAAAAATTGTTAACAGTACATCGCGATGTACAATGAGTGAAATAGCCGACTCAAATAACTTGACCGATAGTACTTGTGACACTCAGTGTCTTAATGACAGTCCTCTATTTACAGACAATCAGAGTGTGCGGATTATTAATAATGATTTTGATCATAATGATGAACAAATAAATTCAATTGTGTCCTCTGTTAATTTAACGACAATTGATGACGCGGGACGTTCTGTTGCAATGAGCGCTGCCCAGCTTGACACACCCGGTTTGCAGGATTTACATGACGAGCAGACAAATTTTTCTAATGAAAATGTACAGTGTAATCAGAGTACGACAGATTTATTTAATTCCGGTGTAGTGACTAACAGTGCACATCTGATTAGCAAACATTTTCAAGAATCACAGAATAACCAAATGGTTACACAAAACGTGACAATTGCAGGTACGCCATCAAACAGCACAGAGAATAGAGTAGGTAATATTGGGTTGGATCAAATTATGGCAATATTGCTACAACAGAATGTAAGACAAGAGAACAATCTGAAACAATTTAGTGAAAATCTCAAACAACAACTTAGTGAAAATTTCAAACAACAACTTAATGAAAATTCCATGCAACAGAATGAAAGACAAGAGAACAATCACAAACAACTTAATGAAAAATTAGACAACAATTCCAGACAACTTAGTGAACAGATTACAGCTGTTGCCGTGCAATGTTATGATACTAAAGAACAATTACGTGTGGAAATTGAGGCTTGCGCTAGGAAAATTAGTGAAGAAATTAGATCTGTTGCTCAAGAATTAAGGGATATGCAAACAGCTGCAACAGAATCACTTAGAGACGAAATTAGTGCAGTCGGTAAACAATGCTCTGAAAAAGCAACACAGTTACGCGACGAGTTTAAATTAATGACAGCAGAACTTTCGCGCACACTGGATGCAAAAGTAGACGCGAAATTCGACCAACAGAACAGTGAAATTGACGAACGTTTTAATCAGCACCTACAAAACAGTGAAACGCGTTTCCGTAAATTTATACACGAACAAAATAAAGTAAAACGACAAGTCATGGAAACAATTACCGCACAAAGACAGGAAGATAAACGTAAATTGTTTGCGAAAGCAAAAACATACGTAGACAACAATACTGCTACAGTATCAGACGAAATTAACACTATCAAACAGTTGAACACCGAATTGCGTGATGAAATTTCTGATGTTAAATCAAAAACAGATATACACACTGTAGATATTCAGACAGTGACAGACAGACTCGAACAATTAGAACTAACACAGGATTCCGATGACATCAAAGCTGACGTTAAAAAACTGAGCGAAACCACACGTAAAATACAAAAACAAATTAATGCTTCTGACACTAAAAACGATGATCAGGTAAAAATACTGACTGAAAAATATGATGAATTGGCCAGTCGTATCGACGTTATTGAAAGTAATAATGACAGCAAATCAGACGATACTTCACCGATTTCGTGTAATCAAACACCTGAATTCCAAAATCTACAGCATACAATCAGTGAGATAGATTCGTCTAATAATACATTACGTAGAAAGTTGTCAACTTTACAGCAAGAGGTAACAGAGATGAAAAATGTTTCAGCGTTTAATACATCACACCAGACGCCACTTTGCGAACATTTGTCAGACTCACACAGCCAGTATAATTTAGGTAATTTACACAGAGTACGTGAGTTAGATTCCGATCAGTCACAGACAAATAGATTTTCATACAATCCTGAACCTGTTCAGACGTACAGAGACGATAATGTTGATTATAAGCAATTTGTATGTGTAAAAAAATCTAAGGTATTTGAAAATGACGGAGCACAGGTACACGCTTTGAACCGTATACGACAATTTGTTTTTGTATTTTCAATAGCATTACCTGTAATGCAGAAACTACAATTAGCATGGATACAGCAATTTATTTTTGAATTTTCACCGACATTGCCTGTAAAGCAAAAGCTAAAATTTACTTGCAGCGCGTAATTGACCTCAGGGGATTCATTACACTTTAATGAGTATGTGCCGTAGCGTGCACAGGGCCCCGAGCCGTAGTAGTGCTGTTTCATCTTTAGTTTTCTGCACTGCTGCTTTCTCTTCTACTATCCTTTATCTATCAAAACAGCTCTTTAACTATTGCTCTATCTAGAATTAAGAAAGAGTAAAGAAAACCCGATATGACAAATTTTACCGAAAGTGACAATTTTCATTAGAGACTCCAGAACTACCAGCGTAATTTTAATGAAAGACAGAAGTGTAATTATCAGTATGTACAAAATTTTCAGCAGTCGCAAACACATTTTAGTAACAATAGAGGTTTTTCTCCGCAACAGCATCAAAGTAAACCGGTTAGCATACCTAACCAACAATGTAACGCACAAGGTCAACCAAGCTTTAATGTTTCGCCGCCTGCACGTATAGCATTAGGTCCAACAAATAGTAACGCACAGCAACAAGGAAATAAGTACGTACAGAAAACACACTATTTCAATTCCTATCGCAATGCGCCGTATAGAAATGACTATCATGACAGACGTAAAAATAATGAGCACAATTTTCAGCGTACATTTAATAACAGTCGATCTTATCAGCAGCAAAATCATCCGCAGCAACATATTATCATGAATGAACCAGACAGTAGATATCATCCAGAACGTAAGACGTCAGGAAGAAACAACAGAACAGAACAAATAGTGGAACTGCCACAGCATCCTCCCGAAAATAATGACACGTCAGATGGAATTTGACTAGATAAAGTACAGGTTGCATCTTCCAGTAACACAAGCAATACTTTCGACACGCAGAATCTTGTTCACGAGAATGTTATTTGAAACATGCTTTGTTGAATGCACCACTTTTATCGCACCGAGATCTTACCAGAAATTTTTCCATTGCCACCGACAGTTCTAACACCGCTTTAGGCGTACATATTTTTCAGGAAATTGAAGAAGATGGTTGTACAGTAATTAAAAACATCACTTTTGCAAGTCGCATTCTGTCAGCTGAGTGGTCAGCGTGACAGACTGTCAATCCTAAGGGCCCGGGTTCGATTCCCGGCTGGGTCGGAAATTTTCTCCGCTCAGGGACTGGGTGTTGTGTTGTCCTAATCATCATCATTTCATCCCCATCGACGCGCAGGTCGCCGAAGTGGCGTCAAATCGAAAGACCTGCATCAGGCGAACGGTCTACCCGACGGGAGGCCCTAGCCACACGACACTTCCACTACTACCTGCTGAACGAAATTATTCTGTTACAGAACTTGAAACATTATGTGTTGTATGGGCTTTTACAAGATTTAGGCATTTTCTTTATGGAAGACATACCACTGTTTACACAGATCATAGAGCGATACAATTTTTACTTTCCGCTAAATTTACACACGACAGATTAAGCAGATGGAAACTTTATTTGCAGGAATTTAATTTTACAATTGTTCACATTCCCGGCACACAAAATATTGTAGCAGACGCACTATCTCGTTCTCTCGGCAACAGTCAGCAAGACATCGCAACCAACTTCTGCAAAGCAAATTTCAGCGTCATGTACATTCAACAAGTTGCATTTGAAAATTTAATTTCGTCGTCATTACAAGACTTAGCACAAGAGCAGAATAAAGACAATGTATGGAAAGAAATCAAACACCTTTGGCAAGATAGGAATAATGTTACCATTAGAAACCATTACACTGTACGCAATGACATTCTGTTTCGCCGCTCTCATCCTGACAGCAACAATTCGTTATTATGCATTCCTGACGAACTTGTTTACAAATTAATCTGGTATACTCATTTAAGTTACGCACATTACGGAGCTAGAAAATGTTTTCTTATACTGAGACAGAACTGTTATTTTACCAACATGGAGAAACGTATACGACGAGTTTTAGCGTCATGTAAAATCTACCAGAAAGCTAAATCAGATACGACTTCACATATTCCTCCCTTACATCCCATTGTACCTGTTAAATTGAGACATATGGCCGCTGTAGACATTTTTGGTCCGATTCCCAGAACTAATAGAGGTTTTTGCTACATCTTTGTCGCTGTTGAACTCACTTCAAAATTTGTTACCTTCACTCTGTTACGCAAAGCTACTGCTAAAACTGTTTCGAGAGCATTTGTAAAACATTTTCTATTTCATGTAGGGCATGTGTTGAAAGTAATTTCCGACAATGGACCACAGTTTCGATCTGCTATATGGACACGTATGTTACGAACTAGAAACATTTTCCGATATATATATCCAAGTACCATGGTACTTCGAACCCTTGTGAACGATTAATGAAAGAAATTGGTAAACTGTGTAGAATTTCCTGCCATAAAAAACATATTGATTGGGGCACACACATACTCTCATTCCAAGATGTAATTAATTCCATACCGAATGAATCTACTATGCTATCTCCGTCTGTTATACTGAAAAATGTTGAACCACCTAACAAAATTAAAGAATTAGTAACATTTCCTACATCTCGTCGACTACGACACCATGAAATAATTGACATTGCGCTGAACAACATCAAACGTGCCGCAGAGCGCGGGAGAAGACAGCAAAAACGGGTTTGTACACGCCGTGACTTTCACATTGGACAGGAAATATTAGTATGTACACACTATTTATCGAATAGAGGAAAAGGTAGGTGCAGTAAATTTGAGCTTCTATACGCAGGTCCATATCGAATTCGCAGCATTCCTCACCCCAATGTAGTACACGTCGAAACATTGAGAACCAGAAAAACCAAAGGGAACCACCACGTGTCGAACGTCCAACCTTTTATTGAATGAAAATACTTTATGATTTATCACACTGTAATGCCATTTCCTAATTTTTTATGACCGCTTATGCAATTATATTCTCTTGAACACTTACTGATGATTATCGTGTTTTTTTTTTCTTGGCAAGTGCCCGGCAAGGTAAGGTTAGCAGGTCGCTTTTTTTTTGTCGTTACACATCAGACCGTGCATATATTTCCAGATGAACTTACACATTTTTTTTGACAACTTATGCAATTATATTTAAGTGACTACTTACTGATGATTGTCGTATTTTTTCTTGGGAAGTGCTCGGCAAGGTAAGGTTAGCAGGTCGCTTTTCTTGTCGTTACACATCAGACCGTGCATATTTTCCATTTTTATGTATGTATGATTGTTTTCCTGTTTTGTTTGTATGCACTATGAAATATTTAAGATATAACAAACGCCAGTTGACTTTAACATTTTGCTTTATGATAGCTAAACATCGTGACTACTTTACTTTTTTTGCTGCTACATTGTGATACACTGTGTACATTTTTGCTTCTGAACACTGTTAATGTTTTTGACATATTACGTTTTCTGTCATGCTATGCTGTATGCTCAATTATGTTACTATAAACCAGTTTTTATCTAATGGGTATATGAATTAAATGCAAGACATTAATCTTTGTTCATTTTCAGAAAGAAATAACGTGTAAACGAAATAAATTAAACAGAAATGGGAATTTCACCTTCGGAATGAACGAAAGAGGATGCAATACCTCATGATGAAGAGTAAATGGATCAGAATTAACAAGCATTAACAAGAATATACTATACACATCGTAGAATAGCAGTCTTAACTAATTTTTTCTTTCAGAATACGAGGCGATTGATGCAGGCTGTCAGACAGAACTACACATCTTAGTTTTAGTGATGAAATATGCTAGAAATAAGGAATAGTTGTATAATGAATAATGAAGTGACTTTTTTGTAGATGATAATGAATGATGATGAATAATGATGAAGAATATGCTACTATGGATAATGAAGTTTTTTCTTTACAGGTGATGATAATAATGGAGTTATGGTGATATGGATAATGAAGTTTTTTCTTTGCAGATGAAAATAATGATGAAGTTTATATATTTACTGTTAGTTAAGAGATGCTATGTAGTTATTTAAGTATTTGTTGCAGTTCGTTTTGACACTATGTCTTATATCGCATGGTATGATGACTGAAGGTTTTGGAAAGGACAGCTAGAGAACATATATATTTTTATACACATTTCACTACCTGTTAATTTGAAGTTCACTACTTTTCAGCATAATATGCGTTTCTTCTTTCAGTTTCATAATCCATTTTGTATATTTTGCAGGAGAAATTATTCATGAAATTAATGTGGTATAAATAGTTGTTTATTAAACCTATGTCGTTTATGAATGTGATCACATATACTCTACTTGTTTCATAACCTTGCTACAGCTGACTCATGACGAATGACGTTACACATCTTCATTTGCAGCAATAACTCAAAAGCAAACAAAGTAATTACCAGTCCCAAATAATGCTACTACTTTAAGAGAGTTCTAAATAATACTGATCAGCTCTGAATAGTATGTCACTTCAATAATGACTTCTGAATAATAATGAATAAAAATGCTTTGTAACTGGCCAATGAATGCCACTGTTTATTGAAATAAGATGACATATGATGCAAATGGGTACTATAATTAGACTGATTATGTATAATTGCTATGCCAATAATTAACTCATTTTGAATAATGACTTCTGTAGAATACAAAAAAATGCTTTGTAACTGGCCAATGAATGCCACTGATTATTGTAATAAGATGGCCAATGAGTGCCAATGATTACTATAATTAACTGAATTATTATTATTATTATTAGCGAATGTCCCCATGGGAGAACGATAAGCAGGTGATTAACATTTCTTAATGTTCTTCTTATTTTCCCAGTATTTCTTCATTGCCTCCCCAAAGGCCTTCTTCCTTTCTTCGGTCCACTTTGGTCGGAAAGGTTTAGATTCCGTCTCTGGAGTAAACTTCCACTTGTCGATTTTTCTTCTGAATGTATCCCGGTCTGATGTGTTTGTTATGTCAATTTTTGCCTTTTTCAAATCCTTCTTAACTTCAGTTACCCAGGGTATTGTTGCCTTAAGTGATGTCATATAGTCCAATAGACGTTTAGTTAACCTGTTTCCAGGTAATCTGTCTATATGTCCATAAAACTTCATCCGCCTCTTCCTGATATCTGCCTCGATGTTTGATATTTTTTCGGTTGTCTCGGTAGTCTGCAGCCTGTATCCATCTTGTGTGTATCGTGGTCCTAGGATTTTTCTAATAATTTTTCTCTCTACTTTCTTAATTTCGTGTAAATCTAATTTTCTATTCAGGGAGAGTGTTTCACTTGCATATGTGACTGTTGGTTTGATGACTGTGTTGTAGTGTCTGATTTTAGTGCCTTTTGATAGACATTTCTTGTTATATATATTTTGAATAAGTCCGAATGCTTTCTTGATTTTCTGTAATCGGTTTTTTTGTGCTATTTTCTCAAGTCCTGTTGGTTCAATAACTTCACCGAGATACTTAAAGTGCTTGACTCTAGTTATTTCACCACACTTTGTTTTTAGTTTCGAAATATCTAATTTTGAGCAGATGAATTCTGTCTTCTCAAAGGAGATTTGCAGGCCAACCTTCTCAGCACATTCTTTAAGTGTCTCAATTTGTTTTACTGCTGTTTCTTCACTGTCAGTTATAATTGCCAAGTCATCTGCAAACGCTAAATAAGGGATGTTCAATTTTCCTTTACCTCTTCCTAGTTCAATTGGCTTCCACAAGCTTTGTTTCCTTAGTGTTACTTCCCACTCTTTCATAACTTTGTCCAAAACTATATTGAATAATAGTGGTGAGATCCCATCTCCTTGTCTTACTCCTGTTTTAATTGAGAATGGTTCCGAAATTTCCCCTCTGAATTTAATTTTTGATTTGGTTTCTGTTAGTGTTTGTTCAATTAGTTTTCGGGTTTTAGTGTCTAGGCCTCGTTCTTCGAGAATGTGACATAGAGACTGTCTGTCTATGGAATCGTATGCCTTTTTGAAATCAACGAATGTGCAGATTATTGGTTTTGACCTGATTGCTTTAATCTTTAAAATAGTTTTAAGGTTGAATATCTGTTCCGGGCATGATCTATTAGGACGAAAGCCTGCTTGGTAATCTGAAATTGTATGTTCTAGTTGTTCTTGTGCCCTCTTTAGGAGACATGCAGATAGAATTTTGTAGGTAACTGGTAAAAGTGAAATGCCTCTGTAGTTGTTTACGTCTGATCTCTCTCCCTTTTTGTGCAATGGGTGAATTAGTGCACACTTCCACTCCTCTGGGATATTTTCTGTCTGCCAAATTTCTTGGATGATGCTAGTGATCTCTTTTAACGAATTTGGACCAAGGTTTTTCAGTAGTTCAGCTACAATTCCATCTTCTCCCGATGATTTATTATTTTTGAGTTTTCTAATGTGACTATAAATTTCTTCTTGAGATGGTGGTAGTGAAGTCTCATTCGTGTGTTCTGGTTGTAATCTGGGGAATCTTGTACTTGGTTGTGGGCAATTTAGGAGTTGTGAGAAATATTTAGCTAGTTCTTGGCAATTTTCTTTGTTAGTTAGTGCCAATTTTCCATTCTGTTTCCGGAAGCAGAGATTTTGTGGAGTGTATCCTTTGATTTGATTTGCGAATATTTTATAAAAATCTTGAGTGTTGTGGTTCTTAAAGTTTTCTTCAATTGTGTTTAGCTGTTCATTAAGGTATTTTCTTTTAGTTTGTCTAAGTATTTTAGCTGTTTGTTTTCTCACTTTGAAAAATGTTTGTTGTGTGGTTTCTGATTTGTCACAATTGTAATTTAAAAAGGCTTGTTGTCTCTCTTCTAATGCGTTATCACAATTCGAATTCCACCATGGATGCTTGGATATTTTCTTTAACGGAATCAAATCTCTTGCTTTCTGTATAATTTTCGTTCGGAAATCTTTCCAGTTGTTTGTTGGTTGTTTATCCCATGATTCTGTAATTTCTGATTCCTTGATATTTTTCAAGTCAAATTTGGGAATTAGTGGTGATTTCCTTTGGCGTTTCCTTTTTGGAGTGAATTTAATTTTAACTCTGGTAAGGTAGTGGTCAGAATCTATATTTGCCCCTCTGCGGACTTGAACGTCGTGTATTTCTTTCTGGAAGTCATAGGAGATCGCAACATGGTCTATTTGAAATTCACCAAGCTGAAGGTTTGGTGATCTCCATGTTTTTTGTTTCTTGGGGTCTTTTCGAAGTGATGTTGTCACGATTTTTAGGTTGTTTTGCTGACATAACTCGATGAGTCTCATGCCGTTCTTGTTTGTGAATTTGTGTGCAGGGTAATTACCGACTGTTTTTTTATATTTCCTCTCTTTGCCAATTTGCGCGTTGAAATCCCCTAGAAGAATTTTTACATCCTCCTCTGGAATATTGGACATTTCAGTTTCGAGTTTTTCCCAAAATTTTTCTGTCTTCTCCGGTTCTTTTTTGTTGGCAATGTTGGTAGGTGCATGAACATTAATAAATGTATATATTTTGTTGGTGTGCTTGATTCGCATGGTCATTAGTCTGTTACTGATTTGATTTATGTCTATAACAGAGTCAAGGGTGTCCTTATTTACAATAAAAGCCATGCCAAATATTGCAGCTCCTTTGCCAATTTTCTTGTCTGTTTTACTTTTAAAGATACGGTAATTGTTGTAGTCTATTGTTTCTGAATCAGTGAATCTGGTCTCTTGGAGAGCAAGGATTTGAATTTTCTGTTTGTTGAGTTCTGTTGTAAGATTATGAAGTTTGCCTGTCTGAATTAGTGTCTGAATGTTAAAAGTGCCAATAAATGTATGGGACTTTCGTGGACGTTTACTAGAGAACTCCGACTTTCTCTGTCGTACGAGCCCAAGCTCCCCAGAATCCGATAGCTTGGTTGTCGCCACAGGGCGAGTGGATTGGCCACCTGGGGTAATATTAATTTTACTTGTACGAATCATACTGCTTGTAATTAAGTTCCAGCTAATGCTGAATTATGTAATAATATGTTATTTATTAGCTCCTGTTTTGAATGATGACTTCTAATGGTTTGTAATTAGGCAATGAGTGCCAATTTTCTCTGTAAACGAACGATTTATGAACATTATTCTGTAATACTACGTCATTTATTAGCTCCTGTTTTGAATGATGACTTCTGATGGTTTGTAGCTGGGCAATGAGTGCCAATGTTCTCTGTAAACAAACGATTTATGTAAATTATTCTGTAATACTATGTCATTTATTAGCTCCTGTTTTGAATGATGACTTCTGATGGTTTGTAGCTGGGCAATGAGTGCCAATGTTCTCTGTAAACAAACGATTCATGAACATTATTCTGTAATACTACATACATGGTACAGAAATGTTCAGTAACTGGGCGATGAGTGCCACCAATTACTCAAATCAGTTGTTAGACTAGTGTAATTCTCAATGAAGACTACTATGTGACTTAATGTCCTTCACCTTCTGACCTAATTACCAGAAATTACTGCAATATCCATTTGTCCTGTCTATCCTCATGATCATGGAGCACTATATTTGTTTTTTTGCACTAATTCTACG
Organism: Schistocerca nitens; assembly: GCF_023898315.1. NCBI lineage: Eukaryota > Metazoa > Arthropoda > Insecta > Orthoptera > Acrididae > Schistocerca > Schistocerca nitens. The sequence goes on from NC_064618.1 coordinate 606,233,338, forward strand.
TTGGTCTATTTTACAAGAACATGGTGTTGACATGACATGCTGTCCACCACCTTGAGCGATGGAGATGTTATTATGGTCCCACTGTTTGGTGTACTTAGTGTACTACCAAAATGATAGCATGGAATATTATTACGACATTTCAGTGTCTTGGCTACACTGATTAATACTTCAAGGAAAAGAGCTTCAGATTGTCTCACTTGGTGTTGTGCTTCTGTAGAAAGATATGGACTTTCAGTGCAGCTGCGTGCAACCTAAAGTGCTCAAACCATGACGCAATCCTTCCCATTCCTTTCCTAATTCTTGTAAAATGAAAAAGACATATACAGTGCGTGTGCACTTCATTTCATTTGTTAACAAGATCAGTTGTCCTAAAAATACTAAAGACTTATTTCACTCCTTGATATGTTTATTTGTTGTAAAATATTAGAGAGTTTTACGGTGCGTGTGCACTTTATGCCATTTGTACTCATTACGTATAAATTTTTTTTGTGATTCCCAGATATGTTCTGTATTACAGTGCGTGTGCACTTTCGTCATTTTGTTAACATGATTTGTATTAATTGCATATACATTTTGTGATTTGCTGATATATTCTGAACTACAGTGCGTGTGCACTTATGTCATTTGTTAATATCATTTGTACTCATTATGTATACATTTTGTGACTCCCAGATATGTTCTGTATTACAGTGCGTGTGCACTTTCGTAATTTTGGTAACACGATTTGTATTCATTGCTTATACATTTTGTGATTTGCTGATATGTTCTGAACTACAGTGCGTGTGCACTTTTGTCATTTCTTAATATGATTTGTACTCGTTGCCGCCCGCATCTCGTGGTCGTGCGGTAGCGTTCTCGCTTCCCACGCCCGGGTTCCCGGGTTCGATTCCCGGCGGGGTCAGGGATTTTCTCTGCCTCGTGATGGCTGGGTGTTGTGTGCTGTCCTTAGGTTAGTTAGGTTTAAGTAGTTCTAAGTTCTAGGGGACTTATGACCACAGCAGTTGAGTCCCATAGTGCTCAGAGCCATTTGAACCATTTGAACTCGTTGCCTATACATTTGTGATTTCCTGATATGTTCACTACTGCAGTGCGTGTGCACTTTTGCCATTTGTTAATATGTTTTGTACTCCTTGTGTATACATTTTGCCATTGCTTGATATGTCTGTACTCAGTGCATGTGCACTATATTTTATTTCATGTTCTGCACCTATATATATGTACATATTCTGTGATTGTAAAGTTAATTAATTAAGAAAAATTTGTTGCTCATGGCAAGTCCAATTGACTCACCATCGCTGCCAAATGTTTGCCCCCCCAGTGGAGGGTTATGTAAGGTGTATGCTTCGCCGGCGATGGGCGAGGCATGACAGAATCTCTGACCAGAGAATAGTTTATTGTTAGTTGTTGCTTGTCGCGAGTCTGCGCTAGTCTGCGCGAGTCGACAGTAGAACCTAGTCTGCGTGAGTCTGCAGTAGTAGTCAGTCGGATACGGTAGTAGGGAGTCGGCATGCGTCGGCTGAGTGCTCTGGTCGCGACTCTGGTCAGGACTCTGGAGGATGAGTATTGTTGTAGAAGGTAAAGAAGCAGCATTGCGCATATTTAATAATGTATGTTAATTGTAATTTAATCTGTTCAAAAAAATGCCCCAATAATAATTTTTTATAAACTGTTTTAAAGAAAAGTATTCATTTCAATTTAAAGAATTTTTCCACTCTTTTGAAGAAAAGGCATTTATTTCAATTTAAAGAATATTTCCTATGCATTCCTTCCAAGAATTATATATATATATATATATATATATATATATATATATATATATATATATATATATATACGCCAGCATTGCACGAAGCTGTGTCGATAAGTAAGAGCAGATATAGTTGCAGTTTTTACTGAGGTAAGAATTTTGCTTTTGTTATTCAGAATACAGGGCCGAAGGTCAGCGCTGCTGTCCTTATAAAATTTACCAGATATTATTATTTCTGTTAGGAGGTTACATTTGGTTCATGGTTCATTATTTAATTAATATTATTGTTGGTTTATGGTCAATTTTCATTCCTTAATTTTTGTGGGGAGGTTACGCATGGTTCCATTTCACATTTTTTTATTTTAATATTTTTTGCTGGGAGGTTACACTTGGCTCCATTTTCTTGTTTATCATTTAACATTTCTGTGGGGAGGTTACAATATTCATTATTAACAAAACCTCACATGCTCATAGTAATAGCATAAAACTACCTAACGGCTGAATATAGCCTACACCAACTTGCACATACGCAGTATAATGAAGCTCGCTCTATCGTGGCCTTAAAAACCTATCCTCAAAGACTCGCATCATCGCGGCATCAAAATAAAACATATATCCTCGCAGAACACTTACAAAATTAGCATGACTAATTCACATAAAAAAATATCATTATTTCAATCCTACAACATACCACCACATGAATTTTCAGCTCACTTGATTCACGATAAGTAAGTCGTCCTTTGGACTACATGCTTCACTTGATTTCTTACGTGAATTCACCTCAGCAACATTCACTATTATCAGTTTGTTCTTCTTGTAGTTCGATATTTCACTAACTGTTGCATATTCTTACATTTGTTGTATGGTGTGTTTCCCTTGAACGTCTACTTCTTAAAGTTTCAACTTCCACTGCATTCTTATGGCTAACTCTCCTTACTAAAAATGGCCCCCAATACAGGTTAAAGAATTTGTTTGTTTGAAATCGATATTTTTTCGACAATCTGTGCACTCTAATTAACACCTTATCTCTTCTCGATAACTCTATTTCTCTAATTTTTCCTTTTTGCCCCTTTACTCTTTCTTCCGCCCTTTTCTTAATTCCTTCTATAGCGCGTCTAACTATTTCCCTATGCCTCTTAATTGTGCCTTCTGGGTATCTTACAATATCTCTGAAAACATCTGGTGCTGCTTGATTATACATGACAATAACTGGCGCCATCCCTGTTACACCACTTGGCATCTCATTCAAAATCTCCTCAAACCCTCTTAAATAGACACTCCAGATCCTGTGATTTCGATTACGGTAAATTCTGCACAACTGCCCCAACTCCTTAATAATCTGTTCACATGGATTGCTCGCTGGGTGATAGTGTGATATGAGAATCGGTCTGACCCTTCACCTCTGCATCATTCTCTGCCAAACTATAGATCTATACTGAGGTCCATTATCAGGGACCATTTTTTCGACCCCCCTACTTAATTGATAAAATCTCTTTCTACTCCCCTAACTACAGTTCTTGCCATGGCCCACTTCAAGGGGGTCAATGTGACATACTTTGACACTAGCTCAATCGACACTAGCACGTACTTAAACCCTTCTACTGACGTAGGCAGTGGCCCAAAAATGTCCATATCTCGTAGTTCTCTCAATGTATTCAGTATTTTGCTGTTCAGTTATTTTGCTGTCCTAGTTTATCTTTAACCATCCTCCAAATAGAGTCTCCCTGTTGCAAAATTCCTATTTCCCCCATCGCATCTCTAATATAATTTTCAAATGGCACTCCGCACATATCCATTAAATCAATTCGGTTTCCCTGATGTCTGTATCCTCAGTCCTGTGGTTCCCTACTGGGTTGCGAGATAGAGCATTTTCCACCACATTTTCTTTACCAGGTATATGTACGACCTCGTAACGAAATTCCTGCAGGTACAGTGCCCATCTCATCAACCGTCGGTGTGTCAGTTTGACAGACGACAGGGACACAAGCTTTATGATCCGTGTAGATCTTAGTAAGCTGTCCGTAAAAGTAGTACCGGAACTTACTAAACCCCCACACGATCGCCAAAGCCTCAAGCTCAGTAATCGAATAGTTTCTCTCAGTTCGTCCCCGCTCGATTTCTTGGAACAGAAATCAGACCCAGCTCGCAACATGAGCTATCGGTCGCCAAACAGAACTCCTAATGCCGTAGTAGAGGAGCCTCTAATAGTGCCATTTTCAATTAATCAAGTTCGTCCCTCATCACCGCATCCCAGGACCAAAATCCCTTCTTTCCACTTAAATAGTAAAGTTATGGCGTAGTCACGCCTTTGATTTGAATAAACCGCTTGTAGAAATTGATTAAACCAGATAACCCCGTAATTGTCACTTTGTCTTCGGTACCGGAAAATCCCTAATCGTGCCTAATTAATCCAGGTTCAGCCTAATACTCTCTGGAGATATGACATGCCCTAAGAAATCTATTTGCTCCTTGCCAAACTCTGACTTACGCAGATGCACAGTGACACCATACTTAGCGAATGCATCTAATAAAATTTCTAGTGTTCTATTATGTTAGACGCAGTTCTTCTCCACTATGAGTACATCGTCAATGTATAAGATCACTTTGTTTCTAATCTGTTCCGGAATCACTGTGTTTAGTACCCTAATGAATGCCGCTGACGAGACATTCAGGCTGAATGGAAGCTTGCGGAATTGGTAGCACTTTCCGTAGCACAAGAATGCAATATACTTACGACATGTAGGGTCCATCTTAACCTGCCAGAAGCTGGTCCGCAAATCGACAGAGCTTAGCACGCTTATCCCATGGAGACGCTGTAACAATTCCTCAAGCGTCCCTGGCCGATCTGTTTCCAATACTATGATTTTGTTCATCCTACGTGAATCCAGCACCAACCGGATGGTTTTGTCCTTTTTCTCAATACATACAAGAGGACTGTTGTATGGACTAACCGTTGGTTTGATTATCTCCTGCTCCAGCATCTTTTTAATCTCCTTTTCCACCCGCTCTTTGTACACCAGTGGAATTGGATATACTTGCGTCTTAAAGTGTTGGTGTGATTTCACTCTGAATTTATACATGAACCCATATATGGTCCCAGTTGTTTCCTAAAAGATCCTGGAGTGTCTTCTAAGAATTTCCCTAAGCTCTCTGAACTCGAAGGTCCACTTCATTAGCACAATTTTGACATCTATCTCTTCTTCTATTACATCCTGAAGCCGTAAACTGCTATTTACTTTCTCTTCATGTTTATCCTCGGACCACATTTTCCCATCTCTTCTCATCTCCAACCCTAAACGTATTTTGTGGCAAAGCCCTACCTCTTTACATTCACCGAATGGTATCTGAACTTTTATGTCTTGATTATGTAAAGCTACTCTATTCCTTCCTATGTCTATGTGCGCCATATGTCTACTAAAAAAATCCATCCCCAGGATTCCCTCAACCGATAATGTGGGAATTAACAATACCACAACACTGAACGTCTATCCTGCGTGTACGAACTCTATCTGTGCCTGCCTTTTTACCTCAACACACTTGTGTCCCACAGCCAGTCTCACTATGGTCTTTTGTAGTGGTAACATTGGCCACGCTTTCGTTGCGCTGAATGCTATGTATACATCTTCTCTGATTGCGCTCGTCTGACTCCCCAAGTCAACTTCAAACGGAATTATCACATTATTAACTTCTATGCTTGTGATTGGCTGTCTCGCGTTTTCTTTTGCATCATTCTCTTCCAGCAACGTCTCCATAATTTCGCCTTAGTCTATTATAAAACTATCCCATACCACATTTCTGTCGTTGATAGCTCTGTCGTATAGTTGTCAAATTCTGTTTCTCCTGTGCTCATTACCTCTGTTCGTTTCTACTCCCTGGTTCGGCCTCCTATCGTTTCCACCACCATTACCTCTACTATCGTTGTTTTACCTTCGTTCACCACCATTATTATATGTCCTCTACCTCCCACTTTCATTGTTTCCTTGATGCCTACTGCTATTATTGTTACCTTGATGCCAACTGCTATTACTCTGGTACCTCCCCGCATCCCTTCTATGATAGCCATTCCGATTACTATAGTTTCTTTCATTACTCTTTCGCCTATTATTCAACTGTTCCCCTTGATTGTTACCGTAATTACTTTCTCTATTCAGCACCCTAAGCAATTGCAGGAATTCTGTCGAATTATGCATCCCTCTGCCGGCAATCACTACGTCACGTCTTAGTCTCCCAGGCAATTTCGTTAAGCATATTCTAATTAATTCCGGGGCCTCATACAGAGCATCTAAGAATCTGTTTCTCTCCAGCATTTCGCTGCAATAGCGCACCAGATCCCTATCATTGCACGCACTGATGTGGGGCATCATCAGGATATTTAGTTTCACTTGGCTCTGGATCGAGCTTGACCAGTGCTCCTCAAGAAACAGCCTACAAAATTCCTCCGAAGTGACGCATCTATCTATCTTAACTAAACACAGACTTCATTCTTAGCTTGTGCCCCCAAGAATTCGCTAAAGAATCACGAAACTGCGCCAGCCACACACTCGGGTGTTGCCAAGTATTGGCGTCAGGATAGTGCATATAGTTCTGTACCGTTACGAAATGCTTTCTGCTTTCCTCATCCACATTGTCCATCTGTCCCCTACGAGTACTTTCTCCTCTATTTTCCGTCCTCTTTAGCCTGCATAGCCTCTCCACTACTTCTGCCAAGCCTCTTTCTTCCATCTCTTCTAACGTGCTCCTTCCATGTAAATTGTCGTTAGTTCGCCTTACTGGTACAGGTGTTGCAAAACCGTTTCCACCTCCATTCATATTTTTCTCAATTTGCTCTAAAATTTCCCTATCCTGTTTATTAATTGCTGTCTGCACCTCTTTTATCTCATTAACGAGCGTACCGCCTCGCTACCTTCCGTGCATACAGGTACGGTATCTACACCCCCATCCTCGCTACGTTGTGTCAAAGTTTCTACTACTGTCGACAACGGGTCGACCTTCTTCGCTACAGTGGCTATTGCCTCCGAGTGATCATTCATTTTATCACTCTGGGCTTTGGTTTGTTTCACTACCGAATCTATTCTATTTATTTGATCTTGCCAGACGTTTGCAACCATATTTTTAACTTGTTCCGAATTCCGAATCGTTACCACGCTTGGTCGTGGATTCTGCTCTAAGGCCTCGACACGTTCTGCCATGGCTCTCACTGCTTCTTTTGCAGCACTTGTCTCTTTTCTCATCGTTTCAGCTGCCCCCTGACCTTCAGTAACCACTTTCTCTAGCCTCTGTTCTACTGCTTCCAGACTCTTTTCCCCGCTATCTAGCCTTTTATTCACTGTCTTTATTTTATCCTCTATCCCCTTAACTAGTTCATCGTTCATCTCCTTCATTTCCAGCCTAATCGCGACTTGGTCCGTTTTTATCCCTATAGCGTCTCTAATTTCTCGTTTATTTTATTCTGATTTCCCTGATTTCTTTTCTCATTATGTCTCGATCTTTCTTACTCTCATCTTGACCTTTCATTAGAGATCTATACTTTTCTTATATTCATCCTTCATATATTTTCGTATATTTTCGATACTTTTTTATTTTCTTTCATTGCGTTCATGATCTGTTGGAACATATCTAAATTTAAACCGCTTATCACCCCTGCTACACCTCTACCACTGTTTTCGACATCTGAATTTATGTTACATTCTACTCTTTTGCTTTGTTCACTGTTCCCATTAGTCGCTGCTGTGTCTGTACCACTGCTGGCTCCATCTCTGAAGTCAGTGTTGTGGATTGGCAGGAGAGCCAACCCAAGATTATAGAGGAAGCCGAAAGGCACGCGTTTTAGCTCACACAGGCTGGCGTGAGATCTGGAACAGGACAAGGAATTTAGACTAAAAAAAAGGATGTAGCTAGTGGAATACTTAACTTTAATCCATTAATGTAGAACGTAGCTCTTGTCTGTACATTATTTACAATATCAATAGTAACTGAACATGGCGCCTTGCTAGGTCGTAGCAAATGACGTAGCTGAAGGCTATGCTATGTCTCGGCAAATGAGAGCGTATTTTTTCAGTGAACCATCGCTAGCAAAGTCGGTTGTACAACTGGGGCGAGTGCTAGGAAGTCTCTCTAGACCTGCCGTGTGGCGGCGCTCGGTCTGCAATCTCTGATAGTGGCGACACGCGGGTCCGACGTATACTAACGGACCGCGGCCGATTTAAAGGCTACCACCTAGCAAGTGTGGTGTCTGGCGGTGACACCACATTCCTCCCCCGAAAATCGGCGCACGGTCGTGGCATAAGGCTTCCGCCCGTCGTGGGGAGGACCCCATGTTGACGTATGCGACGAGGTGGGGAGCCTAACAACAGGCGAGGCTGTGCCACCCGCACCCTGCCATTCGGTCCGCGGGTAGCTAGGAAACGCCTGAAAACCTGCTCCAGGGTGCACGCCAACATGCTGTGTATGCGCCCGCTAAGAGACAGGAGGGGCCGAAGGGTCGACCTCCATCGGGCCGGGGCACCTGACGGGCGAAGACGACATATGGTCCGAAGCGGGCAAGAGTTCCATGTCGGAGGACAGCTGGTCACGGGAAGCGATCGGCGGCGCGTGACCCAGGGAGGCGCCCGGCGGTTGCAGCGACGCGTCCACTGCGGGCGTCGCCGGCGGGAGAACAGGCGGCGGCGGCGGTGGCGGTGGCGGCGGCGCGTCGCCATGGGGCAAAATGGAAGGCAGCGTCGGGAACACCTGGGGCTGAGGCGAGCCAGTAGATGAGTCCCCCGGACGCTGACTGGACGGCCCCGTCGCTGAAAGCAGACGGGGAGCGGCAGATCCTGTGCGACGTCAGAGGCGCAGCTGGGTGATACGCCGGCGCACCTCACCAGAGGCCCCCAAAACCAGATACATAGCGCGGCCGAGGCAGCGAAGAATGCGCCCTTCAAGCCAACGCCGTGAACCTTGATAGTGGCGGTAGTAGACAACGTCGCCTGGGGCAAAAGCAGGTGTCTGCCGCTGTACAGGAACCTGATGCGGCGGATGTAGCAAAGACATCAAGGTTCGATGATGACGACCGTGGAGCAACTCAGCCGGCGAGCGACCATCTCTGGGCTGCGAGCGATACGAGGACAAAAAGAGCAATAACGCGTCCTCCCGAGAATGCGACTCTTTCAACTTCAACATCTGTGACTTGAAAGTCCTGACCAATCGTTCAGCGGCACCGTTTGACTGTGGCGAAAACGGCGCGGGCGGCAGATGTTGAATACCATTGGCCTAGCAGAATGACTGAAATTCTGCAGACATGAATTGTGGGCCATTGTCGGAAACAATAGTCTGTGGCAGACCTAAAATGTAAAAGATAGCAGATAACGCTTGGATGGTGGCAGATGACGTCGTGGAAGACATCCAGACAACAATAGGAAAATTACTGAATGAATCGACCAGAACCAACCATCGAGCATTCCAGAATGGACCAGCAAAATCTATGTGTAAGCGTTGCCAAGGGGAAGTGGCTTTTGGCCCTGCAAAGAATTTCCGCGGTGGTACGGATTGTTGTTTGGCACGCGCCATGCAAGAAGAGCACATATTCGTAATCGCAGCATCGATTCCGAACCAAGTACAGTGCCGACGAGCAAGTTGTTTCGTTCTCACTATACCCCAATGTCCTTGGTGGAGAAGCTGTAAGACAGAGGACTGTAACGAACGTGGGACCACGACCCTGGACTGATCATTATCAGAACGCAACAGCAAAACACCACGTCGTACAAAAAGTCTCTCCTTGTGAGCAAAAAAGCGGCGAACCAACGGATCCCCGATCCGTGACTTTGACAAGGGCCACTGCGTAGCAACAAAACACAGAACGGTAGCAAGGACAGGGTCGGCAGCTGTGGCTGTAGCGACACGACGAAAATCAATCGGAATCGATTCGACCACGTCATCGGTTTCCGCATCAATGAACATGCAAGCAAGTTCGGAGGAATCGAATGCTCTATCCTCAGCAACAGGCAAACGGGACAACGCATCGGCGTTTCCGTGCTTAGCAGTGGACTGATACAAGATATCGTAGCGTACTGCGAGAGGAAAATAGACCAGTGAATGAATTTCTGCGCTGTACGTGGAGGTACAGGCTTGTTCGGATGAAAAAGCGATGTCAAAAGTTTATGGTCTGTGATGATGGTAAAGTGACGACCATACAAGAAATCATGAAACTTTGTAACACCAAATACGAGAGCCAATGCTTCTTTCTGATCTGTGAATAATGTCTTTGCGCAGACGAGAGCAATTTGGACGCAAAGGCAATAGGGCGATCGTGCGATCCATCTTTGTGCGCAAGCACAGCACCGATCCCGAAATCCGATGCATCCACCATCAACAAAAGGGGTTTCTGGGGATCGAATGGCATAAGGCAAGTATTGGAAAGCAACGCCGATTTCAACGGGCGAAAGGCGCGTTCGCATTCCGTCGTCCAGACGAACGGAACACGTTTACGGCGTAAGCGATGAAGCGGAGCTGAAATGGAAGAGGCATGGGGAACATAGCGATGATAATAATTAATTTTTCCCAGCACACTCTGTAGCTGCTTCAAATTCTGCGGCGAAGGCAAGTCTTGTATGGCACGGAGGTGCTCGGGACTGGGATGTATGCCTTGGGCATTGAGTACATGTCCCAGGTAGGGTAAGTCGCGAGCAAAAAACACACATTTGTCCTTCCGCAAGCGAAGACCATTTTGTCGCAAGACCTGAAATAATGTTCTGAGATTGGCTAAATGTTCTTCTTCCGTCCTTCCGGAGATCACAATATCGTCCAGATAGTTTGCTGCAGTAGGGACCGACGCACAAACAGTTTGCAGATATTGCTGAAACAATGCAGGGGCGGATGCACACCCGAATGGCAGTCGTTTGAATGGATACAAACCAAGATGTGTGTTAACCACCAAGACATACTGGGATTCGTCGTCCACAGGTATTTGCAAGTACGCATCTGGTAGGTCCAACTTCGAAAAATATTTACCCGGGCACAGTTTGTCAAAAAGATCTTCCAGGTGGGGTAAAGGAAAAGTTGCAGTCACTAGTTGTGAATTCACTGTTGCCTTGAAGTCCACACAAAGTCTCAATTTTCCCGAAGGTTTTGGCAAAATGACTAAGGGTGATGCCCAGGGAGAAGCCTGCACACGTTCAATTACACCTTGTGATTCCAAATCGTGTAATGTGTTTGCGACCTCATCACACAATGCGTGGGGAACAATGTGCACTCTGAACAATTTTGGTCGCGCGTTTACTTGCAGTTCCAAATGTGCTTTATAGTTCTTAGCACAACCAAGGCCCGGTGCAAAAACGTCTGCAAATTCTTCACATAGATGTGAAACACTGTCTGAAGGCACAGTCTGGTTCACTGATAGGACCTGATTGACTATAGACAAGTTAAACAACTGAAATAAATCGAAACCAAACAAGTTCACTGCAGAAGAAGAACGAAGGACATACAATCGCACAAGTTTTGTTTGTCCCTTGTATGTTGCAAGAAGGCTGCACTGTCCTAACACAGGGACCTGAATATGTAGTTAGCTTAACATTTGCGGCACGCAACAGAGGTGTATCTTGATTGATCAGTGAAACTGCAGCTCCGGTATTGAGCTGGAATGGTATCAGTTTGCCGTTAATGTCCAAGTCGACAAAAAGTTTATTGTCCTGTTGACGACAAGAGCGACTGTCTCGTGCAACGTGAACTGACACTGGTACAAAATCACTTCCGACATGACGGGATTTCCGGCGATGTCGACGCACACTATTTGTGGGATGAACACAGTCACTGTTAGAGAGAGTGGCACTGGGCGGAGTGGAATGAACTACATGAATTTCCATGGGCGAAGTTCCACGAGCCGGAGTATCCTTGGTTCGATTCCGATTCCGGCGTGAAGCAAAGGGCCTGGAGTGGTTGTGAGTGTCCGATCTGAGCTTTCTCTGGCAAACACTTTGAACATGTCCCTTTTTATTAGAGAAAAAGCAAATAGCTTGGCGTGACAGGCAAATCTCACGCGAATGTCTAGTAGCATACCGCGGGCATGTTTTTGGCACTGCATTTGCTTGCTTGCACGGCACACGTGGCTGACGGCCTGGTGGCAGCTGTGCGGCCGGGCGCGAGGGCTGTCTACTGCTCCGTGCAGCTCGCCCGGTGGGCCGGTTAACGTGACACATGGCTGGTGAAGTTTCAAATGATTCCTGAACAAAGTCAAGTGTGTCCTGCCGATCCAATATGTCCATCACTTGGTGAAGGGAGGGATTGACTAGTTTCAAAATCTGTTCCCTTATACGAACATCAGAAACGTTCTGTGCAATTGAATCACGTACCATAGTATCTGAATAAGGTAGTCCACATTGACACTCAAAAGCACAATCCCTAGTAAGGCCTTGCAAGGTAGCAACCCACTCCCTATTAGTCTGACCTGCCATACGTTTTGTACGAAAGAAGGTATACCGTTTGGCAATTACATTGACTGATTCTTTGAAATATGCATCTAATGCAGACAAAATTTCGTCGTAGGACAGAGTTGCTACGTCGCGTCGGGGAAATAATTTCACTATCACACGGTACGTTTGTACCCCAACAGAGGACAACAAAAATGGCTGCCGCTTGTTACCTTGAATTCTGTAGGCGGCGAAATGGAATCCAAATTGGCGTAACCACTCCGTCCAGCTTTCCAGTGCAGCATCAAAAGGTCGAAAAGCTGGTGCAACTGCGTGTTGTGGCTGCGTTAGCGGTGGAGCGGCGGCTGCCGCATCGTTTTGCATTGCACGTTGACCCTGGACGAGCTGTCCAAGGGCATCCTGTAAGGCCTGCGTCTGCTGATTCTGTAAGCGATAAAATTCGGACAGTACATCTTGAGATGGTGGTGAAGCCATTACACAAGTGAATCAGGGCAGTATACTTAAGAACGCGGTATGGCCTCGTCGCCAAAATGCTGTGGATTGGCAGGAGAGCCAACCCAAGATTATAGAGGAAGCCGAAAGGCACGCGTTTTAGCTCACACAGGCTGGCGTGAGGTCTGGAACAGGACAAGGAATTTAGACTAAAAAAAAAAGGATGTAGCTAGTGGAATACTTAACTTTAATCCATTAATGTAGAACGTAGCTCTTGTCTGTACATTATTTACAATATCAATAGTAACTGAACATGGCGCCTTGCTAGGTCGTAGCAAATGACGTAGCTGAAGGCTATGCTATGTCTCGGCAAATGAGAGCGTATTTTGTCAGTGAACCATCGCTAGCAAAGTCGGTTGTACAACTGGGGCGAGTGCTAGGAAGTCTCTCTAGACCTACCGTGTGGCGGCGCTCGGTCTGCAATCTCTGATAGTGGCGACACGCGGGTCCGACGTATACTAACGGACCGCGGCCGATTTAAAGGCTACCACCTAGCAAGTGTGGTGTCTGCACCTATGTCCCCATCCACAATCTGCTCATTCAGGGCGTCTTTCGCCCCCGCTTACCCGGAATTCAACTGGCAAAAAGCTATCTTCTAATACTGATGCAGAGCGTTCTCATTACTCGCTGTGTTTCTTGTTTTTGACCTTGTTAGCATTCCGAACACGAAATTTCGTATCAGCTAACTCACCTCCTACTATGAATTACAACACAAATAAAAATCTGTATTACTACCACCTATTCCAAAAGACCTATCTCCATACCAGTCCAAAAAAAATCCTGTCAGGGTCGTAATTATGAAAGGTTCCCTCCATTACTTCATTTTAACGCTACGCACAATGGATTTATTTGCGGAACCTTTGCATAAATGCCCTAACTTGAAAGCTATGTAATTCTGCTTGGTCCAATGATTGAGATAAAAACATATAGTAAAATCGTTAAATAAAATGTATTTTTCAACAGATAATAAAATAAAATAATGAAAGGTTTGTCTACTCTTATAGAAAGCATGTTAAGGGTCAAATTTGAATTTTATATAACAAATTGGTTTATTTATTAAAAATTTCAGATAATTATAAGAACAAAAAAATTCCCTTCTTTAAACAAATCTTAATGCATCTGATCTTCATACAGCATGAAATTTACATCAGCTTCCACAATGCAAATTAAACACATCTGACTTTCTTATTAACACTGTAAAAATTAACTCCTCTGACTTTGTATTTAAATTTATCGTTAATGCATATGACCAATTTATTACTAAATCTATGGTCTCTGACAGAATGGTATCTCTCATTACCACAAATAGCCGCTTTTGGATCGGAAAAGAAGGGTATTGCACAACTGTATCCATTAATCAACGTGCACACACAGTTACTGCACCAACATATGCACAGGAGAAACAAAAGGATCGAGCCGTTAGCAATTCCGATATTCACCATTCAGTAACTATATCTACTCAAAATTATCCTTCCGGACACCAAAATTTTCACATATAAATTCCAAACCTATTTGATCATTCACCTTAATAGGCACTACTGTACTGCTGACTACTCTGACACAAATTCACCCACTGAAATATGAAAACCCTTCCAAAATTACACATACAAAATACACACACTCAAGTTGAACCAATTACTTCGTTGCAGGCGAAGTTCATGGCTACGTTATCAGTAAACTAATCTCTTTTCCCTGTTTTGCAATGTTAATTATTCAGGAAATTTCCCCACGTGATTCTACATTCCAATAAACATGAATAAGCAAGCATTATCTACACTTGATTTGCTAAAATTCGACACATGCTTTCACACGAGATACCACATGTCCTTAACAAAAGATCCACGTTACTAAATCTTTCAAGCTTGCAGATGTTGTTGTTGTGGTCTTCAGTCCTGAGACTGGTTTGATGCAGCTCTCCATGCTACTCTATCCTGTGCAAGCTTCTTCATCTCACAGTACCTACTGCAACCTACATCCTTCTGAATCTGCTTAGTGTATTCATCTCTTGGTCTCCCTCTACGATTTTTACCCTCAACGCTGCCCTCCAATGCTAAATTTGTGATCCCTTGATGCCTCAAAACATGTCCTACCAATCGATCCCTTCTTCTAGTCAAGTTGTGCCACAAACTTCTCTTCTCCCCAATCCTATTCAATACCTCCTCATTAGTTACGTGATCTACCCACCTTATCTTCAGCATTCTTCTGTAGCACCACATTTCGAAAGCTTCTATTCTCTTCTTGTCCAAACTGGTTATCGTCCATGTTTCACTTCCATACATGGCTACACTCCATACAAATACTTTCAGAAACGACTTCCTCACACTTAAATCTATACTCGATGTTAACAAATTTCTCTTCTTCAGAAACGATTTCCTTGCCATTGCCAGTCTACATTTTATATCCTCTCTACTTCGACCATCATCAGTTATTTTACTCCCTAAATACGCAAAACTCCTTTACTACTTTAAGTGTCTCATTTCCTAATCTAATCCCCTCAGCATCACCCGATTTAATCTGACTACATTCCATTATCCTCGTTTTGCTTTTGTTAATGTTCATCTTATATCCTCCTTTCAAGACACTGTCCATTCCGTTCAACTGCTCTTCCAAGTCCTTTGCTGTCTCTGACAGAATTACGATGTCATCGGCGAACCTCAAAGTTTTTACTTCTTCTCCGTGAATTTTAATACCTACTCCGAATTTTTCTTTTGTTTCCTTTACTGCTTGCTCAATATACAGATTGAATAACATCGGGGAGAGGCTACAACCCTGTCTCACTCCTTTCCCAACCACTGCTTCCCTTTCATGCCCCTCGACTCTTATAACTGCCATCTGGTTTCTGTACAAATTGTAAATAGCCTTTCGCTCCCTGTATTTTACCCCTGCCACCTTCAGAATTTGACAGAGAGCATTCCAGTCAACGCTGTCAAAAGCTTTCTCTAAGTCCACAAATGCTAGAAACGCAGGTTTGCCCTTTCTTAATCTTTCCTCCAAGATAAGTCGTAAGGTTAGTATTGCCTCACGTGTTCCAACATTTCTACGGAATCCAAACTGATCTTCCCCGAGATCCGCTTCTACCAGTTTTTCCATTCGTCTGTAAAGAATTCGCGTTAGTATTTTGCAGCTGTGACTTATTAAACTGATAGTTCGGTAATTTTCGCATCTGTCAACACCTGCTTTCTTTGGTATTGGAATTATTATATTCTTCTTGAAGTCTGAGGGTATTTCGCCTGTCTCATACATTTTGCTCACCAGATGGTAGAGTTTTGTCAGGACTGGCTCTCCCAAGGCCATCAGTAGTTCTAATGGAATGTTGTCTACTCCCGGGGCCTTGTTTCGACTCAGGTCTTACAGTGCTCTGTCAAACTCTTCACGCAGTATCTTATCTCCCATTTCATCTTCATTTACATCCTCTTCCATTTCCATAATATTGACCTCAAGTACATCGCCCTTGTATAAACCCTATATATACTCCTTCCACCTTTCTGCCTTCCCTTCTTTGCTTAGAACTGGGTTGCCATCTGAGCTCTTGATATTCATACAAGTGGTTTTCTTCTCTCCAAAGGTCTCTTTAATTTTCCTGTAGGCAGTATCTATCTTACCCCTAGTGAGACAAGCCTCTACATCCTTACATTTGTCCTCTAGCCATCCCTGCTTAGCCATTTTGCACTTTCTGTCGATCTCATTTTTGAGACGTTTGTATTCCCTTTTGCCTGCTTCATTTACTGCATTTTTATATTTTCTCCTTTCATCAATTAAATTCAATATTTCTTCTGTTACCCAAGGATTTCTATTAGCCCTCGTCTTTTTACCTACTTGATCCTCTGCTGCCTTCACTACTGCATCCCTCAGAGCTACCCAATCTTCTTCTACTGTATTTCTTTCCCCCATTCCTGTCAATTGTTCCCTTATGCTCTCCCTGAAACTCTCTACAACCTCTGGTTCTTTCAGTTTATCCAGGTCCCATCTCCTTAAATTCCCACCTTTTTGCAATTTCTTCAGTTTCAATCTGCAGTTCATAACCAATAGATTGTGGTCAGAATCCACATCTGCCCCTGGAAATGTCTTACAATTTAAAACCTGGTTCCTAAATCTCTGTCTTACCATTATATAATCTATTTGATACCTATTAGTATCTCCAGGATTCTTCCAGGTATACAACCTTCTTTTATGATTCTTGAACCAAGTGTTAGCTATGATTAAGTTATGCTCTGTGCAAAATTCTACAAGGCGGCTTCCTCTTTCATTTCTTCCCCCCAATCCATATTCACCTACTATGTTTCCTTCTCTCCCTTTTCCTACTGACGAATTCCAGTCACCCATGACTATTAAATTTTCGTCTCCCTTCACTACCTGAATAATTTCTTTTATCTCGTCATACATTTCATCAATTTCTTCATCATCTGCAGAGCTAGTTGGCATATAAACTTGTACTACTGTAGTAGGCATGGGCTTTGTGTCTATCTTGGCCACAATAATGCGTTCACTATGCTGTTTGTAGTAGCTAACCCGCACTCCTATTTTTTTATTCATTATTAAACCTACTCCTGCATTACCCCTATTTGATTTTGTATTTATAACCCTGTAATCACCTGACCAAAAGTCTTGTTCCTCCTGCCACCGAACTTCACTAATTCCCACTATATCTAACTTTAACCTATCCATTTCCCTTTTTAAATTTTCTAACCTACCTGCCCGATTAAGGGATCTGACATTCCACGCTCCGATCCGTAGAATGCCAGTTTTCTTTCTCCTGATAACGACGTCCTCTTGAGTAGTCCCCGCCCGGAGATCCGAATGGGGGACTATTTTACCTCCGGAATATTTTACCCAAGAGGACGCCATCATCATTTAATCATACAGTAAAGCTGCATGTCCTCGGGAAAAATTACGGCTGTAGTTTCCCCTTGCTTTCAGCCGTTCGCAGTACCAGCACAGCAAGGCCGTTTTGGTTAATGTTACAAGGCCAGATCAGTCAATCATCCAGACTGTTGCCCCTGCAACTACTGAAAAGGCTGCTGCCCCTCTTCAGGAACCACATGTTTGTCTGGCCTCTCAGCAGATACCCCTCCGTTGTGGTTGCACCTACGGTATGGCCATCTGTATCGCTGAGGCACGCAAGCCTCCCCACCAACGGCAAGGTCCATGGTTCATGGGGGAAGAGCTTACATATAACGTAGCCATGAACTTCGCCTGCAACGAAGTAATTGGTTCAACTTGAGTGTGTGTATTTTGTATGTGTAATTTTGGAAGGGTTTTCATATTTCAGTGGGTGAATTTGTGTCAGAGTAGTCAGCAGTACAGTAGTGCCTATTAAGGTGAATGATCAAATAGGTTTGGAATTTATATGAGAAAATTTTGGTGTCCGGAAGGATAATTTTGAGTAGATATAGTTACTGAATGGTGAATATCGGAATTGCTAACGGCTCGATCCTTTTGTTTCTCCTGTGCATATGTTGGTGCAGTAACTGTGTGTGCACGTTGATTAATGGATACAGTTTTTTTTTTTTTTAAATTAGCTTGCAGATATGTAAGAAAATTTAAAAATTATAACAGTGCTTAATCCCACACGCATATTTGATGTAATAGCACACTTCCTACTAACATGCTATAGGTCCCTAGCACTCATGCCTTCACTAGTTGTAAGATTCTTGATCAGCCCCACGTGGTGAGTGCCAAGTGTGAAACTAAGTAAATTGCTACACACACTTAAATATTTCATTTTTCCTAATGAACTTGCTTGCTCGACAAATTAAGATTAATTTATTCATCACAAAATTGTTATAAAAGCCCAAAATTGCGAATTACTATCACAAAACTAAGCAACATTTCTACATCACCCACCATTGCATATTACCTACTTAAATTAACTTTGTTCCCCCAAAATATTAATATTACTTTACATCTATCAGCAAAAAGAGGGTTGTTAACCGAATGTGAAACCATCAATCATAAATATAGCACAGTTCCCACACTTAAATCGAGCATCGCTCGACCCATCTCAGAAAAGCGTCCTTTCTCGTCCAAGTCTGCTGCAGCAGTCCACCACTTGGACCCACGCTACTGTTCTGCTTGCCTGACCAATCGTCAGCTCAGAGTTTCCCCAGTTTAAAGTTGCCGGTGAAATCTCCCCTCTACACAATGGGAAAGATCCTACGCCTTGCTTCCCAAAGACTGAAACGTAAGTTTTGCAGACTATCCAACCTTCCTATACCTCGCTACAGGCAAAGGCTGAAGTTTCAGAGGTTCCATAATCGCTGCCTATCGACTAGTTGTTCCCTATCGTACACTCACAATCCCTAAATGTCATTCGATCCTTATTCTGTCCGCAAAAATTATTCCTGCAATTATTTTCATACATTCATTTCTTTCTCCCTCCTGCTGCGGACTCAATAGGATAAGAAAATAAAGGAAACAGTGGGCATTCTTAACTTATTCGATCAATAAAACAGTTCGATTCCTCTGGTCAATCTTTTACAACTTGGTATTGATTTGCAGACACCGACAGTAAGTCTGTGCTAAGTAAATTAAATGATATTATTACCATCAAAAATGATATTTTTGCGATCAAACTCGTGTTCTCAGAAGAACACGACGATCAATTGCATTAAATATTGTTACATTATTAGAAATATAAGTGAGAGTTGCCATTGCCGAAGACAACGGCCACCTCTCAGGGGGCAAGCCCAATCGACCATTTCATATTTCGTTGTCCTTAGTAAAGAGGTACACGATATGTACAGGTAAATAAATTTCCAGTTCATGAAGAACACCATTATACTGAACGTGATCGGTGTGGCCGATCGATTCTAGGCGCTTCAGTCCGGAACCGCGCGACCGCTACGGTCGCAGGTTCGAATCCTGCCTCGGGCATGGATGTGTTTGATGTCCTTAGGTTAGTTAGGTTTAAGTATTTCTAAGTTCTAGGGGACTGATGACCTCAGATGTTAAGTCCCATAGTGCTCAGAGCCATTTTTGAACTGAACGTGATGTTAATGTTGCTTGTGTCCATTAGACAAGACATGCACAAATATATGAAGATCAAAAGAAGTTAACAATACATGAGTAACACAAATAACATTGAACACAATGAACGAGATGATAATGTCACAGATGTAACAAGGGCCACGCGGGATTAGCCGAGTGGTCTGATGGGGCTGCAGTCGTGGACTGTACGGCTGGTCCCGGCGGAGGTTCGAGTCCTCCCGCGGGCATGGGTGTGTGTGTTTGTCCTTAGGATAATTTAGGTTAAGTAATGTGTAAGCTTAGGGACTGATGACCTTATCAGTTAAGTCCCATAAGATTTCACACACATTTCAACATTTTGTACACAAGATGTATGAAAAGAAACATGTATTCAAGATGAGTGTAAATAAAAAATTAACCATTCACAATAATACTTTTTATTACATCGCAAATGAGAATGTTATACATCGAGACGATTCATAGAGTTAAGACACGTGAAACAAAAGTGCACTTTACACAGCAATAAAGTTTATAAAAGACTTATGTGTTAGAAATGCCAACTTGGAAAATACATAAGACAGAATTAAGGCAAGTGATATAAGAGTTGACCTTAGGTGGTGTTGTTCATCGAAGAGCGCTAATAAATCGATAAAGAATAGATGTCAGTACAAACATCTGGTCTCAAAAAACAGTAAATCTCCCGATGACACACTTTGTTGAACTGATAAGGATATGATAGACAGGATGGGACAGGTAGCATCTTCACGTTTTCGTCAACCATGCACATGTTTTGTTATAAGGTGTACAGAAATAAGATTTGTACCGTTTCTTCTTTCACAGAACCCACAGTTAATACGTATAAAGTACTCATCACTAATCTTTGGGAGGCCTTCTTATTTATTAGGTTGCACAGTGTCAGCTATGCGAGCCACGTAGACTGACTCGAATGTCAATAAAAAAAACTGTTCGCGTACTTAACATTCTATTCCCTTAACCTAAGAATGCAATTTTTTTAGCTAAATTCGGTAGTGTCAGCTGTGTGAGCCGTGCTGACCCCTAGATTGCCAATAATCTAAAAACAAATCTTTTGTGTGCATTACTTTGTACACTTTCAATATTTTACCCAACCCTTCAGTTCTAACATGCAAAATAATCCTAACATGCTTCGATCAACGTTTCATGCACGACTTTGCAAAGGTAAAATGTCTTCTCTGCCAACTGCAAGGTACTTATGGGATGCCAATGCCTCTGTATGCTGCAACAGAAATCTCATCAAATATTAGCGCTTGTCTGGTTTTCACCTTTCACACTAGTCATCACACTCCACACCCCGCATGGTAATACAATAAAACGTAGATCCCTTGCACTGCATTACAATTAAATATACACACAATAAACAAACAAATATAAAGTGAAAGACATGAAAATGGCAATGCACTTGCGTGAGCTGCCTGATATTCCCATGCTACCTGAAGTATCATGCTGTCGAATGCGGGCCGCTCCTCTCAGCCTTGCGCTGCGCGTCACGACGGCGCACAGAACGGTGGCACACACACATGCAACCATCACACCATCTCTCCACATTCTCACCAAGAGTCCCACGCTTCAGGTACACAAAAAATGACTGTCTGTGATAAGCACAGTAAATAACTACTAATTACTACAGCAAAAAATCTATTCACAAGACACAGCATGCTGTCAACAGACATCCGCAATTTTTTATACCACTACTGCCATACAATGCTCTATTGAGTCACGTACCCTTTCAGGCTGAGGGCATTAAAAACTCCAACCTCGCGCACGCCGTCATAAATTGCGTAGGCATTGGGTCCTAGTACCTGTCGAACCGAGTATGGGCCGTCATACAGGTGGAAGAACTTCGCTATTCTTTTCTTTTCGGCATCCGATGGTGAGTTAACGAGCATTTCGCTCACATTTAAATATATGGGTGAAAGAATCAGCCTTCAGGATTTGTGAAACGAACTCTGTCATCCAGGACCGTGTTCCACAAAGAGTGCAGATTCACCACGAGGTGGAGAAACTCACAGGCGTCTATTGTACATTGAGGCCTAAGCGCTGTAATGTGCGAGTGAGACAGATGAGAACGTAGATCATAGGGAAACCCAGTAGAAGCCGTTTGTGGCCAAAGAGATGTAGCAGTGTTAAATATGGCGGACCTAAGATTGGCCATAAAGGGAAACGTTATCAAAACTATTTAATTCTGTAGTAATGCAGGGAATGAAGCCACAGTAATTTTAATCTACCATCCTTGAAAAATTTCCATGGTGATCCCAATAAAACTTGAATATTGATCATATCTATAATTGTTTAGTATTTACTGTTAAAATGAAATTCACAAGTTTTGTAACAAAGGCCTGAATGCTAAAATCTGAACGCTTTAGTCGAGCTTAACGATCGACATTTATTATAGAATCGCATCATTAAAATGACAAATGTTGCAAATATCAGCTCTGTAACTTCATTTGTTTAAAAGATAAATTAAATTTAAATTGCCAGTATTTTCAGTTAAGCATCAGGTCATCATTTCCTCCACACAAAACACATTGACCGATGACAACATGACACCTTATTGAGTCATCAGGTAATAGAATATTTGTTGTAAAGTTTAGTGCATAATAGTTACTTTTGTTCTTTATTTATTTAACAGAAAGCACATCGGTGCAAGGCTACTGACCATGGCATTCAAAGCTAAGAAGGAAACTGTATTGGTTTTATGTAAAAGAATTTAACGTTTATTAGGTAATGGACATTATTGTTACTTCATTCAGAACAGCCGCGCGGGATTAGCCGAGCGGTATAGGCGCTGCAGTCATGGACTGTGCGGCTGGTTCCGGCGGAGGTTCGAGTCCTCCCTCGGGCATGGGTGTGTGTGTGTGTTTGTCCTTAGGATAATTTAGGTTAAGTAGTGTGTAAGCTTAGGGACTGATGACCTTAGCAGTTAAGTCCCATAAGATTTGACACACATTTGAACATTTTTGAACATTCAGAACGTGAAAGTGGGCAACCTTTGATTATTTAAATATGTTAAAATGTAAAATAATGTAGAATAAGCTGTAGCCAATCAGATGGACGGCTTCAGGTAAGGGAACTGAACTAGTCAGTTGGGCGAGGATATTCGGCACGCGGGAAACGCGGCCGGGGACGGCCAAAGGGATAGTGCTGGTGGAGACACGAAAGCGGACGGTCGGTCTTCAGGTAGCTAGGAAGTGAAACGACTTAGAAAATTTCGCGTTGTGTAGTATTGCAGGACTTAGTCTCTGAGCGGTGAGCAGCCGCGCGCCTGATGTGAACTATAACTTTTCGTGAAAATAACGAGTGGGAGTATATTTCGCGATGAGATTGTGAATGATCGAACTGTGGCAGATGGATATGTGCTCGAGTGTAACAGTAACTCTAAATACGACCACTTTCGCTATTAGTTTTCTGAATAAACATTATTCTAACCAAACCGCAACTGTGCGGCCTACATCATTTATGGGTCGTTAATTTAGCTCCCGATATTATTATTACTGTTCTTATGTTCTTATATGTTATGTTAACATTGTATTTCGCAAACTTGCCATCAGCCAGGCAATTTAATGAAAGGGTCACAAGTGTCTAATTTAGGGCGTGTAATGCGACACTTGCGGTTCAACCTCTAGACGAGTTTGAGCCAAGACATTTCGACGAAGAGGAACCGCATATGAGCCCGAACATGTTAGTTCACACGATGGCCTTTGCATTCTAACGAGGACTCGGTCCCCGATCTCACAAGTCTCCGCCCATTTTCCCTGCTCCCTTTCGATTCTCTTCGTCTTCTTCGCCATCATGAACTCTCGGGCTCGATTCATGCGTTGCTGATGTGTCTCTGCCTCTCCTCCCATTTGCAGTTTGAAGATCTGTCAGCCACAGACTTCTCCGGTTTCTGGAACTGTAGGTCTATTGGTCTATGTCCTGTACTGCAATGCACTACTTCGTTGAAGTACCTCTCTATCTTCGGTAGGTGCTGTACCCAGGCATTGTGTCTGTCAGGAACCAACATTCTAAAGAACACTCCCAGGTGACTCATGTATCGTCCTACAGGGTTGCATTGAGGGTTTCTAATTGAGGAGAATGTCACTTTGATCAATTTCTTTTCTAATCCTGCCTTCCATCTCCAAGATGTGAAAACTTTGGCATGGTCTGAGAGGACTCTCTTGGGCTTCCCACATGTGCGCTCATATTCTTCCGTCAAAATTTTAACACAGTTTTTCGTTGTGGTGCGGTTTCTGGGTTTAAAGTCTGACGCGCTTAGTTAATGCATCCACAACAACGAAAATAAGCTACCGCCCGAAATGTCCCTTCGGCAGAGAGCTGTAATGATCAACGCACACGAGGTCATTCGGTGCTTCTGGTGTGATGGCTTGCGTTTCACCTCGCCGAATCGCGTTTGGATGTTTTCCACGCTGTCACATGTCGCGTTTTCTAACTATCTCTGTAACTTTCCGTCTGAGAATGGTATGTTCCCACTCCTTGGCGACTGTCGCATACAGCTTCGTAGCCCCGCAATGGACAATGTGCTGGTGATAGCGGTCGATTAAATCTTCTAAAAGTGCGTCAGAGAGCCAAATTTTCCACCTTCGTTCTTTCACATTCCACCGGAAACATACACTCCACTCTATCGTGCACAATAGAAAAAAAAAATGGTTCAAATGACTCTGAGCACTATGGGACTTAACATCTTAGGTTATCAGTCCCCTAGAACTTAGAACTACTTAAACCTAACCAACCTAAGGACATCACACACATCCACGCCGGAGGCAGGATTCGAACCTGCGACCGTATGGGTAGCGCGGTTCCAGACTGAAGCGCCTAGAACCGCTCGGCCACTAAGCCGGCTGCACAATAGAGCAGTATTTCTAATTCGCACATCCTCTCTACCAATGCCGTTCATCAGAAAGTCCTTTACTCTCCGGATTTTTGGCTGTTGGGTCTTGTGCTGTGGCTAACTCTCTCCCGCCTGGTTCCATTGTTGTAACAGTGCCATTCTAACTTCATTATTTTCTCGCGCGACGTTTTCTTTGTCATCGTCTTCCCGCGAAGGATTTCGGCTTAACCAGTCGGCAAATTTGTTGTTTTTACCCCGGCAATAAGCGATTTCCATATCGAATCCCGGAATCACCGCCTGCCGCGGTGGCCGTGCGGTTCTAGGCGCTTCAGTCCGGAACCCCGCGACTGCTACGGTCGCAGGTTCGAATCCCGCCTCGTGCATGGATGTGTGTGATGTCCTTGGGTTAGTTAGGTTTAAGTAGTTCTAAGTTCTAGGGGACTCATGACCATAGATGTTAAGTCCCATAGTGCTCAGAGCCATTTGAACCATTTGAACCTGAATCACCAGGACACAACTCATCACTCTGTTACTCGTGTATCTGACGGTTCTTAGGAACGTTAGAGCGTGGTGGTCTATATATAAACGAGTTTTTCGGCCGAGCAGGTAGCTCCTCAACTGTTTTGTCGCATATACTATGGCCAGCATTTCTAATTCTGTAGTGAAATACCGTGTCTCAGCTTCCAGTAGGTTCCGGCTACATGTGGCAACTATGTGACATCTTGTCTTCCTGTTGCAGACATCCCCCAATGCCTTTTGCATTTGCGTCTGTGAAGAGTTGGAAAGGTGCCGTGAAGTCAGGATGCGCCAAAAAAATACTGTCACGAAACGCAATCTTAATCTTCTGGAACCCATTTTCCTCCTCGTTTCCCCAGCTCCACTTCTTGCCCTTCTTCAACAGCGCGTATAGAAGACTTAACATCTGCGAGAAGTTGACAGTGTGGCCCCTGTAAAATGAAATCAGCCCCAAGAACTATCTTAATTCTCGCACGCGAGAGGGCCGTTTCGTTTTCGTGATTTCCTCCAATTTGCACTTTTCCGGACGGATACATTCTGGAGAGATTTCGAATCTGAGATATACCACCCTGTTTGCGCATAGGTTCCCTTTGTCAGGCCTGAGGGTCACTCCATATCTCTAGAGTACCGCCAGCAGCTGCTTTGTGTGCCACGCGTGTTCTTCGAGAGATACAGACGCGACAATTGTGTCATCGATGTAGGAAACACAAAATTCCCTCATCTCTGGAGTGATTATAGCATTCAAAGCCCTCTCAAATGCCGAACTTGAGTCCCTCAGCCCGAATGGTAGTCGGTTGTACACGTACTGTACCCGTTCGAAAAAGAAAGCAGTGTAATTTCGACAGGATGGATCGAGCTCAACCTGATTGAAACCGGCTGTAATGTCAAAGTTTCACAGCCAAACTTTTCCAGAGAATTGGCGCAGTATGTCCTAGATAGGTTCTGGCCTTGTTCCATCTGCCTCAATATGATCATTTAACACCCTCGCGTCGAGGCAACAACGTACCGACCCATCTTTCGTAGGCACAATCCTGAGCGGATGTACGTATTGCGACGCGGCCAGCGATATGACTCCGGCTGCCTCCATCGCCTGTATCGATTCCCTAGTAGCTTTCTGGTGCTTCCAGGCCACTGGGGTACGTTTTCTCTGTCGGCGGCCGGTCACACCTTACTCTAAACTTATGGACTGCTCCTCGAAATCTTCCCGGTAGGAACGGGAATGTATCCCTGAATTCCATGATTGTTTTCTCCACATCCTGTCTCTGCTGCAGGTTCAACCATGGGTTAGCTTGAATACTCTTTCTAAGTATTTCCGCCGGATCAACCTCTGTGTTTCCAAGCATACTTCTGGCTCATCGTCTGTACAGAGAGTGCCATCTACTGTGTGCCTTGTTTCTGAGAGACACGTGATCAATTTATCTCGCCACTTCGACGCATGAAAACACATGCAGTCCTCCGTAAACCGTCTTACTCTGGCAAATTTTGGGACCATGGAGGGAACAACATCGTCTTCTACTGCTGGCAAGTGGGCAGCAGTGCTTCTGCGGTGTACTTCACAGTGCTGCTCTGCCAGTCGGTACTCGCATTCGCGTTCTGCACTCCACATGAGCTTCTCCGTTGCTGTGGTGGCTTCACCTTCAACCTTTTTCATCTTCTCAGCTCGTTCATCGTTACGGCATTTGACTGTGGTCTCGCTCTGCATATTCTCTTGTTCCTTTTTTAGCGTGTTATCAGTAATCGCATGGCCAGCTTGGGATATCACGGGAGCGCACTCATTTACGGCCTCTGGCCCTCTAAACCCTAGTAGTACATGTGTGAGGGTCTCTAACTCACGACCAGTCGCGTCGTATCCGTCAGATTCACTATCGTCGGCTGTGTTCGTGGAATTCTCATCACGACTTGCGGACAGTAAACTGACTTCATCTGGAACCTCTGTTCCCTTTAATAAATCATCTTTTAGCTCCCGTGGCCTGTCTAAGAAAATTTCCTCATTCTCCCTACATTTCACTAAATTAACTGTGCCCTTCGTACCCTCTGCAACCCATGCGATTGGATCTTCGAACAAACTGACCACGGCTTTAGTGGCCCAATCCACGATCACCGCTCTATTCGAGAGTGTGTCATCCCCGATTATAAAATCGAGAGGCAAGCCACAGATGACAATTGCCTTCACTTGGAAGGTACTTCTTCCGTCGCTTAACGACACAAAGACCTGTTTCTCCACCTTCTTTCTTTTCGCCTCAAAAGCGGGAATTAGTGAGATTCTTTTTGCGGGTATCTCACCTAATTTACTACCACTTTCAACCAGCTTTGAGTAAAAAGACGTTGAAAGTGCTGTCACTTACGACCCAGATTCCAGACATGCTCCCGTCTTAATTCCTTCCACAGTCATTTCAATGAGGGGACACCGACTGTCCACTTTTTCCGGCAACTCTGGGTCATCACAATACTGGTCAATGTCGTCTAGCGCTTGTGACTGCCAGTACCGCACATTGCGTATTTGATGGCCCTTCTCTGCCGTGGCGTCCCCTGCAATATCTCATTTTCTCTGATCATTCATTTGTGTGATCTCACGCTCCTCTGCCTGAGGTGGGGTCAGTGATGGTGACCCTGCATTTTCTCACGGTCTCTCTCATAATGCGACGCTTGCACACAGTTCACGTGGCGTCTTTGGTTTGGCACTGCGTTTCTGCCTTTTTCTCCATGGTGTGGACCATGACGTCTATCTCGCTCTCGCCTATTCCCCTCTTCTCTCCTTCGTTCGCTATTGCGCCAATTCTGCCTGTCATTGCGGTGCACAAACCCGTGCGGCGCCCCATTTTCTGTCGTAATCGTGTTTCCATTTGCTGTCCTTTGCTGCTCCTGCTCTTCAGTTTCGTCCAAGGATCTTAAAATATCGAGAAACTGTTCTCTCGGCAGTGCCCCGATGAGTCCACGTTGTACATGAGCAGGGAAATGTGAGCGCATGGCGCTGCACCATACCTCATCTGAGATTTTGTCATCCAAGTATCCCGCCAAAAACAACAAAGTGTGAGCGTAGGTTGTCACGGACTGGCATGACTGTGGCGCATACTGTCCTCGATATATACTCATCTTTGAATTCGCCCGTGCCGCCAGGTTCTAATTCGTTGCCAGAAACTTAGTGCAGAAATCCTTGCAATTACTGTTCTCGCAAGATGTAACGTCAGACCAGGCAACCTCCTCCTGATCGAGAGTCAGACGTGCAAAGAGTAAAGCGTTACATTCCGCCACTCCTTTCGCACGCAGATACGCGTCTAAATTTCTTGGGTAGGCTTTCGGGTGAGTGCTGCGCGTACGGCCGAACTGGGGCAGTGTTATGTCCACCCCACAAATCGGTAGTGCGGCCTGAAAATTCGTTGGCGTGACCTGCGCTACGAGAACATTACCTTATCGCATTGCAGACACTTCTGGCTCGAGGACTGACACTCGTGTTTGTGTTTCCTTGGATGATTTACTTTCCTCATCTATGTGAAAGACGATTATCGTTAATGCAGACACCAAGCGAAAAGCTCCTCCTTATGTTTCAGATATAGACTGCAATAATAAAATGGGAAGGAACTGTTAATTAGAACTCAGGGAGAAGTTGTAGTCTAATTAACATTCCATTTATTCATCTTAAACATGACAAGACAACAAAATTATTAAAGAAACATAACATAGACATTTTTATTTAACAAACGCCTAGCCGGCCGGGGTGGCCGAGTGGTTCTAGGCGCTACAGTCAGGAACCGCGCGACCGCTACGGTCGCAGGTTCTAATCCTGCATCGGGCATGGATGTGTGTCCTTAGGTTAGTTAGGTTTAAGTAGTTCTAAGTTCTAGGGGACTGATGACCTCAGAAGTTAAGTCCCATAGTGCTCAGAGCCATTTGAACCAAGCCAACAAACGCCTTATGATCATAGAAGCAAAATTTTATTCTTTTACCTGCAATCATGAGTGTCATAAGTGAGGCAGTAATTTCTTCCATCCTACAAACGTCTAAAAATATACATGCGCAAATCATCAAGATTTCGTGGAAGGACTTTATGATCAGCAACCACAGAAAATTAGTCAATATAATAATGTCAGCGTAACTTAATAGTGACTTCTAGTAAAAGTATATATATGTGTTTAATAATCGAACAACTGACTTTTTGTTAAGTAAGAATTTAGCTGCAAAATACGGTCGTGTGATTTCAGTATTGATACGTTGCATTGTATTTTTCTTGCGTTGCGAGGAAGACTGTTCACAGCACCAATTTAGTTAAAACAAGAATTCATGCTTTAATTACAGAACTGCAAATAGTAATTACCTCTCATTAAGTAAATTTCATGCCGATTCATACTCTTTATGTTAGCTGTTGGGCTGCCTTCCAGCACAGTTATCCCAAAATCAACCAACAGAACTAACACAACTGGCGACCTGTTTTCCAGAACCAAGTCACAGCTGAACATGAACAGACTTTTTCTAGCGAATGTTAAATGAACATACGAAAAAATTTTGTCATTATTGTGTAAAATAAAAACTAATGTTTGCCATTTTCTTATTGCAGGGATACGAGTGCAACAAAAGTCAACGAGGAGTAGAGAATTAAAAGGACCAATTTATCCACCAACGAGAGACGTAAGTGAGCTGCTTCACTACTCAGTGAAGGCAGATAATTTGCGCAAGAGCATGCTTGCATGATTGCGCTTAGTAGCCCCTCTCTTGGCGTAGTTGGCTTTCTTTCCTTCTTCCTTACCATTAATTTATTAATAGAAATTTTATTAATAGAAATGACTCAAAAATCATACCAAACTTTGACTCATCAGGATAGTGTAAATTATTACGAAAATTTCAATCATTTGTGTCGTAATACTTTCAAACAAATTGACAGGAATTTACCGAAACACGATTTCATAGATAACTGCCGGTTTCAGGTGCAAGATTTATTTGCATTAAATTTTTTCTACCTGTTTTTATTAATTTTATGGTAATTGATAGCACGATGAAAATGACTGTCCAAAAATTATCCATTGTTGATCGTTATACAGAAGGTGCAATCGTCCAAGACGGTGGTGATTTTGGACGGACAGATAAAAGAAAACGAAGGGTCAACCGCGCAGCTAGTTGAAAGCCGTCATAAATCAGAGATAGGTATCACAGATGTAACAAATAACAGCGCAGATACACAGACAAACTATGACGACACCATGATGACTATAGGCCCGTCCACACGCAACGATCTGTCTGCGCAAATGTCTGCACGCATCACATCTGCACAGACAGATCGTTGCGTGTGGACAGAAGATTTGCACCAACCTGAGGTGTGTGCAGACCTGGAAGTTGGAGTAGGAGGTTTGAGCGAAACCTCGTTAGGTTCGCCCTGCAACTCTCGCAGCAAATTTACGTGAGAAAACTGCTTTCGCTTTAGCAGCAACTGTCTACACCATTTTTACCGCTTTCTCTGTTTCCTGCGGTTGGTCTGAATGTTTTTTGCAACACAAGTTGCGAACACAGACCACAACAGAACTTCCTCCATTTCTATATTTCAAAATAACTGAATTAAATTTTTGACGTTTACGGGGAGCGTAGTCGCTTGCCACTGATATTTCTTTTCTACACCGACAGATGGCGGGCGAGTAGTAGATTGGGGTTTGTGTCGTGTGAACACACCACATTTGCAGCGATCTTTTGCACGTACAGACATCTGCGCCGATGTCTGCGCAGACAGATCGTTGCGTGTGGATCGGGCTTATCGATGAGACTGTTTCACGCATCTCTCGAAGCGATATATCGCTGCTGAACGAAACAGAGGAATGTGAAACAGCGATGTATTTTGACAACATAGGACGGACGCCGATTACCCGTAATCCGAATATTAAAGTGCAAAGTACAGCTGATAGCAACAATAATAGTACCACCAACGCGATGATACAGCAATTACTGACAACTGTGAATATTAAATTCCATACTATGAACACGAAATTCAATACAGTTACACAAAAGCTTAGCAACTTGAACACAAAATGTAGCTATTTGTCTCAAGGATTTTCAGATTTCAATACAGGACAAAAACCGGTGTTTGAAGATTTCCAAAACAGTGTCACACAAAAATTCAATGGTCTAATAGAAAATCTACACACAGAGAAATCTGAAAATTTAAAAGAAATGAAAACAATCAAAACAGGAGGTTATTTCTGACGTTAAAGAAAGTATTGATGTTTTGAACGAAAAGGTAGGTTCAGTTAGTGCAAATCAAGAACACTTTGAAAGTTAATTAAAGAAAATCATGGACACGAATAATAGCATAAGAGGAAATCAAAACCGTATATGTAATACTATAAAGAAAGTGACCACTACTGTCAACAAGCTACACAAAAACTATGAAGGTTTGCCATTGGCAGTAGAGGAGCTAACATTAAGAGTAGAAAGCTTGGAATTGGAGTGTGAATGTGCCAAAAGAGAAAGAACTCAGATAAGGAAAATTTAGACAGCATAACCAAAAGAGCAGAAGCAGGTATCTTAGATCAAAGTAGTATACTAGCGCAGAAGGTAGTATCTGAATGCAAAGTATATGTAGACACAGTAGAAAAGGCCATGAAGAAAAGGTAAACCGAATCATCAAATGAAGTACATCAGGTTCCTAAAATTCAACCACCCTTGCCCAAGACGGATGCGTGTAACAGTTATCCACATCCTGTCACAAGCCCGGTAGCGAACGCAAGTGAAGATTGCAAAATTCATCATTTACCAACAGCAATACCTACAACACATGCGCAATTGCGACTCAGTGCGCTGCACACTTGTAACAACACGCCGATGTCGAGCCGGCCGGTGTGGCCGTGCGGTTAAAGGCGCTTCAGTCTGGAACCGCGTGACCGCTACGGTCGCAGGTTCGAATCCTGCCTCGGGCATGGATGTGTGTGTTGTCCTTAGGTTAGTTAGGTTTAATTAGTTCTAAGTTCTAGGCGACTGATGACCTCAGCAGTTAAGTCGCATAGTGCTCAGAGCCATTTGAACCATTTGAACACCGATGTCTGATAATGCCTCATGCTTAACATCCATCTTGCTTAGACATAGGCAGTTTCCCACGTATTTGACAGAGGGAAAGCGGATGAACCCGGTAGTTTTTATTAGTGCGTCCCGCAACGTATTTCTTTGCAACTGGACAGAGGCTCAAAAGATAAGATTTGTCGTTGGTTACACCCAAGGTGACGTTCTTTTGTTGGCCACTGAAATGGCAGAACGTTGTCACAGTTACTAGCAATTTGAACGTTCTTTCGTAGCAAGTACTGGTCGGAAGTCGTCCAAGAAAGATTAAGACATGAATTCTTTAGCCCAGCTCCATTTAGTAGATAGCATGGAAGCTTGCGGGGTTATTTCGAAAAGTATTTAAATAAGACCAGATACTGGACCAATACCATATCACAGGTGGATGTATTGAAGATATTAAAGAGCCGACTTCCGCCACACATACCAGAAAATTATTAACCACACCACAACACGACACTGAGTACTTTTTGTCAGTTTTGGATTCCATTGACGTGATTCATGAAGAGGCACCATGGCAACACAAAGCAACAGATAAACAGTCACCTCAATTTGTCTTTGGAAACCAACCTGTTACTACACAACAAGCATGCCAACTGTATCCGACACAGCACATACAAAAAGGGAATGGATATGGTAATTGAAATGGAACAATCAAAAGAAATAAGCGAGAATATCAGAACAACACGAACAATCACAACGGACAAGCCAACTACGGTCCGCCAGTACAAGGCTATCCGCCGCCCTTAAGTGGTAACAGCCAGCCGATGCGGTGGCAAGTGGTCGGCAACAATTAAATGCCGCGCGCTCGCGGCCAGCCTTTGAACAACATAATAGCGCAAACTATAATTTCGCAACTACAAATACGCATTCGCGTAAAGATAGGTCATGCGGAGCCGACACGAATTGGTTTAACACAACAAACACTGTACAGCTCGCTGAATTTACACCGGCCACCGAGGTCAACGCTCCTGCGCCGGCGGGAAACTCCAAACAGTAGCAGTGATGATACACACTGCTGAGGAATACACTTACAAACACATTTTTTGTGAGATACGATATACAAGGTGACATGAAAGATGATTTTTACAGACATGAGGAAGAAGTTCGGGAAAACTCGTAAGAAGAGCGGGTACAGGCATTTATAAACACAACGATATTTGACATGGAAGTACACTTAGATCTAGACACAGGTGCAAGGACTAATTGAATGTCAACTGAATTTTTCTAAGAGTTAAAGAAAAGAGATAAAATTCGCATGTTCCCAGTGCAGAATTGTAGAATACAGACGGCCACTGGAAACAAATCAAAAGTAGTGAAGTTACAAGCACTTATTCCATTGAAAATAGAACACTTTACTGCCAAATGTAATTTCCTCATCATTGATAAATTAATAGTAAATTGTTTGATTGGGATGGGCACGTTTAGAACTTATAAGACGCAAATTGACATAAGAAGTGGTAATTGCTACTTCAGTGTAAACGAACAGGTATTTTCTGTCGATTTAATAAAAACGTCAGACAAGAAGGTCGAGCAGAAGGAGGAGTCTGATGTGAGAGTTCAATATTTATTGCCTACAGTATTAATTGTAAACACTTACTATAATGAACAAGTGCCAGAATCAGATGTAAACTATGAAATGGTAGAGCACCTTAAATCAACAGGAGTAACAGTATCTTACAGATCTGTTATTTAAGTATGCACATGTATTTGGAAAACAACCCAGAGTTATCAAGGATTATCAGTACAAAATGGAAGTTTCCCCACATGAAACTTTCTTGTATCATCATATCCCATTCCTTGGACGAAAAAAGAGGCATTAGTTAATGCAAATATGCTTAGTCAAACCGATATGGAGAAGGACTTCTATCTGCGCACAGATGCCTCCTCGCTGGGTCTGGGAGCATGTCTGTTCCAGATGAGAGAGAAAATGACTGTAAGTAGTGTACATAAAAGTAATTTAATTTCTGTTTTCTTTTGAATACTGGTGTTAAGCAAACATGTTTAGATGTAAGAGATTTTACTTGTATTTTGATATATAAAGTAGCAGGTAAGTCAAATTGAGAGGGATATTAAACGACACAGCACTTCGCTTGACGCGAGGAGCGGCGAAGCAAGGCAGAACTTGCGACGCACACTGTGATGTAATCGCAATGGTAAGCTACGTCAGCAGACGAGGTGAAAGCAACGACTCGCGCGCATGCGCATGCAAACACGACCGTAACAGATTTAATTATTAGACATCTGACATGATAAACGGCCGCCAGCTAGGGCTACTTGCCCACACATATATTTACAAGAATTATATACATATAGGAAGAAAGAAGGTATAACTGTATTATAGCTATAAACAGTGCTGTTTTTCTGGGGGAACGCTGGGGGATGCGTACCCCTAAACTTTTTCGTCGACAAAGTAATTTTTTTACGATGTTGACAACTTGGAAGAGTGTCAAAAATTTATTTCACGGACGTAAATTTTTTATTTCATTTTTTCGTGTTGGTAATTGAAATACGAACGATACCAGTGCAGTTTTTGGTGGGAAAAGCTATGTCACTGACTGTTTCAAGCATTTCAAAGCTGTGGCAACCGTTCTCGACAACTGAATCGCTGGCAGCCAGTTCGAAAAGCATGTAGTGCCCTCGCCCGCTAGCTCAAACGCCGAGCTACCGATAGATAGCTATCTCTGAATGTGCGAAAGTTTAGGCTCGTCAAATTGGCCTGAGAATCCTGAAATAACATATGGTGAAACAAATATCAAAACTTTATGTTGTCGTTTTGCTCTTCCAGAAAGAGAAATATGTAGAGGACTTAGGGAGTATCTGATGGAGAAGAAAATTCCAGCATCCCTCCTTCCTCTTCAGAATGCACTGAAATGTGTTCCTATACCAACGAGTGAATGTGAACGAGGGTCTTCCCAAATGAATCTGATCCTCTCGCTAACAAGAGCTTCATTTCATCTTTCCACAGTCAGCAATTTGATGTTCATAAAGTTAGTTGGTCCACCACCGATGATGTTCCAGCCCTTGGACTATGTACGCTCTTGGTTCATGAAAGGCAGACATCTTGCTACTGACAGCAAGAGTAAAGTAAGAAGCCGTAAAGACTACAGCAGCCAAGTACTAAAGTCAATTTGTAAACTGTTGTAATGCTATTAATGTAAGTTACACTATAGTTTTATAGTTAAATAAATTTTCAGTTGTTTTAAAAATTGGGTCAGTTGAAGCACGGGATACCACCCATCATCTATGCCATTTCCGGAACCAAACAAGGTTACAAAAGATTTTTGTAGTGTAGTTTCTATTGTTGTTGATGATAGGTTGGGTGGTTTTCGTTGTATTGTGTCTTTTAGTGGTGTTTTATAGGTTAAAATGTGTGTTCGGTAATATTTCCTTGTATTGTTTTGTATGTCGGAGGGTTGAAAAAATGTTCAAATGTGTGTGAATTCTTATGGGACTTAACGGCTAAAGTCATCAGTCCCTAAGCTTACACACTACTTAACCTAAATTATCCTAAGGACAAACACACACACCCATGCCCGAGGGAGGACTCGAACCTCCGTCGGAGGGTTGATTGGACTCACCTGTTTCATTTGAGGTGTATTATAGGTAAATTGAAGTGTTCAGGCGTTGATGGGAATCACATGCTTCATTTGAGGTGATGTGAACTGAAGTGTTCGATACCACATTCTCTTGAAAGTTTGGGTGTTTCTCGGTATCGCCAGCTTCATTTGAGCTGTAAAATCAACTGAAGAGTCCGATACAATTTTTTTTGTTCGACATGTTGATGACATCATGGCTAAAAGTAGACGGGTGGTATCCAATGCTTCAGTTATAAGTAATTTTCGCTGCATTATATCATATGCCGGAGTAAACTCAAGCTTTTTTTTTTATAAAAAAAGCACTGGCTATAAACATAAGATGGACTACATTTAATATACTGGGTGTCTCACCTAACTCTGCCACCTCAAATATCTCTGGAACAACAATAGACATTCAAAAACGGTTTTCACCTGCATGAACGTACGGCAGGGGCTTAGGAAAGCAAATACTAAGCAAAATTTTAAAACGTAAACAAATACTGTTTTCAACACAAACTTGTGTATTTTTAAATGGACACCCCTATTATTCCGTATGAAATCAATAGCATGAAAAATCACAAAAATAACGGCGTTGGTTGCATCGCAAGACGTTAATTACATCCCGAGAAATTGCGAAACGAAGTTAATGCTTGAAATAAATGAAGTGCATCG
Organism: Schistocerca nitens; assembly: GCF_023898315.1. NCBI lineage: Eukaryota > Metazoa > Arthropoda > Insecta > Orthoptera > Acrididae > Schistocerca > Schistocerca nitens. Next base: position 606,269,611 of record NC_064618.1, read on the forward strand.
GTAGCACACGTTCTGGCCTCAAGCGTACACCTAACGCTGCCTGAGTCAGGCACAATAGGAAGGTGTGCACAATCCACAAAAATTAACAAGTAACACGTCCAACGCAAAGTTACGTTTTTCAAATGGTAAATGTATGTTAATTCTAGCGAAATGACAACTAGAGCTACAGTTAGACATAACACACTTTAATTCACTTTGCTAAACACATTTACTAGTGGCCTGTCACCCATTGAAACTATATTGTTGTGCATTATATCCAGCATAGAAAATACACCCACATCTTGACCAATGAAACTGTGTCACGTCAACATATGTTCGAAGTGCCCTCCGTTTGCATCAATACACGTTTGCACACGGGTAACGAGAGAGTGTCGCACAGATTGTAGAGTTTCTACAGATATTGCCGCACACGCCATAATAATACGATGTTGAATACCTCTACTGTCGTTGGGGGTTCTTGATACACTCTGCCTCTCACTGCGCTCCAGAGAAAGAAGTCCAATGGCGTCAAGTTGGGGTACCGTGCAGGCCATCGCACAGTACCTCCCCGCCCCATCCACCTATTTGGAAATGTCGCATCTAGAACGTCTCTGGCAAGTTTTGCATTGTGTGCGGGACATCCATCATCTTGGAACCATGAGGACCGCTAGTGTGTGTTGAAGAAGTGATGCATATCGCGATGCATATCGCTGTCCATTCAATGTTCCATGGTGAAAATAGGGACCTACAATACAGTTAACAATGATACCGCACCAAACGCTAACACTCCACTGTCGTTGATGATCAACTTGGCGAATCCAGAGGGGATTTTGCACGGACCAGTAGTGCATGTTCCGCAGATTCACATTACCATGATTTGTAAATGAAGCCTCCTCCGTGAACAGCGTATTGCTTAGGAATACTGGGTTACCTTGCAGCTGCTGAAGTGCAAAACGACAGAATGCAATGCGGGATTCAAAGTCATTCCCGTACAGTTCTTGGTGCAGTGAGATATGGAATGGATGAAACCGATGCCGATGCAAGATTCTGCGCACACTACTGTGGCTTATTCCTACACCTCGAACAATTTCTCGTACACCCACCTGAGGATTGTGCGCTACAGCAGCCAGAACAGCAATTTCGTTTCCATTGCCAGTAGCTGGCATTGTACGTCGGCTTTTTGTGGGAGCCCAGCTTCCTATTTCCGTGAGTGTCTTGCAGATGTTGCCAGTGGTTCGACGTAACGGACACCGCCGATCTGGGTAGCGTTCAGCATACAGCGTCACAGCTGCGGTTGCATTTCCGTGACATTCGCCATAAATTAAAATAATATCTAGTTTTTCTTCATTACTGAAGCCGGCATATCTACTAGATGACAGCAAATGTAACAAGCCACAAGAAAACAGGTTTTAACGTGGCAACGCATGTGAATTACGTAACAGCATGACAGCAGTTCAGTAGACCAGATTAGGAGACACTTGTACACTGAAGATAGAGCGTGCCGTGGTGATATTGGTATGTTTACTGAGGGATACAGGCGCCAGTGCAGCCAACCCCTGCTCTGAGCACGGTACTACACGCGATGCATTACGTCAGAAACTGTGACGCCATTGCTATCCTTTACAAGCCACATATTTCAGAGCTTATGAGGTTTAGAAACGTGAAACCAAGTATGTTACCACTAACTGTACCTCCAGTCAACAATAAACATTATGTGCAGGACATCCATCATTCTGATACAGCATTATTTGACACATTATAAGAAGTGGAACGGTTCAAGTAAGGTACAGCTGAAGAAGGGGCTAAACTATACCCCTTTAGGAGTGCCATCTATGAAATGTGGGCCAATGATGTGTTGGCATACAAAACCACACCATACCTTAACACTCCACTGAAGTAGTACGTCAATCACATCACGATTACAGGCAGCGTGAGGACCACGCTTGAGTCTCAGGATGTACGCTAGCTGTGTGCTTCATTTATTTCAAGCGTCAACTTCGCTTCCCCATTTCTCGGGATGTAATTGATGTATTGCAATGCTACCAACGCCATTACTTTTGTGATTTTTCTTGCTATTGATTGCATATGAAATAAAAGGAGGTATTTAAAAATACACAAGTTTATGTTGAAAATAGTATTTGTTTACGTTTCAAAATTTTACGTAGTATTTGCTTTCCTAAGCCCCTGCCGTAAGTTCATGTTGGTGAAAACCGTTTTTGAATATCTATTGTTGTTCCAGAGATATTTGAGGTGGCAGAGTTAGGTGAGACACCCTGCATATATGCAATGCCGAACTAAGGAAACGCATGAAAGATTACGAGTAATATCTACATAAAATAATAATTTTAACTTACTATATACAGATATGTACAGGCGTTTACAGAAAGTGAACTACAGGACTTGTAACATGCATTTGAGGGTATGAACGATGACAGCTAGGATGAAAGTAGGACACAGAGATGAGGAGCTTAAATATCTCATGCTTTATAAAATTTTGTAGATACCTCTCTTTACAGGTAATGGTAAATGAAGCTGGTGATGTACTGAGCAGAGCAGTCGAATAAATTGGCTGCATACTGACATAAAAGAATGACTAAATCAGTGGCCACTGAGCTACTACACATTTAGTTTTAAGTTAGTTTTAAGTTATTTTCTCTTCAGCGACCAGTGTATCGGTACGGCGTGAAAGAAGAAATTATAAACTTCGGGAGTGGTATGGTACCATACAAGTTTAACAGGCAGCACCTCAAGCAAATAAAATTTTGTTGTAAGAATTATTATATATATATATATATATATATATATATATATATAAGTGATATGAATGAGTGATCCAAAGTATATGCTATAGCAGTCCGGTAAGTGACGTCGTAATGATACAGGTTTGATGCTAACGAAGAAGTAAGGGGCCGACCTAGACATAGGTTATAGTCACTGCTTCGGAAACTTCCAACATCCATTTTTCTCTTTACAGTATGTATATATGTATATGTACGTGATCATTATAAACAGGATTATTATTCGCGCCGCGCGGGGTAGCTACGTGGTCGTTTACGCCTTGCCACGGTTTGTGCAGCAGCCCCCGTCGGAGGTTCGAGTACTTCCTTGGGCATGGATGTGTGTGTTGTCCTTAGCGTAAGTTAGTTTAAGCTAGATCAAGTACTGTGTAAGCTCAGGGACCGATGACCTCAGCAGTTTGATTCCATAGGAACTTACCACAAATTTCCAAAAATTATTCGTCACGTTGAAGAGAAGAAATAACTCTGGCAATTTCTGGAAGTCGAATGACAACGACATTTAAGGCAATAAAGCACATGTCATGAATACTTAAGTTACACGTTGTTTGAAGTAAACAATGTCTGTTTCACGTAGTAAGAACGTAACAAGAATCTACCATGAACAATGTTGATTGAGAGTATTCTTGTAACACGGTATATGAGTTATACATCCTTTCCTTAGTATTCCAATGGGCCTGTAATCAAATAGATTCCTTCCCTCATTCCTAGAGGCGATGCTAAGCGTAGTTAGGCAAGCAGTGCGTAGTGTATTTCCAGTAGATGTTGTTGCTTTCTCACCTGCTCCATAAATAAACATCACGCTCCCTTGAATGATGTGAAAAAAATTATGTATAATGTTCCTTGTGTAAAGATTTGTGATACTCAAACATATAAATGTATATATGTATATAAGGATGATCGAAGTAGCTGAGGTTAGACATGAATGTAAATGTATCAATTATTTGGAAACTAAACTAATGTGACTGTTTATGAAAATAATCAAAGCTAATGAAGCGTTTTAACTACTCTCAAAATGAAACTCAATATGAAGTAAGTGTGAATGGAATGTTAGCAATAATGTGTAATATTTGTATAAATTAAAATACTGTAATACCTTTTTATTTTTTCTCGTTATTAATTTGTATTAATGTTTTGTTTTCCTCATTAGTAATAAGTAATTTGTACATTGCCGCAGCAGACTTCAAAGGTAGGCTTTTAAAATTATCTTTGTAACAGAAGAGCAATGTCCAGAGAATATTCAGTTTTTTTAACAACTTTTGTTTCAGTCTTACTTGAGAGTACTTATGTTAAAGATCTCACACAAAAAGAACGTGTAATTTTTACCTGTGCGTCAACAATGTGTGTAGTAAATGCTATGCGTTTATAAAAATGCAAGAAAATGTGTATATTAAAAATGATCGTAGCCGCAAAAATACTTTTGTTTATTACACCAAAATATTCCTAGATTCCTTCACAATCATGACTTTTGCCTGCAATCATAAGAAGAGGCAGTAATTTCTTCCATCCTACAAGACATCGTGAAATATGTATGTGCTAATCATCAAGATTTAGTGGATGGACTGCATGATCGGCAACTACAAAAAATTAGAGGTAGATTAAGGATATCAATGAAACCTAATAGTAACTCAGCGATACAGATAGCCGTACCGTAGGTACAACCACAACGGAGGGGTATCTGTTGAGAGGCCAGACAAACGTGTGGTTCCTGAAGAGGGGCAGCAGCCTTTTCAGTAGTTGCAAGGGCAACAGTTTGAATGATTGACTGATCTGGCCTTGTAACAATAACCAAAACGGCCTTGCTGTGCTGGTACTGCGAACGGCTGAAAGCAAGGGGAAACTACGGCCGTAATTTTTCCCGAGGGCATGCAGCTTTACTGTATGATTAAATGATGATGGCGTCCTCTTGGGTAAAATATTCCGGAGGTAAAATAGTCCCCCATTCGGATCTCCGGGCGGGGACTACTCAAGAGGATGTCGTTATCAGGAGAAAGAAAACTGGCATTCTACGGATCGGAGCGTGGAATGTCAGATCCCTTAATCGGGCAGGTAGGTTAGAAAATTTAAAAAGGGAAATGAATAGGTTAGAGTTAGATATAGTGGGAATTAGTGAAGTTCGGTGGCAGGAGGAACAAGACTTCTGGTCAGGTGACTACAGGGTTATCAACACAAAGTGAAATAGGGGTAATGCAGGAGTAGGTTTAATAATGAATAGGAAAATAGGAATGCGGGTAAGCTACTACAAACAGCATAGTGAACGCATTATTGTGGCCAAGATAGATACGAAGCCCACACCTACTACAGTAGTACAAGTTTATATGCCAAGAAATTGAAGAAATGTATGATGAAATAAAAGAAATTATTCAGATAGTGAAGGGAGACGAAAATTTAATAGTCATGGGTGACTGGAATTCGAGTGTAGGAAAAGGGAGAGAAGGAAACGTAGTAGATGAATATGGATTGGGGCTAAGAAATAAAAGAGGAAGCCGTCTGGTAGAATTTTGCACAGAGCACAACTTAATCATAGCTAACACTTGGTTTAAGAATCATGATAGAAGGTTGTATACATGGAAGAACCCTGGAGAGACTAAAAGGTATCAGATAGATTATATAATGGTAAGACAGAGATTTAGGAACCAGGTTTTAAATTGTAAGACATTTCCAGGGGCAGATGTGGACTCTGACCACAATCTATTAGTTACGAGCTGTAGATTAAAACTGAAGAAACTGCAAAAAGGTGGGAATTTAAGGAGATGGGACCTGGATAAACTGAAAGAACCAGAGGTTGTACAGAGTTTCAGGGAGAGCATAAGGGAACAATTGACAGGAATGGGGGAAAGAAATACAGTAGAAGAGGAATGGGTAGCTTTGAGGGATGAAGTAGTGAAGGCAGCAGAGGATCAAATAGGTAAAAAGACGAGGGCTAGTAGAAATCCTTGGGTAACAGAAGAAATATTGAATTTAATTGATGAATGGAGAAAATATAAAAATGCAGTAAATGAAGCAGGAAAAAAGGAATACAAACGTCTCAAAAATGAGATCGACAGGAAGTGCAAAATGGCTAAGCAGGGACGGCTAGAGGACAAATGTAAGGATGTAGAGGCTTGTCTCACTAGGGGTAAGATAGATACTGCCTACAGGAAAATTAAAGAGACCTTTGGAGATAAGAGAACCACTTGTATGAACATCAAGAGCTCAGATGGAAACCCAGTTCTAAGCAAAGAAGGGAAAGCAGAAAGGTGGAAGGAGTATATAGAGGGTCTATACAAGGGCGATGTACTTGAGGACAATATTATGAAAATGGAAGAGGATGTAGATGAAGATGAAATGGGAGATACGATACTGCGTGAAGAGTTTGACAGAGCACTGAAAGACCTGAGTCGAAACAAGGCCCCGGGAGTAGACAACATTCCATTGGAACTACTGACGGCCTTGGGAGAGCCAGTCCCGACAAAACTCTACCATCTGGTGAGCAAGATGTTTGAAACAGGTGAAATACCCTCAGACTTCAAGAAGAATATAATAATTCCAATCCCAAAGAAAGCAGGTGTTGACAGATGTGAAAATTACCGGACAATCAGTTTAATAAGCCACAGCTGCAAAATACTAACACAAATTCTTTACAGACGAATGGAAAAACTAGTAGAAGCCGGCCTCGGGGAAGATCAGTTTGGATTCCGTAGAAATACTGGAACACGTGAGGCAATACTGACCTTACGACTTATCTTAGAAGAAAGATTAAGGAAAGGCAAACCTACGTTTCTAGCATTTGTAGACTTAGAGAAAGCTTTTGACAACGTTAACTGGAATACTCTCTTTCAAATTCTGAAGTTGGCAGGGGTAAAATACAGGGAGCGAAAGGCTATTTACAATTTGTACAGAAACCAGATGGCAGTTATAAGATTCGAGGGACATGAAAGGGAAGCAGGGGTTGGGAAGGGAGTAAGACAGGGTTGTAGCCTCTCCCCGATTTTATTCAATCTGTATATTGAGCAAGCAGTAAAGGAAACAAAAGAAAAATTCGGAGTAGGTGTTAAAATCCATGGAGAAGAAGTAAAAACCTTGAGGTTCGCCGATGACATTGCGATTCTGTCAGAGACAGCAAAGGACTTCGAAGAGCAGTTGAACGGAATGGATGGTGTCTTGAAGGGAGGATATTAGATGAACATCAACAAAAGCAAAACGAGGATAATGGAATGTAGTCGAATTAAGTCGGGTGATGTTGAAGGTATTAGATTAGGAAATGAGACACTTAAAGTAGTAAAGGAGTTTTGCTATTTGGGGAGCAAAATAACCGATGATGGTCTAAGTAGAGAGGATATAAAATGCAGACTGGCAATGGCAAGGAAAGCGTTTCTGAAGAAGAGAAATTTGTTAACATCGAGTATAGATTTAAGTGTCAGGAAGTCATTTCTGAAAGTATTTGTATGGAGTGTAGCCATGTATGGAAGTGAAACATGGACGGTAAATAGTTTGGACAAGAAGAGAATAGAAGCTTTCGAAATGTGGTGCTACAGAAGAATGCTGAAGATTAGATGGGTAGATCACATAACTAATGAGGAGGTACTGAATAGAATTGGGGAGAAGAGGAGTTTGTGGCACAACTTGACCAGAAGAAGGGATCGGTTGGTAGGACATGTTCTGAGGCATCAAGGGATCACCAATTTAGTATTGGAGGGCATCGTGGAGGGTAAAAATCGTAGGGGGAGACCAAGAGATGAATACACTAAGCAGATTCAGAAGGATGTAGGTTGCAGTAGGTACTGGGAGATGAAGAAGCTTGCACAGGATAGAGTAGCATGGAGAGCTGCATCAAACCAGTCTCAGGACTGAAGACCACAACAACATATATATATATATATATATATATATATATATATATATATATATATATATATATATATATATATATATATGAATCGAACAATTGTCTTTTTGTTAAGGACTAAGTTTGCTGAAAAACCAGAGAGTCTAAAAATCTCTATGGACAGAGTAAGAAAAATTATCCTATACATATCATTCATTTTTATGAATTGAATATTTGTACAGTGTGCATTATATTTTTCTGACGCTACAAGGTAGACTGTTCATGGCACAAATTTAGTTTCAACAAGAATACACGCTTTGATTCCAGTATTGCAAGTAGTGACTATCTCTCATTACGTAAATTTCATGCCGATGCATACTCATTGTGTTAGTTGTTGGGCTGCCCCCAGCACAGTTAATCCAAAACCGACCCACACAACTCGAACCTGGGACCTTTGGGTTTCGTGGGCACGTGCTCTGCCGACTGAGATACCTGAACACGAGTTAAATGCCACCCGAACTTCCGCCAGTACCCCATCTTCTACCTTCCAAACTTCACAGAAGTTTTCGCACATACCTTGCGGGACTGGCACTCCTAGAAGAATGGTGAACTATTTTTGAGTTTTTACGAACTGGAATCTGGATCGGTATGTTGAAAGTTTTGGAGCTTTGTTCCTGGGCGGCGGGACAGCCTTACACTCTCAGGCCTGAGTAAAATTCGTAGGTAGTGATCTAGATAGATTTTTTCGGAACTCTTTACACTTGGGTACGTAGTGATGACTCAGTTGGATTTCAGGCATGAAACTGAAACTTGAACATTTTATTGGAAATTTTAGACAGCTGAGCTTGGATATTTAATTTTATTGTAATTTAGCTGGAATGAACTTTGGTTACAGTGGTCCAAGGCTACTATTTATTGCATTCACGAGGAACTAGCTTCATGAATCAATCATAACACATCGCAACGATATACTTTTGTGTCATGGGCTATGATTATTTGACAACTAGCATCCTAGTCCTTCAATTTAATTATATTGAAACATGTGAGCCATAATTATTTATTATTTGTGTATGCTATGCATACTGAGACGGTCGAGTTTGTTACTGGAACTAATTGTAAGGGTATCCGAACCATCATATGCAAATGAACTGGGCCAGTGTTCATTGGACGGTCACACACCTATCCCTCGTCACCGGATTGTGAAGTGTTACCTTATTGCCTTCACCTTCTTGTCTTCCATTCATCTGCAGAATTCGCTTCCATCAATGTTACTGCAGCCAGCCTCAGTATCCACAGCCACTTAGTAGCTAAACGCTTCAGGTGAATCAGGTTATTACCTTCTCTACCGAAGACCCATATTCTCGTACCCAGCCCACTTGTCAAAGTAAATCCAATCTCACAGTCTCAATGGCCTCTGGTAACCGCATTCGGCGCATAAATTCAGAGGCTCTTTATGAGACTAAAAGTAGTCATGACCCAATCCAGCTGTCATTCATCCACATTCCACACCAAAATCTTGTCCCGTAGGAAACCTCAGCTCAACTAATCCAAGACTACGAGGAGCATACCAATAGTCTTATCAAAAGCCACTCTGTAATTTTTCGAAAGCCTGAAGCCATAAACAATTCTGCTTCCTTCCTACAATGAGTCTTGATTGATTCTGCTACTCTCCATGCATCCATTCGTTCTATTTTTTTCGAATCCCCCACGAGTTTTGAAATACTTAGAAAACCACAAAAGCTCTACCATTCATTTCTCCACGACTATGACAAGAACACAATAGTGTTCTGTCGGTAATCCTCTTGACAAAAGGCTATAGAACTGGGTCAGACATGCAATATACTCAACACAACTCTCGTAATCTCAAATAAGAAACTGAAGGCTTTTCTTCAACTTACTGGCAACAATCCCGCTTCACACCTCCAACTCCTCCAGATCAAAGAAACCGTACCAGACAACATAATTACAGCAAATCATTTCTCCTACCCGCAAGATGTATTTATTCATCACTGATAATCCCAAATTAGACTATGTCGTGGCACCACGAGCCCATGAGTGGGCATTGATACATTTGTCAACCCCTCACTCCTAGCATCCGAAGTTACATCGCACATCGCAAACAGATTGAAACATACAAATCATAGCACTTGATGAAAAGTTACTATTTCGAAAGAAGGAAACAACAGAAAGCAAAAAAAAAAAAAAAAAGACATTTAACATTAATGAAACCATTAAGTATGACCACCTTAAAGAACATATTTCCTTCTAAAAAGAACCAGCAGCACCATTCTTTACACATTTTCCTGCTCCTTATGGAAGACTCAAAATTATCATTTCCTTAAAATCCAATGAAGTTTCGAGTCTAACTAATTTTTTCCTACCAGCCAAACATCAGACTTCAGCGAGATCCTCCATCCGCACTCTCCTGACACATACACAAATACCTCAAACGCGACCTCCCCTTCTGAATTAGTCAAATTAGTCAGTATGACTTTCAAGAAACTTTTCCACTCTTGCATCTTGGTCATCTACAGTGTCAACAACGCAAATACGGCAATGGTACTTCCTGTTCCTAGACATATAAAAACGTACAACTGCCTACTCTGCACTCTATTGTACACTTCTGCTCAGTTACATTCACCAGTTTACATAATTTCTGAATAGCTATCCTTCCAGTGTAACAACAAACAACATTCAGTGCCAGATTTTCCACTTAAATTCTCAAGGATCTCATTTATCATTTGGTTCGTTACCAATTGTTTCACATTTGATAGAGATAGTTGGAATTTGTGACGTGCTGTTTGATTTTTCACGGTCAACCTGAAGCGATGCGTAGCTTTTAATGTAGATTTTGTTGACTTTTGGTATGGTTACTCAGGAGACAACTAGTTTTGATGTAAGTCAACTGACATTCATGCATTTCCAGGTGCAAGTGTAGATGTTGGCCTTCATTGCTGAGGTTTGCATAGGCAGAATATTTTTATCATCAGTTGATTTGGCCAGTGACTCAAATAATGGGTTCTGAGAATTAAAAATGTTTTTCATTTCAGATCATGATATTCATCAGAACATGATCTTCGTCTTGCGACCATGAATTACTGTATTTTCCTGACCACTCAGAAAGTTTTTTAGTTTCAACTCTATAATGGATGTTTGTTGGTCTCGAACGGCGTACCCATATTTTTCGGACTGTGAGAAGAGATCCATTACCATACCGCGAGAAAATGAGACGCAATAGGCTGCCAACTAAAGACTCTTTCGCTTCTACGGCCGTCCATCCCACTGGCCCAAAGTTCATCTCGAGGTTGAATTTTTTAAAGTAGAGGTTCGTACCACCGTCGCGATGTGGGCGGTTAAATCAAGATATCTGCTCTCATTGACACAAACGATCCATATTCACAGCTAACGGTTCGAAAGCATAAAAGGAGTTTAAAGTCGTAGAGAACTAGCGCAGATAACCAGCCCCAGGTTGTGAACTCTGGTTTCACCAAACACGATCCATTAAGACTGACCCCTCTAGAAGCACTCGTCACTTAGCACCACCCAGGAGGGACGTACAGTTTACGGATGACTTCGGACGTGACGAACTTCCTCCCTTCCTTTCTCTACCCCTCCCACAGTTTTCCAAGTATCGTTCATTGCGACTGAACCATTATCAAGTTAGATTTACCGACGAAAGATGAAGAAAAAGAACTGAGTGCTGCATCACGTTCCAGCATGAGTCAACAAATATTTTATTTGCTCCAACTATCTAGTGTAATGGTCATAAAGCTAAAATTAAAAGTATTAGATCGTATGCTGAGGGGTATTGGCGTTATTTTTTCCTACGCAACATCTGGAACAGGAAGGAGGAAACTGATTCCTGTGCATCATGTATCCATCACCACTGACGATACAATGGCTTGCGCTGCACAAATATTGAGGTAGTTGTGGACCTTGTTTCTAATAGCAGTCCTACTTACCTCTTCACTGCGCTCCCTTTTCTTTTTTTCTGTCCTTGTCTTTGTTATGTAGGAAATACGCCAGTATCATCTAATGAAACAACGGCAAGATAACTGCGACGGTGATTAAGGGTTATTTGATTAAAACATGTTTACAATCCGACGCTACACATTCTGAAGTGTTAGAATCAGGTTCGCCAGAAAACCAGAATACGCATCTGTTGTGTCCATGGTGTTCACCAGCGAATACTTCTGTGTTAAAAAATCACTATTGCTATCTTTTCGAATGCAATCTTCTTCCTACAGAAACAGATCGAAAGCGGCTCTTCTTTGCTAACAACAGCAACTTTTAGTCTGCACGGAGTAGCTGCAGCGGAAGATATAACAGGAAGCTGTATGAATATGGCCGAAGGCAAAGTCAGAATTTGTTTGCATCTTTGGTTAGTGTTTTGGAATATCTTCTGCTATGTGGCAAGGCCGTCCTATTTTAGTATATTTAAATTGTTTCAGTAATGTTTTTTCGATGTAACATTTTATACTATGCGTTGCTCGCTGTCACAGGAGTCCTGAACCAAAGAATAAAGGTAGGTCAACACGTTAAATCTTTGAGCTGCAACAGTGTTCTTTTCTTACTCTTTTTGTTGATAGACAATGTTTTTGTAGGTAGCTTCAACGTGTCAGTCACCCAGAACAGTACTGTATTTTTCTTAGTCCCGTGCCAGTACTGGTTACTGTTATGCCATCCCTCTCCTCCACCCACTGTATGTTTCGTAGTTGATATTGAGCATTCGTACACAATTTCTTTCCTACATATTTTTCTCCAAACATAAGCAACTACGGGGATTGAAATCAGTCAGTTAACTACGGCCAACAACGAACCCAGGATCTGCACTAGGAGTTGTGGGGACAGACAACGTATATTAGTTTCACGGTGAATCGCGATATATTTTTTACAACAGATTATTTTGATATGCTTGATACTAGTCAGTATCCATTACATGTTCCACATTTCTTGAAACTTATACTGAATCGATACGTCTTTTGTGTGGTGGGTAAGGTTCCGACTTCAGCTCATGAAGATCATTTTTTACTGGTGATATGGTGTGGGGCGGGGGGAGAGCAACTGGGGTCTTGCCTCCCACACCCACCCTTTCCTTATCCCCACTGTGTAGGCCCGTACCTACCTTATTTCTTGCAAATATTCGTAGACGAACAACGCGTGGATCAGTTACATTTGAAAACACTCATCGTTGTAAATAGGTAATAAATCGGTTTTAGTTCTCTTAAATATCTGCGGAAAGAGAATTATGAATGGAAAAATGCCAATTACCAGATAGGTGACAGAGAGCTGCATTACCTCACACAGGTAACTGCTGACCAAAGTGGCCATTAGGTGCTCATTTTTGCAAGCGGATGTTGCTGTGGACATTAAGAATCATTCACGTCACGATAGTTGCGGATACGACTTAGGGCAGAGTATTTCCTCAGTTAGACTGTGATATTTCCGTTATGGACGGAAAAGGTCTTTAAGCAGGCCATGCTAGTAGTCATTTCGTATACAGATCGTCAGTACATTACCAAATTGTACTTGTGGAGAAATTCAAGGGAACAGGTTAAACTCTCAATTTTTCTTAAAATACATAGAGGTTTTTTTTTTACAAGAAATGTTTTCGAAAGTCCTCTGAAATCTAACTTATTAAGGAAACATATAAACCTATACATATATACATTTTTTTTCTCCCCTGAAATCTAACTAATACTAATAGTCGGATGAAACGTAAAAATTCAGACTGGAAGCTACTACATGGCCTATTAACAGGGGTTTTGACGCTGTTTCACAATCATTCCTATGCGATTCTGTACAAATTGCTCCAAAAAGCACAGGGGTAAAATCTAATTACGGCAGCGCCGGCGTGGAGTGCTGATGTTGGCAACAGTCAGCCATGAAGTAAATAATTGATGCTGTTGTTGCTCTGAGGTTGACTTGTTTTTATCTGAGCCCTTGTCCGTACAGTAAACTAGTTATACTCGTAAAGCGGACATTTGATAAGAAAATGTTTGCGTTCATACGAGCGTCACATAATTCCAGCATTCAACGGTCGTTGCCAACATTAGCAAACTACCCCGTCGCTGCCGCAAGTAAAATCAACCGAACATTGTCTATACGTGATACTGTCATCTCAGTCGAAGCTTTAGCTTTACCAACAGGAAGTTAGTCAGCTGGAGATACATCAGATGACGACGAACTGTTATTTATCGCTGAACAGAAATTAATTTTTTACTTTTTGTTACTGAAAACGAAGTTACTGATGGTGATAACTACTGCTTTGTTCTCCAGATCGTGTTTGCCTACCATGCAGCGGATCCGGGTTCGATTGCCTGCCGCGTTGGAGATTTTGTCCGCTCGTGGACTGGGTGTTGTGTTGTCCTCATCATTCTTCATCATCACTACCGACATGCAAGTCGCCCAATGTGGCGTCGACTGAAATAAGACTTGCAAATCGGCGGCTGAACTTCCCTTATCGGGCCTCCCGGCCAACAATGCTACACGATCATCTCATTTTCAGATCAAACTAACACACCTTGTGAATTGAGTGATTGAGTTCCATGTGAAATATTAATCTACTCGACATGTGGAAGGTCTCGTAATGTTCTTATAAAGCATTACGCTGTAAATTATGGTTTCGTACAAGGGATCAGCCGGCCGATGTGGCCGAGCGGTTCTAGGCGCTTCAGTCTGGAACCGCGCTGCTGCTGCGGTCGCGGGTTCGAATCCTGCCTCGGACATGAATGTGTGTCATGTCCTTAGGTTAGTTAGGTTTAAGTAGTTCTAAGTCTAGGGGACTGATGACTTCAGCTGTTAAGTCCCATAGTGCTTAGATTAGGGTGACCAAATTATTTTCGGTGAAAACCGGGACACATTCACCCGGGTGCCAATGGACACCTCATTCCACATGTACCCAGGTTTCTTAATTTTAAATATTAATGTTTTGTTGATACATTTTGTTAACCCGATTATTATAACTAATAAGAGGATACAAAAGATTGATATAATCTAGATTATCTGTATAATTAATGACATTTAATAAACGTATACAGTAATAAAGAAATGTATTAGGATTTTACACAATTCCACAGCCAATCAACTTCTAATCAATTAATATTAACATGAGCTTTAATATTACTGAGCACTTGTAGATGGAATTGACTGTCCTTGGAGAAAAGGGTATTTTTTACTGCCTCCAGCCATCTTGATCATGTCTTTGTTCTTTGAGACACAGTGATAAAACGCGGCAAAAGCCATTTTGTAGTTGTACAGGATCTGCAGGATTGCTTCAAGAGAGTCCACCTCCATTCTGTTTCTTTCATCAGTCCACTGGATATTCATGGACGAAAATATTCTTTTCACATTGGCATTATGGGCTGGGATTGCAAATAAATACCTTGCAATTATTACCAACTCACAGTAATGCTGAAGACAGTCACAGCTTTTAAAAAAACTCACCCACTTCTCATGACATTCCAATGGTGTTTTTTTTTTCATCATTCCACATGTGAAGACTTTCTTCAACAAAATTTGTCAGTATGCCGAACTGATCAAAGAGAATGGAATCATCGATTTCAATCTCTTTACTCTTCAAATAAGAAACTCTCTCTTCAACACTTTCCCATTTTGGCACTCTCTTCAGTAACATCCAATCAAACACCGGCGATGAGGGTAAAGATGAGGCGCTCCACTTGCTGAGATATTCTACACAAGTGTCATAAAACTTGTTAACTTCTTCTCTAAAACTCATTTCCGCTGCTTCTGATACTTCTGCTCTTTTAAGGACAGATTTAACATTAAAAGAAATGAACTGCTGTTCTCTCCTCTTAGTAACAGTTTCCAGAGTATTTTTCAAAACATCATTTACCTCTATTACACTTTTCGTGCTTCCCTCAATTTCCTTTGTCCCATGCTGCAAAGTACTAAGCTGACTGTGAATGAACCATAAGTAGGCTTCACTGTAAGAGTTACTGAAAAACTGAACCAATATTTTGGGGGCTTTGTCTTCATTTAGGAAAAAATCTTTTAACAGTTCAAGCAGGCGGATTACTCTTTCAAGTGCTGGAAACAGTGATAACCAGCGAGTTTTCGAGTGACGCATTACATTCATAAATTCAGTTCCCACATAATCACAGAACTCCTTAAGCCTCTCTGTTCTAACAGTATATATGTAAAAGTGACGATAGTTTCAACATCACAGCTTAAACTGTCAGCAGATGTCTGCACGCTATTGTGTAAAACATGTGCAGGGCACCCTATGCCTTCAATGTTTTCATGCAATGTTGCCTTTAATTTGGTAAATACGTTTCATTTGCCTTGTCTTTTTAAACCACCAAAGTTTATGTTGGTGCTGTCTCCACAAAATGCAACACATTTATTTTTCTCAAGATCAAACATTTCGATAGTATTGATACAAAATCTTGAAATTTCGTCAGATGTTTCATTAGGTAGGGAACTCACCTTCAGAAGTTTGGTCTGAATTCCCTGATTAATATCGAAAAACTGAACAACAAACGGAAATATTTTAGTGGCCTTATGATAGCTGGCGTCAGTGGATATCCCGTAGAAGGAAGACTTTTTGATGAATTCAAGGCTTTCCTTTACACTCAGGGGAGTAATAAATCCTTTCACTAAGGTTGACATTTTAGTTCTTGCTGAACTAAACTTTTTTGCAATGGGAGAATCATCAAATCTAATGCTGTTAAGCTTATTAGTACAATCACTAGATCTATAAGTTTGGTGATGTTTTAGCGTGTGGTAGGCTACTGTAAGCTCGCCTGCTCGAACTTTCGTCTCTTCATTTGACTGATGTTTCACAAAATAAGTTTGTAGAGTTTTACTGCAGCTCGGTGCACTGTATCTGTTAATGTGTATCTTTGACCTGATGTGATCAACTATTCGGAACGTCCACCATGACTTATACTAATAAAAGAGTTACATACGGAACACTCTGCTTCGTAATCAAAACGACCTTTCTTAATGAAATTCCATTCCTTGGAATAACAGTCACTTAAATTGCAAGCACGTTTCGGCATTGCGTTTCACAGTACTGCAGCAATAATACCACTAATATGAGAAAAAACTATTGCAGTTTGTCTGACAAAACATCAACTCCTACACTGTTCTGACAATGAGTGTGTGAGTAAGTGGCGCGACAATCGGACGGTTTCATAGCTCTGTAACAATAATACAACTTACTACTTGTTGGCCAAATTACCGCTCAAAGTAAATTATTGCCTGAGTGTATCAATACTGATACTGTGATTACTAGTATGGGACAATGGAGGTTTTAGACAAATAAGCTAAAATATATTATTATTTCCTTTAATATAGCGAAATCCCAAAAATTTGAGAAAGTTTCACGAAATGTATTTAAAAACTGAATTCAGGGACTTTTGAGCGTCCCGAAACAAATTTTCGGGACACCGGAACACAGGGATGAAAACCGGGACAATCCCGGTTTTCCGGGACGTTTGGTCACCCTAGATTAGAGCCATTTGAACCATTTTGAACAAGGGATCAATTTCAGGCCTAACTTCATCATTATAAGAAACTGTTTTGCTGCCGTTACGTCAGCTATTTCCATGACAGTTTGTTCTATTTACGGCATGGCTGTACTAGACTGCGTCTGCATGTTGCACGGTTCGTATTAACATAACTATACAACAAACAATGTATAATGCCAACAGAAAAAAATCAAGTCATATTTTCTACCTCGACACGGAAATTTCGGATTTTGGATAGTGATTCATATCAGTTCCCAAAACACAGCAGTCGCGAAGTCCCCCATACAAGTCACACTGCTGAATAATATCGCAATATTTCAAACTGGTTGGTTTAATTGCGATTGAGCACACTCTGTCCAGAGTGACGATGGAGGACTTTTCGGTATACCTAGACTTGGGCTCGAAAAATTAAGCAGTAGCAAAAAATAACGAAGCCGCAGTTTTTATTCTTATTTATATTTGTATTTTACTCGTCTCATAAGATACATTTTACAGATCATCTGATCTTACTTTACAGGAGACATGTGAATTTTATTTTAAATATACATGCAGGGTGACAATTATTGAACTATATGAAAAACCGTAAATTAGTTTCAAACTACGGCATGCAAACAATTGATTCGACATGTAAACGTCACTACAGATATTCGGATTTAGGTTGTGACATGTTCGATATGCCTGCCATCATCGGCGATGATGTGACGCAGACGAATAGTGAAATTCTTTGTGAGCCTCTAAAGTGTCAAAATGTCGATGCTGTCGATGACCTCCTGAATAGCCCTTTTCAGTTCAGCAACGGTTTTGGGGTTATTGCTGTACGCCTTGATTTAATATGAGTCCACAAAAAGGAGTCGCATATGTTCAGATCAGGAGAATATGGCGGCCAAGTGTGGCCCATGCTAGTCTCCGCTGGGTACCCCAGAGCCAGAATGCTGTCCCCAAAGTGCTTCTCCAGGACATCAAACACTCTCCTGCTTCGATGGGGTTGCGTTCCGTCTTGCATGAACCACATCTTGTCGAAATCAGAATCACTTTGGATAATGGGGATGAAATCAGTTCCAAAACACACCGTTCGGTAGTCACTGTGCCATCAAGGAATGTCGCACCGATTATTGCGTGACTGGAGATCGCACACCACACAGTCACCCGTTGAGGGTGAAGAGACTTCTCGATCGCGAAATGTGGATTCTCAGTCCCCTAAAGACGCCAATTTTGTTTACTGACGAACCCATCCAAATGAAAGTGGGTTTCGTCGCTAAACCAAACCATACAGCCTTATAAATTCCCATAATGCCCCGCGACCAACCATACAGTTAGAACATCCTAACGCAAACCGTTCAGAAATTATGATAATTTTATTTCATATAGTTCAATAATTGTCACCACGTAGTTTTACATAATTCTCTAACTCAACGGTAAAAATGTACTGAGCATGGAGGTAGGTTCACTGAAGAGAAAACTACGTGATCTGCTGGAGAAATCCTACTACTCAGTTAAGGAATTTATGAATTCATAAATTCCTTAACTGAGTAGTAGCATGAATTTATGAATTCATAAATTCCTTAACTGAACAGTAGGATTTCTTTAGCAGGAGATGACGTAGTTTTCTCTTCAGTGAACCTATCTCCATGCTAACTAAGTACATTTCTGCCTTTCAGCTTATTGTAGACTTCCATTCCTACGTACTAGGGTGCCTGTTGGTAGAGTTTTAAGCGATGTTTTGGAAGCATGAAATTTTCTTTGTGTCTAATGTTGCACATATTTTTGAAACGGTTTTGTTCAGTTAGCTCTGGATTACTGTTTAAAAAGATAATAATCTCAAATATGTACAATGCAGGGATATGTAATATTTTTAGGTTCTTGACAAATGGGCGACAGGATGTGCCTGGAGGGGCAGTATAAATTTTTTTTAACAATTATTTCTTGAAGTAGGGAGAATTCGTGACATGTGTTTTGAATTATCCCAAAAATTAAACTGTATCTAATTGTGGATTCAGAATAACTGCAGAACATCACTTTCCTGCTGTTTATGTGGGTTACAGCAGATAGTAGGCTACGTACATTGCAACAGCAAGGTAGTTTAGTAACTAAATGATCTATGTGTGCTTGCCAGCTTAGATTTTCGTCAAAGTTTAGTCCCAAGAATTTGATGGATTCAGCTTGTCCCATAACTTCATTTTGATTTTTATGTATGGTACTGATGTCACTCGCCGGCCATTGTGGCCGAGCGGTTCTAGGCGCTTCAGTCTGGAACCGCGCTACTGCTACGGTCACAGGTTCGAATCCTGCTTCGGGCATGGATGTGTGTGATGTCCATAGGTTAGTTAGGTTTACCTAAGTCTGGGCGACTGATGACCTCAGAAGTTAAGTCCCATAATGCTTAGGCCTTCGAGGCATTTGAACCTTTTTTGAACTGATATCACTGGTTTTTGATTGTTCTGTTTTAAATTATCCAAACAGACTCTTTGAAATATTTAGTTTAAGATTATTTTGTTGAAACCATGTCTCTAGGTTGTTTAGTGTGTTTAATACGCCATCCAGAATTCCACTCGCACTTCCTTTTTCGATAAGTAGTGCGGTATCATTGGGAACTGGTTGGACACTGCTATTGAGATGTTAACCATTTATATGAAAAAGAAACAAGGTTGGCCCTAAGATGGGACATTGAGGGATTCTTTGTGAAACTGTATCCAATTTAGATGCATTATTTATTATATTACTCTTGCTTCCTGGTTATCAGATACGACCTCAGCCACTGCAAAGCATTATGTCTGATGCCATATCTGTTTAGTTTATAAGAAGCAGCATGGAATGATTCACTGAATCGGATGCCTTTTTACAGTCGCAAAAGATACCTGCTACTTTATTGCTTTTATCCAGTTATGAACTGCTTTTTTCAATGAATTCATTAACTGTGTTCATGGTACTTGCCCCTTTTTGTAACCCATAATAGTTTTTGAGAATAGCTTGATGTTTCATGATAAAATTTGTTATCTAGACTGCAGAGATTTTTTAAATACTTTGAACAGCACAGTAATGGCACTGATTCGCTTGTTCTCGTATTAGAAGACCTGAAAAAGCCACTTACAAAAGTATTTGTAACAAATACGACCTAATAGTTAATATTAAAAAAACAACAGTGCTTGTCAAACGTGTACGAAGGACAATCGTCATAGATTTCAACATCTAATTCTCATACACAGCCCTGGAGAATGCAGATAACTTTTCTCACCTGAGCAGTACCGGTACCTGTCCGAGGACGACACCTGTGCACATGCTTCGAAGAGGAACAGGAGCGGATGTGGGGGAGTCACTGTTTTTCACTTTATCTCACCCTTGGCCCCTCCTCCCACCCCCCTGCCCCCATCAAAATAAATTTGACGTCACGCCCAGGAGAGTGGAAGGTATCTTTGATACATCTGCTACTTAGAAAGACAACAATCAAAACGCTGACGACAACAGAGGAATTTCTTTGCTACCAGTCGTATATAAAATATTTTCCCAGAATCTGTCAAACAGAGTATAAACGACGCTGGACTGCCATTTACGTGAATATCAAGGTAGATTTACATAGGGCAGATCATCATCTGAACAAAAATTGAATCTGAAGTCAATCATTCGCCACAGATTACTGAATTCAGAAGATACTGCAGTAATGTCTGTTGATTTCAAATAGGTATTTGCTTCTGTTACGAGAGACTGCGTACATAAGTTAATTCTGGAACGTGGTGAAAAGTTTACATTAGCAAATCTAACTCGCAAAACACTTACAGACACAGTATGTACAGTAGAATTTTTGGAAGAAAGATCTTATCCCTACGAAATGAACACAGGTCTACGGCCAGGTTATGGTCTATTTCCAGTTCTACTTAACTGTGTTCTAAGAAAATATAGCCAGAATTTGGAATTAAGAACTGATCGAATATAACGTTTCACCGATAAAGTTGGGAAGAGGAAACAAAAGTATTGCAGTAAACTGTATTGCATTAGCTATACTTTCTGAAAATTTTACATATATTTTAGAAGAAATACTGAGTAGGATGGACTTAAGAATTTTTGCAGAGGAAAATAATATTGTAACAAGCGTAAAAATGCTGCAAAATATCTGAAAATATACATTAACCAAACAGAGAAGGCATAAAAAATTAAATATCTTTAGAAGATAATACAAGAAAATAGTCTGGAATAAGTGGCTATAGAATAAAGGGCACTTTAAGTGGGAAGAGCATATCGTACAACTAAAGTCCTTTACAATAAAAATGCCCATCGAAAAATGCGAAAAGAAGATACTGCAGTACAGTAGTGAAGGAGAATGTCTGTATGCAGGCGAACATTTAACTGTAAACTATAATTTAGATGAATTAGAAATACCAGAGAGACAATAATTAAGGAATATATTAGGTCCCTAAACAACTATGGATGATTGGAAATTACGAATTGACGACGATACTTATCTCAACATAGAAAACAAATTAGAAGTAATGAGAAAAGGAGGAGTGGTATTTTTTGGTCATGCAAGGCAGTAGACTAATCTAAAAGCTCTTCAAATACAGTATTTAAGGAATAAAAACTCAACAACAGGTTGGATCTGCAAAGTAACAAAGAACTTACAAAATTATATAAAAGCTGAAGAAACAACTGACAGAGAAGTGTTTGAGGAAACAATATTGTATATGGAAGGATTACAAGGTAGGAGAGTGAAAAAGGTCTTGTCTGAAGTGATAAGAAGACCAGAGGAAAATCATAGTGAACATATGAAAGAGTACCAGGAGAAAAGAAACGAACAATGAACAAGGACTTGAAATTTGCATGTAGTCTTTAGATGGTCCATTCGAGAAGAAAAAAAACTGTAAAATATATAAAGTGTCTTTATTTAAGCATAATAATTCTTTTACATCAGCTGTTAAGTATAGAGGATTCTTCTTGTGTGCATGTGGGAGGCGGGAGAGGGCCACAGCTCCCATGACCCCTTCTCCAGCCCTAATGTTGGATGCACGCCTGGAGGGGAGGGTTGTACACGTCTTTAAGCCTTTGGAAGATTGTCACAACGAGGCTCCACGTTTAAAGAACTCTCGGTCCACACAGAATTCATGATCTACCAACCTATTCTCATTATGGCACTACTGTTTTACTGAGAAGTCTGGTTCATCTGCCACTCTGACATCAAAGAACTTCAGCGCTTCCGCCTGAAAAAAAAGAGGTAACTTCTGAATATTAAGTGGCGCATCCATGTTCTAGAAAGTGTGCCCTCCAGTGGTGCAGAAATCACTATTGCCCATCATGAACGAGAATGATCAAGATATTTCCGCCTTGGGAATGACATCAGTGTTGCAGTGAAACTCCTTTGGCGTGAACCTCAGTACCTTGTGGACCCATACTGACAGTCCAAATCGCAACAGAGAACTTAACCAAACAGGAAGCTTTGCTGAACATACAATATCGAGACAAAGCATAGACATATATTACTAGACTGTCAAAGACGCAGCTTTGACTGAAGTCTGACGTTTGTGGAAGTAAGATGGTCGCAGTAGTAGGGGAAAACCAATTCTACATCATCAGTGACAAACTAGATTCTATAACCCCCTCCCTCTCCCCTTAACCTGTTGTTATCCTAATTGATTTATGACTCCCTGGTGGTTGACTTCTGACCCCCAGGGGATAATTTGTCCTCCTGAGAAAGTCCCCCCCCCCTCCCCTCTCCCTCCCCCGCAACTCTCTGTGAAATCCCATCACCAATACAAGCAGACTTTTGTTATCACATTAATTAATTAATTAAATCGATAAACTAATTAAATCCTCTCCCTCTTTAAACCCCCAGCCCACTTCCCACCCAGAAAAAATTGGTGGGAAAATCGCTCAGTCTGTGCAGAGCTGCTGATGTGAAATGTAAAACTACTACCCTGTCAAGCAACTACATGTTCTAATTACACAGCTACACTGTTTCAGATAGGTGGAGTTGTCTTATTGGAAAATATTCGTGTGTGTGCTCACCTTGACATGCAGGTATTAACTGAGCTAATGCACAATTCCTTCACCAGAGGATGTCCCGCCTATGCTCCCTCCATTCCTACCACTCCCATGAAAAACTGGCGGGATAAACTGCTGAGCTGCTGGACTGGAAGGATGCCATGACAGGAAATTCAATTACATACCTAAAGATACACTGTTTATTTATAAAATTCAATTTGCAGGCGTTGAACCTCTCTTTTATTTGGTAGGAAAAGCTCATCATTCTCTGCTGTTTCGAAAGATACAGGTCTTGTAAAATACGTTAAAAAGAAGTAATTAAATAGATCGCTTTTTTCTGATTGTGCAAGGAATACCATCATGAAACACTCACCATATGTAGTCACACTGTCACAGATTGTCCTAAAGATCTAAACATATCTGGTGCAAAAAACTCCCAGTCACATTGCTGGCTGCTGGGTCAACCACACCGCACGTACCACCGGTCAGGGAATGCAGCAGCTGCAGAACTGAGCTAATCCTCCACAAAGAAAGCATCAGGTAGCAGCATCCCTTTGAAATTTGATAACAAACTCACTTCCTGCCTCTCTCTCTCTCCCTGTCTCTCTGTCTCCCTCCCCCCCCCCCCCAAATCTCCCTCAAGTGGTTCTTTCTTGTGTGCGTGAACCAACTTATGCATTCGAGAAGAAGTGCATAGCATATGTTGTGCACCACACTAACCCACTTCTCTCCTGAACAAAGTAGTGCATACCTCGTAAACCTCCAGCTGTGGCTGTCTGGGAAATATTTCCTCTCCCTCTCAGATTGACTCACTAATTAATTGCATTGATACCCTTGGCATGCTGCCAGTTTTTCTTTGCGTCCTATTGGTAGATACGAGGAGTGGTGTATTTGGTGCAGTTCTATTCTGTAACTGCCGAGTTTCCAAACCTTTCTCTTCCCTGTTCTGGATTTTTTCTCCCTTGCCTCCTATTGGTGGATACTGGCACTGTTAGGTCATTTGATAGTACGTCCATTACGTTGAAGGTAGCTGAAAATTTCAAATTTCAGCTCGGTTGCATGCTACGTCCTTAAACAATTTGAGGGAGAGCCTGGACGGATGGGTGCTCGCAATAACACTATCGAAAACAGCAAATTTATCAATTGGAAATTTGACATTGCAGTTGAATTTTTAAACCACTATAGAATAAGTTGGTTCTCTCCGCTACATTCAGGAGGAGGAAGGGTCTGCTGTGTGGTAGGATAGACACAACAACAAATACTACTGCAAAACAGAGTCCACTAAGGTATATTGAGAAACACAAAAAAGGACATACTTTAACCACGATCCAATCCATATAAGTAGTTGTCAAGGCTAGATGTCGGAGTACAGTGTCAATCGGGAATTTGACATTGTGGTTAGGTTTTTAAAGCACTATAGATTTCCTAAAATGGTTTTCTCAGCTGCATTCAGAAGGAGGAGGAGGGACCTGCTGTGTGATAAGATAGAGACAACAACAAACACCAATGCAAGACAGAGTCCACTGTGGGGTGTTAAAAAGCGCTAAACACGACAAACTTAAATCACAATCCAATCCATAGTAGTACCTGTCATGAGTAGATGTCACAGATCGCTGAAACACTCGCACAATCCCATGTGTTCATGTCCCATATCCTGATGTCCACACACAGCAGCCCTATCGCTTTGTATTCTGCCAGTGGCAACACTCATAGGTTGCAGCAAGCTGCCACTGTGACTGCAGCTGCGGCTGCGGAAGTGCATGTGTGCCAGAGTGCACAAAACCTAGCCGTGGATGGCATCCGGGGATGATTGGGGTAATAGGAATTAGAATATTATTATCATGTCCAGCACAAACACTTGGTAGTGATCGACACTGAATTGCTCAATTTAGCATGGAGAATGCATGCAACACTCATGATTGTGGAGATATGCCAATGCATACTGAATATTAGTTCATTGTTCTGCTATCCAGAGCCGCGAGGGCTGCCACTAGGACACGCCCCCGCAGTTGCAGGTAAGAGCCGACTAGCTGGTTGGCCAATCTTTTCTTTCTCCCGACCATTCGCTACAGTCTTAAGCCAGAGATGTCGATGCATTCTGGTCACTACCTCCGCCACATACTCGAACGTCCGGCATGTTGTCCTAAGCAACCAGCCATGTATTTGTCACAGTAATTATAATTAAATATTATGCTTGCAGACACAGTCTTGTGACATTCGACAGTGAGCGAAGTATCGGAATTACCTCCTTCTGACGGCTGTGGCTCTGGGGCGAATCTCACCCCGAAATATTAATATGTATATCCTCCTTATGACTGGACTTAATCTTTCACATAAAATCTTTCATCCCTGTACGACTTTCGGAGCACTGAACCGTAATGTTCCACGTCAAAGCCGTACATCCCTTACAACCAGACGTAGTCATTTTCTTTGCACATGTCAGAACACTGATCACAGAAACTTTACACCTCAACACATATTTTATAAGCTGTCCATCGCAGCAAATCTATCACACACACCTACTAAGTGTAATACTTTGTCAATAACTGGATGCTGGCGCCACCAAACAATACTGAGCGAAAATGCGTTATGGAAAGACATGCCTCATTTGTTTTTCTTGCGAGTGGTACCAGTGTGTCTTACGAAATGGGATGTAATCGTTTTATATGCGACCAGCTATTAAAAACACGATCGTAATGACTATGTTACTGTCACCCCGCATAAAAAAGAGTCTTGTTTCTACAGGCACACAAAAGTATCGCTAACAATATGCGTGTTAAAAACTACACATGCTTTATAAATCGAGGTGTGGTATTGCCTCAGTATCAAGAGGTCTTCCACACAAACACCATGACATTGAATATAGGAGGTATTGCGGGGGCGTGTATAAACAGAGCAAAATTGTGGGTGCACATCGCCAGAGGTGTAAGCTCGTAACAAAATCACTCTTCTTACCGAATTTAGAAGTGACTCGGCTAAGGAACGATGTATTAAAGCGATATTTGCAACTTCCTCATGCCGCTGCTAGATATTTCCCATGCCAACAAACAGTATTTGCTTCACATTCTATCTTGATACCATGTAGACAATGTAACAGAGGTTCTGCGGTAAATCCATGTTGTTATAGGCGAGGGAGGATGATGGCTGATTGAGAATGATCTCATAAGTAGATGGTGTGCTATATGAGGCATCACTTGAAAAATGCAACGCTAAATTCAAGTCATAAGAAATGAATAAAATCCTGTGACTGGCTTTTCAGTTCTATAGAGTTACGCTTTCTGGTAGAAATTCAGCTTGTGTTTTGGAATCAACTCTCTCGATTCGACTACGTACTTGTGTGGGATCCTATGGAGATGTCTTTTAATGATTAAAGCCACTGGTGAATCATATTCATGCCACTGTCGTATCTCGAAAGAGTCACTTTTTTCGAACCTGTCTGCAAAGGATCCCATACAGCAAAACTCCAGCATGGTTTTGGTCAGTTCCTCTGCGTCTTGTAATTGTTCCTGAGTCTCTGCCCCGCCATTCTTCCAGCTTTGTCCATGTGATTTTCCCAAATTAAGTCGGAATTCAGCAGAGCGCTATATCTACCACATTCTGTATTCTGAGAAAAAACAGGCTGAGCTGAGTTAATGCGACAGGATAGTGTTTTTATCACTTGGTGGAAATGGAAACCTGTTGTCATAGCTCCAGAAAACATGAACAGTGTGTAAGGCCAGCACCAAACAAAGCTTTCCCCTTCAATACAAGGTAGTCGAAAATACAGTACAAGCAGTTATGGTGGTGCTTCCTGTCGGGAAAATTAGGAGGACCTGACACCGTACGGTAATTGGAAGAAGAAGGAGGATTTTGATATTGCACTGCTGTGTGTCTCCAAACTACATACAGGTACTGCAGTCCGAAGGAGTTCTGCGTCTCTCAGAGTGCATTCATGTCTGTCACCCAAACATTGTCTCCTTTGTCATTACTCTGTACCATCCAACAGAGAAAAACTACAAAACTATAATAACTTTGCTAACGTCACCCAGCAGAGAACTCGATTACATATTACCACATCCTTCTCTTCCGATACACCGAAAAGAAATACCGTCTGAATGCTGACATGTATGTGGAAGTCCTATTGGTCCGTGGGAGAAGATGATTAGTGATCGAACTCGCTTGCGCAGATCACTGTACAGTTTCGTCGCCCACGTTACCGAAGGATCATATCCCACGAACTATCATTCACAACAGAGAGTCCTGTGTTGGTCTTTCACAAGCAGCTTGTTGAATTTTTTTCCGCTGTAACACATCAAGCCAATTTATGGCTACAGCTTTGGACACTGCCATACATTTTATTTTTCCACCACGGCTTCGAGATCTGTGTCAGGTGTTAAAGCGACATTAACACGTTTCGATCCATTTGCTCTCACCGAAAGTTGGACATCGCATGGTCTGAAGTATGGTACTCCCACAACACACAGAACGGTTGAAATAAAAGGCAGAGATGGTGTTCCTTATCGACAAAAATGTGGAAGACGTCGTGACACATGGAAAATGAAAAGTTTTCGGCGTTGTGGAGCGTTTGCGAACAGCTGATCAGAAGTGATGATATCTAATTTTATCTGATCATCCGCAGTAATGAGGTAGCGGATGTCTGTCTCCTGTTTTTCAAAGAGACCCTGAGCACTTATTCCTCATATGGTGATGCATATTGCATCCAGGTACATAATCGATCTTTCGGTGGCCTAGGTGGTAGTCATCCTGACTTCCAAATCTTTGCACACTGTGTCATTCATTTTTATGACTTACATTACACAACTATATGTGGAACAGGGGTATTCTGCTGAACAAATAGTATGCGTCATCACTTGTCAATTCCACTAGCGGAGGAATGGAATGAGTTTCATACACCTAGGCGAGCATGTAATACATTTTTTTGTCGTATTTCCATCCGTTTTTTGTTTTTGCAACAATTTTCGTAATTTTACCAGGTTCTCCGTAATGTTAGCGCATTTTACTCAATTACTCGAGGTCCAAATCACCGCTCTTGACGAATTGTCATGTCAAAAAAACATCTAATCACATCGTTCTCATAATGCTATCAGCCAATGACATTGCAGCATAGTACTCAATTTCTGTATCAACGCTAAACCACTCCCTCCATTACTTTGTGAGGTTCATATACAGGTGGACATATTGGGAACCCTGTGAAACGGTATACATCACATGGCACAAAGAGTGTTCCTTAGCGTAATAAATAGCAGAGAGGAGAGGAGGTGCAAAATCTACATTCCTTAACCGAAACACTTAATAAATTCTGTAAGATTTTATTTCAATTTGCTATCTCCCCTCTATGTGGATGGAGTCACAAAGTATTCTCGCATTCGTGGGATAAAGTCGGAGATTCAAAGCTCTAGCACTCATCCCTCTATTTAGAAACGAGCTATCCGTTCGTCAAATCTATAGGTTAAGGACCCTGAGCAAAACTATATACTACCTCGCTCTATTCATCTGTCTAGTATGCTTCATCAGTCTACAATCAAATCATACCTCATTACACTCCTCTCAGCCTATCACTCCATCTACTTTCTATCATCCTTTAACGCAGATCCATGTCAATTTAAAGGCAAAAGGTTCTCTTTTTCAGAAAAGCATCGATCACAGCAGTTAACTTGCATGTTTAATTATTACCTCAACAAACATACAGCAGAAAGTTGTTAAAAACCATGCAACAATTGCTCTGTAAGGTACTTATTAGCTGACACTGCATGGTTATGATAGGCGGAGAGTACAGAGAAGCACATTGTTAATGTTTAAAACACTTAAACATTCTTGCACAGGGTCAAACATGTCATCTATTCTCTAGTTGTGTATTGCAGTCCCCTAGCTGGTAATACAACACTATTAAGCTAAGGACACTTTCTAAAAATCGATAAGGTGGTTGCCAATAACTCTGGAGTCACACCTGGGCTTGTGATCCAACACATATGAGTTATTTATTACTCAACGTTTGGTGGTCATCCATGTTAAATATTCTATTCCAGCCATCTTATCACTGTTGATAAAACACACTTTTTCCCTGGTTCCCAGTGCTTCCAGGTCAACTTTTTATTGTGTTCCTCTTGCTGTCACATAATCGTTCCCATTATGAGAATTTTCCTGCACGAAGTAGAAGACATGCAAGTACTCCCTTATTCCCCCTCAATTTCCTCTATTTAGGTGTATTGTTCCTCAATTTATATGTATTTTCCGTCAGTTTTATCGACTTTAGGTCATTTCTACCCACGTGATCACGACATCTCACACCACGCCTAGTGAAGCTTTTTGTAAATGTAGTGCAGCTGTCAACACACAACACAGATGCACCATTTTTATATATATATATATATATATATATATATATATATATATATATATATATATATATATATATATACGAGGGCTATTCCGAAAGTAAGGTCCGATAGGTCGCGAAATGGAAACCACGGTAAAAATCAAAAATGTTTTATTTGCAACAGTTAGATACACCTTGCAGCTACTTATCTCCATAGTCGCCGACCCGACTTAGACGTGTATCGTAGCGTTGTACCAACTTTCCCATACCCTCGCTATAGAAGGCAGCCGCCAGTGCTCTCCGCCAATTCTCTACGCTGGCCTACGGCTCGTTGTCTTGTGCCGAAATGTTGTCTTCATAACCAGCGGTTCATGTGACCTGAGCTGAAACTCAGAGGGAGACAATTACGGGCTGTATTGTGGGTAATCTCACATTTCCATTTGAAAACGATGCAGGAACATCTTCATTGCCCCTGCAGAATGCGGCTGAGAATTGTCTTGAAGACGAAACAGCACGACAGTTATGTAATGTTAGCTGCATAGCTTCAGGGGAAATTTCTCACCAGGCCCCCGTACTTGGCGGCAGACACTATTTTCTAGACATCTTTACGCACTCACTGCGAGCTCAGAAATGAGAAGAGCGACGTGATGCTAACTGGGGTTATACTAGAGGCACTACCCAACACATCTGTGCAAAGCTTTATCGGATTTTCATAGTCGTTTCCATTTCGTGACCGATCGGACCTTACTTTCGGAATAGCCCTCGTATATATATCTGAAGCACCTTCGAGCTCTATCCTCATCCTATCCCAAACCTACCCTTTGCTATGTGGCCCCCATTTGAAACCGATACAGGCACACACACACACACACACACAGATATATATATATATATATATATATATATATATATATATATATATATGTGTGTGTGTGTGTGTGTGTGTGTGCGTGCGTGCCTGTATCGGTTTCAAATGGGGGCCACATAGCAAAGGGTAGGTTTGGGATAGGATGAGGATAGAGCTCGAAGGTGCTTCAGGGATAGGGGCTGATGAGTGAGACCATGCATAATGGCTGGGGACAGGGGTTGAAGGTGGATCCACTATGTCTTACGGCTGAAAATAGGGTTTTTTACTGGATCCCCATGTGTTACAACTAGGATAGTGTTCGAACCTAGATCCACCACACATTATGGGTGGGATATGATACGGATGTGGATCCACCATGTGTTACAGCTGGGATAGGTTTCAAAGGCAAATTCACTTTCTAGATGTTGGGGTGGTCTGAAGGTGGATTCACCAGTGATAGTTTCAAAGTGTGATCTGGGGGCCCCCACATGAAACCGACAACGGCACGCACATACACAAAAAAAATTTTATAAAGTGTCCTTAACTAAGGAGCATTATATAACCAGCTGGGGGACTGCAACATAGAACTATGGAATGGATTGCATGTTGGACCCTGGGCAAGACTGTTTAGGGGTTTTAAACGCTAACAAACAGTATTTACAATATGCTTCTCTGTACTCTCTATCAGTCACAACTATGCAGTGTCAGCTAACAAATATCTTACAGTACAGTTGCTACATGGTTTGTAACAACATTCTGCTCTATGTTTATTGAGGTAATAGTGATTCATGCAAGTTGACTGCTGTCTTTGATGCTTTCCTGGAAAAGAGAACCATTTGCCTCTAAATTGACATGGAACTGCGTTAACGGATAATAGAAAGTAGATGGAGAAATTGGCTGAGAGGGGTTGTAAAGAGGTCTGATTTAGTGGCAAACTGATGAATCATTATAGAGAGAGGGATATGGTGCTGCAGATCATTTATAACGCATTTAACTATTTTTTCCTTTGTTCTGCTGGGGTGCATCAGTTGTGTGGTATAAAATGCAGTCGACTCGAGTACAATTGTATGAGGTGTGTCACTTAAAGCGCTATCAAACTGCAATCTTCTTCATACCGCAGTCAGCAGAGGACTTCCAATTCATGTGTGATGAATCATGTCCTTCAATGTGTAACCTATTTCAACACCTTCCTCTAGATGAACGAAGATGTATCTGAAATACTCCATTACTCTGCCACATCTTGGACATACAGTTTCATAATTGCAGTGATCCTAAGTTAGTGACAAATGTTTGTGAAGTACTGCAATGCCTGTGTATACATCTGCTTGAGAAATGTTGTGTGTGTGGAAGAGAGTGTGTTTTTTTCACGCCGTGTGGGATTAGCCGAGCGGTCTAGGGCGCTGCAGTCATGGACTGTGTGGCTGGTCCTGGCGGGGGTTTCAGTCCTCCCTCGGGTATGGGTGTGTGTGTTTGTCCTTAGGATAATTTAGGTTAAGTAGTGTGTAAGCTTAGGGACTCATGACCTTCGCAGTTAAGTCCCATAAGATTTCACACACATTTGAACTTTTTTTTCACGAAAATAGTGCAGCATGGCGTGTAATTGCACACGTCAAATGCCGCTGCTAAGCATGTGTGTTTATGCCCTTTGATCATTTCTCTCTTCCCAGCACCTTCTTGGTATGGAATTCAGACGCTACACAATAATACAGAATTCATAGCACAAGTTATTTACGTAAAATGTTTCAAACTCCTTCCATCTGGAGATCCCTCATGTATAAGTAAGATATTTCTTCTTCTCTTTCTTCTTCTTCCTCTTAGTCATCTGTTATGTCACCACCTCACTCTTAATTGTATCAGGCTTTTGTCTGCTATACACTAATAAGGCGTGCTAAAGTCTTCAGCATACAGACAAGTAGAGAGATCACGTGTAACTGGATGGGTGGCATGAATAAGATTGGTATGGAACAATTTTCCCAGAATTGCAGTTACAGTATTGGAATGAGAAAACAGGTTTACATCACTAGCGCCAGTCACTACACATTCGAACAGGTCTTATACTTTTCGCAAAAGCAAAATATCAAAGTGTATTGATTACGTGGAACACAGCTCATTCTGTTCCTTCGCGTGATGTCAAATGGAGTGGGTATAGTAGTCTCTTACTTCTGGTCAGTTTTAAATTAAATCAGAGACGGAAGGCTGGTGGAAGACAGAGGAAGAGTTACAAGATGCATTCAGAGAGGCCATATACAATTTTGCTCAGGATCTTGGCCTATAGGTTCAATGAATTGATAGCTCATTTCCAAATAGAGGGCTTAGTGCTAGAGCTTTGAATCTCTGACTTTATTTTGCAAATGATAGAATACATTGTGACTCCATCCACATAGGGGGGAGATGGTAACTTGAAATAAAATCTAAAAAGTTTATTAAGTGTTCCAGTTAACGAATGTGGATTTTGCACCTCCTCTCCTATCTGATGATGGCTATGTCCTACACTAAGGAGCCGGCCGAAGTGGCCGTGCGGTTAAAGGCGCTCCAGTCTGGAACCGCAAGACCGCTACGGTCGCAGGTTCGAATCCTGCCTCGGGCATGGATGTTTGTGATGGCCTTAGGTTAGTTAGGTTTAACTAGTTCTAAGTTCTAGGGGACTAATGACCTCAGCAGTTGAGTCCCATAGTGCTCAGAGCCATTTGAACCATTTTAAACTAAGGAACAGTATTTGCGTCATGTGACGTATCCTGTGTAACAGGGTTTCCAATACGTCACCTGTATATCACCCTCACACAATAATGGAGGGAGTGGTTTAGTGAAGCTACAGAAATTGATAACATCGTCGCAATGATGCGTTTTGTTGACATGACAACTTGTCAAGTACAGTAGTCTGAACCTTGAGTAATTGAGTAAAATGCGCTGAAATTACGGAAAACCTGGTAAAATTACGAAAATTGATGAAAAATACGTAAAACGGATGAAAATATGACAAAAAATGTGGAGGGATGAGGATATTTACATGCTCACCTGGGTGTAAGAAAATCATTCCATTCCTCCACCGATGGGGTTGATCAACGATAGTGCATATTTTCTGTGCTCTATGGATTTATGTCCTGCAGAATACCTCCTTGTTACACATGTAGTTATGTACTGTAAGTGATAAAAATAAATGACACAGTGTGAAAAGATTTGGAGGTCATGATGACTGCCAGCTAAGACACAAAAACATCCATCATTTACCTAGGAGCAATATGCATCGCCATATGAGGAATCAATGCTCAGGGTCTCTTCGAAAAACAGAACACCAAGACATCTGCTACCCCATCATTGTGAAAGATGAGATTAAATGTATAGATCATAACCTACAGACAGCTGTTTGGAAATACTTGTCAATGCCACATACTCTTCTAGTTTCCATATGTCACAATGTCTTCCACCTTTTTGTTGATGCGAAACAACACCTCAACTTTTATTTCAATCATCTGTGCGTTGTGCGAGCAGCATAGTTTATACCACGTGATGTCCAGCTTTCTTAAGAGCCATTGGATCTAAAAAATTGAATATCTGTTTAAGACCTGACACAGACTTCAAAGTCATGGTGAAAAAATAAAATGTATGGCGGTGTACAAAGCTGTAATCATACACTGCTTGGATATGTTATAGCAGAAAAACAATTCATGAAGGTGCTTAAGAAATAACAACACAGGAATCACTTTTGTGACTGATAGACTATAGGATATGGCCCTCCTATAGCAAGAGTGACAAAACTCTACAGTGGTCTCTGAAAGCGACTTATATTACTGGCTATGTGCTCCATTTGGTCAATACTGTATATTTAGGATCACCACATATTCTCGATGTTAACATTCAAATGGTATTTGTTGTCAATATATCAGAAGAGAAGGATGTGGTAATATGCAAGTTGTCAATATATCGGAAGAGAAGGGCATGGTAATATGCAATTGAGTTCTCTGCTGGGTGACGTTACGGAAGTTATTACAGTTGGTAGTTTTTCTCTATGGATGGTACAGAATAACGAGGAGAGAGAGATAATGTTTGGACGATGGACATAAATGCACCTTGAGAGATGAAGATCTCCTTTGGCTGCAGTACCTGAATGTACACTCCTGGAAATTGAAATAAGAACACCGTGAATTCATTGTCCCAGGAAGGGGAAACTTTATTGACACATTCCTGGGGTCAGATACATCACATGATCACACTGACAGAACCACAGGCACATAGACACAGGCAACAGAGCATGCACAATGTCGGCACTAGTACAGTGTATATCCACCTTTCGCAGCAATGCAGGCTGCTATTCTCCCATGGACACGATCGTAGAGATGCTGGATGTAGTCCTGTGGAACGGCTTGCCATGCCATTTCCACCTGGCGCCTCAGTTGGACCAGCGTTCGTGCTGGACGCGCAGACCGCGTGAGACGACGCTTCATCCAGTCCCAAACATGCTCAATGGGGGACAGATCCGGAGATCTTGCTGGCCAGGGTAGTTGACTTACACCTTCTAGAGCACGTTGGGTGGCACGGGATACATGCGGACGTGCATTGTCCTGTTGGAACAGCAAGTTCCCTTGCTGGTCTAGGAATGGTAGAACGATGGGTTCGATGACGGTTTGGATGTACCGTGCACTATTCAGTGTCCCATCGACGATCACCAGTGGTGTACGGCCAGTGTAGGAGATCGCTCCCCACACCATGATGCCGGGTGTTGGCCCTGTGTGCCTCGGTCGTATGCAGTCCTGATTGTGGCGCTCACCTGCACGGCGCCAAACACGCATATGACCATCATTGGCACCAAGGCAGAAGCGACTCACATCGCTGAAGACGACACGTCTCCATTCGTCCATTCGTCCCTCCATTCACGCCCGTCGCGACACCACTGGAGGCGGGCTGCACGATGTTGGGGCGTGAACGGAAGACGGCCTAACGGTGTGCGGGACCGTAGCCCAGCTTCATGGAGACGGTCGCGAATGGTCCTCGCCGATACCCCAGGAGCAACAGTGTCCCTAATTTGCTGGGAAGTGGCGGTGCGGTCCCCTACGGCACTGCGTAGGATCCTACGGTCTTGGCGTGCATCCGTGCGTCGCTGCGGTCCGATCCCAGGTCGACGGGCACGTGCACCTTCCGCCGACCACTGGCGACAACATCGATGTACTGTGGAGACCTCACGCCCCACGTGTTGAGCAATTCGGTGGTACGTCCACCCGGCCTCCCGCATGCCCACTATACGCCCTCGCTCAAAGTCCGTCAACTGCACATACGGTTCACGTCCACGCTGTCGCGGCATGCTACCAGTGTTAAAGACTGCGATGGAGCTCCGTATGCCACGGCAAACTGGCTGACACTGACGGCGGCGGTGCACAAATGCTGCGCAGCTAGCGCCATTCGACGGCCAACACCGCGGTTCCTGGTGTGTCCGCTGTGCCGTGCGTGTGATCATTGCTTGTACAGCCCTCTCGCAGTGTCCGGAGCAAGTATGGTGGGTCTGACACACCGGTGTCAATGTGTTCTTTTTTCCATTTCCAGGAGTGTTGTTTGGATATGCACCACAATGCAGTAGCAAAATCCTCGTCCTTCTTCCACTTCCTATATAATGTGAAGTCTTCCTAATTTTCCTGATAGCAAACACCACCATAACTGCTTTTTCTGTCTTTTCTACTGCCTCATGTTTCAGGAGAAAGCTTCATTTGGTGCTGGCCTTACACATTATACATGATTGGCTGTGCTATGACAACATGTTCCCATTTCCAACGAGTGGTCAAAACATGGTCCTATTGTGTTAACTCAGCTCACACTGTTTCTCCATGAGATGCAGATGTTCGTAGATATAGCGCTCTCTGGCTTCCGCTCAATTCCAACTAAATTTGGAATGACGACATGAACAAAGCTGGAAGAAGGGCGGGGTAGAGTCCAAGGGAAAGTTACAAGATACAGAGAGACTGTCTAAAATCACACTGGAGTTTTGATGCATGGGGTCCTTAGCTGATGGGTTTGAAAAAGGTGACTCGTTTCGAGATATGCGAGTACCATAAATATGATTCACCAGTGGCTCTAACCATTAAAAGACATCCCTATAGGATCCCACGCAAGTATGTAGTTGAATGGAGAGAGTTGATTCCAAATCGCAGACAGCATTTCTGCCATACAGCGTAACACTACAGATCTGAAAAGCCAGTGTCTTGGCCATAGGATTTTGTTCATTTCTGTCGACTTCAATCTAGCACTTCATTCTTTAAGTGATTCCTCACATAGCACATCATCTACTATATGTGATCATTAGCAATCAAACTCGTCCTCCCTCACCTATAGCCCCATGGATATATCACAGAACCTCTGTTACACTGTCTACATGGAAAAAATATAGAATGAGTAACAAATACTGATTCCTAGAGTGGGAAATATCTAGCGGTGGCACTAGGAAGTTGCAAATATCAGCTTAATACATCATTCCTTAGCCGAATCACTTTCTATATTCGGTGAGTAGGGTGATTTTATTACGAGTTCATACCTCTGGCTGTGTACACGCGCAATTTTGGTTTGAAAGACCACTTCGTTCAGAAGGAACATCATACCTTGATTTATAAAGAATGTATAGTATTTAACGTGTATATTGTTAGCGATACTTGTTGTGTCTGTTGAACCAAGACTACTTTTTATGGAGGGTGACAGTAATACAGTCATTGTTTTTAATAGCTGGTCACTTATAAGATGATTACATCTCTCTTGCTAAGACACAAGAAAAGCATATGAGGCATGTCCATCCGTCACAGATTTTCGCTCAATATTGTTGGAGCCACCAGGATTCAGTTGTTGAAGTATTATTCCCTACTGGAATATGTGATAGATTCGCTGTCATGGGCATGCTTATAAAGTTTGTGTTCAGGTGTAAAACTACTATGGTCAGTGTTATCTATCTTATGTGGCATATTAAGTCCAGTCACAAGGAAGATATAAATACTGATATTTCAACGTGAGATTCGTCCCAGAGCCACAGCCATCAGGCGGAGGCAATTCTGATACTTTGCTCACTGTCGAACGTCACGAGACTGGAGCTGCAGTTGTAATATTTAATTATAATTACAGTGATAAATATGTGGCTGGTTGCTTAGGACGACAATGCCAGCTGTTCACGTGCGTGGCGGAGGTAGCCAGTGACCAGAATGAATTGACATTTCCGGAATAAACCTGTTGCGAGTGTCAGGTACAAACAATAGATCTTGGCAGCAAGAAAGTCGGTTCTTGCCTTCAGCAGCAGAGGCAAGTCCCAGCGGCAGCCCTCGCGGGACTCTCTGGATTACTGGATAGTGAACTAATACGCAGTATGCACTGATCTGTCTGTGTGATCATGAGTGTTGCATGTATTCTCCGTGCAACACTGAGTGATTCAGTGTCGATCACTGCAAAGTGTTAATGCTGGATACATTGATAACATGCAAATTCCTACCACTCAGATCGTCCTCATGTCCCGTCCATGGCCAGAGTGGTGCACTCGGGCATACACCCACTTCCACAACTGCAGCTGCGGTCACAGAGACAGTTTTCTCCACCCTGTGAACATTGCCACTGGTGGTGTACTATTGGATGGGCATGCTACATGTGGACATCAGGACATGAGCACGTGGGATGTGCGAGTGTTTCAGCAATCTGTGACATCTAGTCATGACAGCTACTACTACGGATTGGATTGTGATTTAAGTTTGTCAAGTTTAGTGCTTGTCAATACACCACAGTGAACTCTGTCTTGTATTGGTGTTTGTTGTTGTCTCTATTTTATCATGCAGCAGGTCCTTCCTCCTACTTCTGATGTAGTGGATAGAACCAATTTAGGAATTCTATTGAGCTTTAAAAACCTAATTGCAACGTCAAATTCCCGATTGACAGTGTTCTACGACATCTAGCTATGATAACTACTACTACGGATTGGATTATGGTTTAAGTGTGCTGTTTTTAATGCTTCTCAATACATTGTAGTGGAATCTGTCCTGCAGTGGTACTTATTGTTGTCTCTATCCTACCAAATAGCAGGCCCTTCCTCCCATTCCGAATGTAGTGCAGAGAACCAATTTAGCAATTCTATAGTGTTTCAAAAACACAGTCGCAATTTCAAATTCCCAGTTGATAAGTTTACTGGTTTCAATGGTGTTATTTTGAGCACACATCTGACCAGCTACTCCCTCAAACTGTTTAATACATAGCATGCAACTGAGCTGAAATTTTAAATTTTCATGGAGCTCCAACGTAACGGACTTCCTGCCAAATGATCTAACTGTACCAGTATCCGCCAATAGGAGGCACACAAAGGGCTGCACACAAAGGGTACCAATTTAATTAATTCGTCAGTCTGATAGAGTGAGGGATTATTTCAGGACATCCACAGCGGGGGTTTATCAGGTATCCACTGCTTTGTTCAGGAGAGAGGTGGGGTTACTGTGGCACACAACAGATGCTGTGCACTTCTTCTCAAATGTCTTTGTTCCACCCACTACAAGTTTTCATAGCAGTAGAAGTGTGAGAAGAAAGGGATGTACCAATTACCAATGGCATGTCTGCATGAGTGGCGAGGGCGGCACAGGAGGGGATGGAAGGGTGGAGGGGTAGGGGGACATCTTGGTTTCTTGGTCTGTGAGTGTTTGTAAAAGTTGGTTCACACAAACAGGAACAAAACCACTTGAGACAGAGAGAGTAAGAGAGAGAGGGAGGGGGGGGGAGGATGGAGTGGCTAAAAGTGAGTCTGGTATCAAATTTCAAAGGAATGCCAACTACTAATGCTCTGTTTATGGAGGATTTGAAAATTCCCATAGTTGCAGCTGTCCCTGACCGGTGGTATGCGCAGTACCGTGCGACTGACCCAGCAATCAGTGACGTGGTCAGGAGATTTTTCGCCAGATAAGTTTAGCGCAGTCTGTGACAACGTAATTACCTGTGACGAGTGTTTCATGATGGTATCCCTTACACAATTCGGAAAAAGCGATCTTCTTAATGACTTATTTTCGATTCATTTTACAAGACCTGCATCTTCCAAAACAGCAGAGAATGATGAGCTTCTCCCTCCAAATAAAAGAGAGATCCAATTCCTGTGAACTGAATTTTATAAACAGACATTATATCCTTCGCTATGTAATTGAATTTCCTGTCCTAGGCTCGTTCCAGTCCAGAAGCTCAGCGACTTTTCCCGCCATTTTTTTGGGAGGGGTGAGGTGGGAGGGGGCGATGGATGACACATCCTCTGGTGATGGCACTGTGCATTAGCCCAGTCGATCCCTGCAGTCAACACACGCGAAAATTTTCCAACAAGACAACACCTCCAATCTGCAGCAATGTAATTGTGTAATTAGGACAAGTAGCTGCTGGAGAGGGTAATAGTTGCATCTTCCACGCCACCAGCTTTATACAGAATGAGCGAGGTTCCCGCCAATATTTTTCTGGTTTGTGTGGGGAGGGCTGGGGATTTATCAGAAAGTGAGGGGCTAACTAGTTCGTCGATTTAATTAATTAATCACTTAATTTGATATCAAATGTGTACTTGTATTGAAGACAGGATTTCTGAGGGTTTTGAGGAAGGGGGGGGCGAGGGGGAGAGGTGGGGGTTTCTCAGAAGGACAGATTATCCCCAGAGAGTTATCAGTCAACCCCCAAGGGGTCATAAATCAATCAGCACAACAATATGTTAATGTGAAGGAGAGGGGTCATAAATCAGTCAACTTTTTACTTGAATGTATGCATCTCCCACCGACAAAATGGACCTAATACTGCTGGTGTCAGGAAGTTTGTGTATGGTACTAATACGAGTTTTGAAACGAAATGCCGTTGTATGCTTTACAAGGTGTTCTGAAGAAGTTCTGCAGATGAGGAAATATTTGTGTACCAGTTTAGTTTAACATATACATTGTAGAATCGTGTTATGAGAAGAGCATCAAGTTACATATACAGTATACACATTTCAGGCAGACAATAGGTTTTGTAAGGCCATCATAAGAATAAAGATGCTTGTTATCAGTGACAAATAGCACGTTCAGCTTGTAGGCGCACTTATTATAACGAGCATACTGTTCAGAGAAAAGCCAAAGTTGATCAAAACTGGCTAAAAACGTAGCATTAAGTAACGTCTGTTGAAAATGAAATGTCGTGTGGCTAGGGCCTCCCGTCGGGTAGACCGTTCGCCTGGTGCAGGTCTTTCGAGTTGACGTCACTTAGGCGACCTGCGCGTCGATGTGGATGAAATGATGATGATTAGGACAACACAACACCCAGTCCCTGAGCGGAGAAAATCTCCGACCCAGCCGGGAATCGAAACCGGGACCTTAGGATTGACATCCCGTCACGCTGACCACTCAGCTACCGAGGCCGGACAGTTACGTCTGTTAATATTAGATTATTAAAGCCCTTAAATATGCAAATGGTTCAAATGGCTCTGAGGTCATCAGTCCCTTACAACTTAGAACTACTTAAACCTAACTGACCTAAGGACATCACACACATTCATGCCCGAGGCAGGATTCGAACCTGCGACCGTAGCGGTTGCGCGGTTCCAGACTGTAGCGCCTAGAACCGCTCGGCCCTTAGATATGCATAAACTACAGGGTGATTCAAAAAGAATACCACAACTTTAGGAATTTAAAACTCTGCAACGACAAAAGGCAGAGCTAAGCACTATCTGTCGGCGAATTAAGGGAGCTATAAAGTTTCATTTAGTTGTACATTTGTTCGCTTGAGGCGCTGTTGACTAGGCGTCAGCGTCAGTTGATGCTAAGATGGCGACCGCTCAACAGAAAGCTTTTTGTGTTATTGAGTACGGCAGAAGTGAATCGACGGCAGTTGTTCAGCGTGCATTTCGAACGAAGTATGGTGTTAAACCTCCTGATAGGTGGTGTATTAAACGTTGGTATAAACAGTTTACAGAGAATGGGTGTTTGTACAAAAGGGAAAAGTTCTGGACGGCCGAGAACGGGCGATGAAAATGTAGCACGCATCCAGCAAGCATTTGTTCGCAGCCCAGGAAAATCGAGTCGCAGAGCTAGCAGAGAGCTGCAAATTCCACAATCAACTGTATGGAGAGTCCTACGAAAAAGGTTAGTTATGAAACCTTATCGTCTGAAATTGGTTCAAGCACTGTCTGCAGCTGATAAGATTAAAAGAATCGATTTCTGTGATTTTATCCTTGCTCAAATGGAAACAGATGAATCTTTCGTTTCAAAGATTGTGTTTAGTGATGAAGCAACTTTCCACACTAACGGGAAAGTCAACCGTCACAATGTCTGTATATGGGGCACTGAGAATCCGCGGGAAACAACTCAGTATGAACGTGACTCGCCTAAGGTGAACGTTTTCTGTGCCATTTCAGCCAATAAAGTTTTTGGTCCCTTTTTCTTCGAAGGTGCTACTGTAACCGGACTACAGTATCTGGAGATGTTAGAGAATTGGCTGTTCCCTCAGCTCGAACAAGAAGCACAACAATTCATATTTCAGCAGGATGGAGCGCCACCACATTGGCACTTATCTGTCCGTAACTACCTGAACGTCAACTACCCGAGGCGATGGATCGGCCGCCAGGCAGCCCGTGACAGAGCACTTCATCACTGGCCTCCAAGAAGCCCTGATCTTACCCCCTGCGATTTTTTCTTATGGGGGTATGTTAAGGATATGGTGTTTCGGCCACCTCTCCCAGCCACCATTGATGATTTGAAACGAGAAATAACAGCAGCTATCCAAACTGTTACGCCTGATATGCTACAGAGAGTGTGGAACGAGTCGGAGTATCGGGTTGATATTGCTCGTGTGTCTGGAGGGGGCCATATTGAACATCTCTGAACTTGTTTTTGAGTGAAAAAAAACCTTTTTAAATACTCTTTGTAATGATGTATAACAGAAGGTTATATTATGTTTCTTTCATTAAATACACATTTTTAAAGTTGTGGTATTCTTTTTGAATCACCCTGTATTTAAACACTGTCGGTATTTCGGATAAGACGTACTGTAATGTAATTATCTAGGCTTACATACTGTACAAAAGCAAAAGTAAGTAAGACGTTTCTGGTTGTGTTTGTTTTCAGACATGTTCCTTTGCTTGCATCTTCCGTAAGATGTACGAAACATTGTAGGTGAATACGACACATGTATTGACCATAATGTCAAAACTATAAAAGTAACATAGTTGTGTCAGTTTATTCCCATTTTTTATCACTGTTTCACCAGTAAATAAGCAGCTATCTGGCGAAAAATCTTCTGATCGCGTCACTGGTTGCTGGGTCAGTCGCACGGCACTGTGCATACCACCAGTCAGGGACAGCTGCAGCTCCTCCATAATTCTTAAGACAGTCAATGCCTTCAGGGAAAAATGCTTGCGACTGTCTACGGAACAATGATTATATCCAGACGTGCACCTTTTCGTCCGAAGCACATTAGTGGCCACGAATGTATTTCTTCATGGCCCCGAAAACACGGACGACGGTTCAATCCCGTCTCCGGCCATCCTGATTTAGGTTTTCCGTGATTTCCCTAAATCGCTTCAGGCAAATGCCGGGATGGTTCCTTTGAAAGGGCACGGCCGATTTCCTTCCCCATCCTTCCCTCACCCAAGCTTGCGCTCCGTCTCTAATGACCTCGTTGTCGACGGGACGTTCAAAACTAATATCCTCCTCCTCCTCCGAAAACACGGCAGTTCCATTGGGAGAGATCTGAACTGTGTGGATGATGTATACTAGCTTCCCAGCGAAGCTTCTGCGGCATGGTCCGCACAACCTTGGCAACTTGTGGGCCCGCCCACTCGCACGCCTGGATACAATCATGGTTCCATATTTAGGCAATCGTAAAGATTTTTCTATGAAGCCGTTGACCGTCTTGTCTCACAGTGGGATAAATTTATTAACAGCTATGGCGCTTACTTTTGAAAGAATAAATAATTTACTTACTTTTTAGGGTTCTGTACCTCAATCGCTAAAAACGGAACCCTGTCTCTTTGTCCGAATGTTAAAAACACGTTATTTCAGGAATGTGTTGACATATCAAGTTGAAACGTATGTCACATACTAAGGTCTACAGTCCTCTGACGCTGTAAAAAATTGGAGCTTCTGAGTCAAAGCAACCAAAAAATACACCCTATTATGTAACATATTTCAATACTCGAAAACTCACTCATCAAAACCTGCAGGGTACTTCCAGTTGACCTAGAATCATGAAATCTGGCAAGAACCAAGGTTTGACAGTACAATCAAACGAAAAAATCAGAAAATTGTGAATTTGTTTTTATATCACATGAAAAATATTTTTTTGTCATTTGTTATCAGATGGTCTGTCTGTATGCACGTCTGCTAGGACACCTTTTCTCAGGAATGGGCACACGTATTCAGTTGAAATTTATGTCACATACTAAGGTTATGATCTCTTGGTCGTGCAATGAATGTTATGTTCTAACTCCATGCAGTCAAAAGATACGGTCATTTATGTCACGTATTTTGATACTTGCAAACTCACTCATCGAATCCTACAGAGTACTTTCCGTTGGTCTAGAATAATGAAATTTGTCAAGAAGGAAGGTTTCCCAGTACAAACAAAGGAAAAAAATTCTAAACTTGGGCTTTTGTAATTATACCACATGAAAAAAAAATGTTGTCATTTCTTATCAGTCTCGACATGGATTCACAGTTGCGAATACGGACAACAGTCAGCTGTATAACTGGAACGACGAGAATGAAAATTTGTGTCGGACTGGGACTCAGACCCGGATTTCTCGCTTCATGCGAGCGGTCTCCTTAACCGTGCACGACTCGCAGCCAGATACAAACGTCCTTATATTGCCGTTCATGCGTCACAACCTGCCGTCGTACACGTTATGTAATTCCCGTCCAGGGAGAGGACATTTTAATTGAAAGTCGCTGACTGGCGTCGGCGGATAAACACGATGATGCATCGTACGTCTTAACAACACAGGCACTGCAATATCGTCTTATCAGGCTGTCTGTCTTTCCAGCCGCCTGTTAAAATCCCATTTTCTCAGGAACAGATGGACACCTCAAGTTAAAATTTATTTCCCATACTAAAGTCTGTGGCCCGTCGGCGGTATAATAAATGTTCGCTTCTA
Source organism: Schistocerca nitens (assembly GCF_023898315.1). Taxonomy (NCBI): domain Eukaryota; kingdom Metazoa; phylum Arthropoda; class Insecta; order Orthoptera; family Acrididae; genus Schistocerca; species Schistocerca nitens. The sequence continues at coordinate 606,313,902 of NC_064618.1, forward strand.
AGTTACTGCAACCGAAAGATACGGCCATTTATGTCACAAATTTTGATAATCGAAAACTTACTCATTAGAACCTACAACGCACATCCCATTGACATAGATTCATGAAATTTGGCAGGAAGCGATGTTTCAAAGTAGAGGTCAAGGGAAAAGCAGAAAATTGTTAATTTGTAATTATATCACACGAAGAAACATTTACTTTATCATTTGTTATCCGTTGTTAAACTTGAAATTAAAACATTCTCGAAAGCCTTGGAATCCCTTGGACCGATATTTTTCGGCATCATTGTAGATAACAGGCAAAAATAGTCAGATTCTCGTTTCCCTGAATGGATGAACTGTCTGTATACATAATTAAGTTTGTACGGAACCCTCGGTGTCAGAGTCCTACGCGCACCTGGCTTTTTTTCCCCGTTTGTCTCGTTTTAATTTGAATGCCGCTTGTAAATAGCAAATCTCTACCTCAGTAGCTGTGGGGTCAGTGTGGCCGAATGCCACCCGAAGAGGCCCGTGTTCGGTTCCCGACAGGGTCCGATATTTTCTCCGCTCCGAGACTGGGTATTGGGTTGTCATCATCATCGTTTCGTCATCACTGACGCGCAGGTCGCTCGAATGGGGTCACATAAAAAGACTTGCGCCCCTCAGCGAGGTGACACGCAACAGAGAGACAGAGATGACAAATGAAAAGACCTACTGTAATTTCAGGTGGGAAAATCCTAGAACACGCACATCGAATGTATCTATGACGGCATGAGTAGGTGTTGCCGACGATAAGATTCTGCACTGATATTATGCAAACACGGGAGCTACAGTCTATTCCCATTATACATGCACAACTCGCCCCACAGCTTCCTTTGTGCCATTACCACCGTCCTACTTACCAAATTTCATGGAAGCTCTCGTACTTGCCTTCGAAAGAGCATTGCCCGCAGAAGAAAAGATAAGGGGTCCAAGTCCCAGTCCAGCAGACAGTTTTAATCTGCCAGGAAGATTCATACAATTCATACAATTCATACTTAGCAGCAAGGTGGAAGCTATGCACTGGATTGAAATTCTCAATGGATATCTACAGTTCTAGTGTATTTATATTTCTACCCGATGTCAGCCGCTGTGGTACCTACACCTTTATTAAGATTATCTAGCCATAGTCCTTTAAGTATTTGAGCTATGTAGAATTTATTACAAAAAAAGTAATGTCCTGTGACGTATACACACTTCTAGGTGGTGGGATTTTTGTGCATCTTGATTGTTCCTTTTCAAACCGTAGGAGTAAAAGTTATACGGATAGTAATGGATATTAAACATAGTCCATCGAGTTAAGAAACTAATGATCTGATATTAATATTCGGTTAAACTATAGAATTAGCGGTCTTGCTCGCTTTTTAATTTACTGAAACGGATAACTGGTTTCGGCTTTACGGATATCATCAGATCTATGCTACGATGTAGGGGATACGTAGTCGAAATCTGACAAGAATGTTACAACTACACCTTACAGCAGCATCTAAAGCTCGTAGCAGGTTTAAACGTACGCCCGCCAGTCTCACTGTCAGCACTATGGCGCCGATTGTAATGACACCTGCCTTCCAGCACCAAGACCTTCGCTTCTCTTGTGATTGCTGGCTCTTCAGAGAGAGACTGTCAGCCAATTCGTTCTTTTTGAGATTTATTTGACCACTCCATCTGCGCCATCTAAATGAAATGAAATTAGCGCATGGTATTTTGGCTGGAGACCCCAGCGGGGTTCTAGCCTAGGGCAAGTCTTTGTATTTGACGCCGCTTCGGCGACTTACGTGTTGATGATGATGAAATAATAATGAGAGCAACGCAATACAACACAACTGGATAAACTCTCCAACCCGGCCGGGAATCGAACCAGGATACCCCAACGGAAACCGATATAGGATGGGCTGGAACGTTAAAACCGTACACTTCCATCAACTCAACGTGGATTGTTGCAGCGTTGTTCTCCTTCAAATGATGAAAACGAATTAAGACATGATACTCCATAACCTATGGGCTGCGCCATTCTGTTTTGGCTCCTATAGCAGAGTGCTACAGTACTGTGGCGCAGGTACTTGAGTGTATACCAGGACTTCACCTGCAATCAAACAAAGAGTCAGTTAAGTATATTTTTTCGGAGTCATAATTAAAACTTTATCACTATTTTCCTGGTATACAGATTACCACTACAAATAAGAGTTGGCCTCGGTGTCTCAAATATCCACGTTGTGTGTCATACAGGGTGTTCGGAAATTCCTGTTACCGACTTGTAGGACTTGTTGAGGGAAGTGAGTACATAACATTTTGAATAGGTACCTATGTCCGGAAACGTACTGTTTCCGTGCTACAACCATTTGAAAACATGTTGGCAGCGTCACCAATTCTATTCATTAATAACCAAAGAAACAAAGAGGAAACTTAATCAGTTTTCACAAACACTGTTCAACGTGATGCAGTACGGCCTCTTACAATTTGTGTGCACGGTGTCTCCTTGGAGTACCACAGTCACGCCTGTTGACGGTGAAGGTGCCCTTTTCCGAAGCCGTTGCGTAATTGTGGCGAAAAGGGAATGTGATTGAGTCGGACATTGTTGATAACGATGTTGATAAAGGCGACGAGCAGTTCCTCCGTTACCGTGAGCTTCGCCATACACTAGGATCGTACCAGTGTGTTCTGCAAACTTGTATTCAACCATGTTGATCTAACACTCAAAGACATGTGAATGAAGCTCGAACAGGGTCAGAGAGGTAGGATGGACATCAAATGACATCAGGTGATAAGCACGACCCGCCCCGCACACACCATCACCACCTTGACTACCGGTTGTGTATTGAACTGGGGACCTAGAAACGATGGAGAGGCTTCGTCCCGCCGTAGCCCTCAGTGTTTCACAATCCCACAACAGGCCACAGCAGCCCCAACCGCCCCCCCCCCCCCCCCCACCTGTGGAGACAGTGTTTGCACAGCAATCGTCAAAAAAATGGTTCAAATGGCTCTGAGCACTATGGGACTCAACTGCTGAGGTCATTAGTCCCCTAGAACTTAGAACTAGTTAAACCTAACTAACCTAAGGACATCACAAACATCCATGCCCGAGGCAGGATTCGAACCTGCGACCGTAGCGGTCTTGCGGTTCCAGACTGCAGCGCCTTTAACCGCACGGCCACTTCGGCCGGCTCAGCAATCGTCGACATAGTGTAAACACTAATCCGCTGGGCAGATAGATTCGTGCCGGGGACCAGCACGCCTTCCCACTCGGGAAGCAGCGCGTTAGACCGTGCGGCTAGCCGGGCGGGCGTGACTCCCCTGTTACTTACAAACGTGTTTTCCAACGTATGTAGCACAGAAAAGGTACGCTCCCAGACATGGGTTCCTATTCAAAATATGATGTACTCACTCCCCTCTACAAGTCCTAGAAGCTTGTAACGGGAATTTCCGAACACCCTGTATAATCTACACCTACACTTACATTTACGTCTGTAGTGTGGCCGACGGAACTTTGCGTATCAGTTTCACTTCTCCTTTTCCTATTCCAGACGCGAATGGTTCGGGGGTACTAGGTATGCTGGTAAGTCTCTGTGTGGGCTCTAATCTCTCTAATTTTAACTTCATTGTCATTTCGTGACATATGCGTAGGACGGAGCAACACACTGTTTGACCCTTCTACATACTTTCTCAGAATATTTGACAGTAAGCCACATAGTGACACAGAGTGCCTCTCTTGCAGCGTCTGCCATTGGAGTAGACTGAGCATCTCAGTGATGCTTTCACACTTACTAAATAATCCTGTAACGAAACGTGCAGCTCTTCTTTGGATCTTCTCTGTTTGCACTATTTACCCTATCTGGAATGGACACCAGGCTGCCGAGCAATATTCAAGCGTCGATCAAATGGGGGATTTGGAAGCTACCTTTTTTGTTGATGGTCTACATGAGGCAGGCAAATAGGCCCTTCCCTCCTCAGTTTCTACTGGATTTTAAGGAGGAATCTACTGTGCTCAGGTCAAAAAACTTTGTGTATTGTTTCTCAAGGTAGCACTACCAGCATCGATGCAGGAACATAAGTAGTTTACTAACATGTGCCTAAGACGTATTGCTCAAACAATACCTCATACATTTTTCCTTTCCGGACATTCGTTTCTTATTTGAAACATTTAAGATGCTCTACAGTCTGCGTTAACAGCGACCGTAAAGGATTGAGATACAAAGTGGTGGGGTTTCTTAGGATTAGATGACAAATGACACATTCGTGTACGGCGAAATACAAATATTGTGATCCCACCACCCACGTTTGGATTTCTCTAAATCAAGTAAGATGAATGTTTTGAAATGGTGACAGCAGACTTCGTGCGCCAGCATATCCCAGCTCGAAGGGAAGGTGATCGAGACCAGGGTTTAATACTTGTGCTGTTGCGATAGATTAATGAACTTTACAAGTCTTCAAACCCAGGTGAGGCTTTCAGTCGGTTTTCCATCGTCGTTTAGGCAAATACCAGACTGGTTTCTCGGTTTTCGCAGACGCACAGTAATGCACAAACAAATAAAATGGAGAACACGTGGTGTGAACAGTTCACAAAGAGGTGTGAAGTGACAGTGGGGACTCATCCGGACAAGACTGCAGTTGCTTTAGGCTCTAATCATTGAGACTGTTGCCACCATCACCTTTGGTTAGCCAGTCTTATAGAGATCAGGTGTAAATGTGGGGGGAATGTATATAAAACAAATAACAGTGCGCAAGAGGACAAAATCTGTGGTTCCTGACAGTAGGGGCGAGAGTTATAAACTGATACACTTTTCGTACTTTGCCTCTCACCAAACATATAATAGAAGTTTAATATATGTTCTTGCTCTATTTTTAAATGACGGTATTCACTTTTTATGAGCTGCATTTTTCTGAAATTACCGAAATTACAAGAATTACTCCAGAAAATTAATATTTTTTTGAAATGTGAGAACGTGTTCCAATGTACAACATGGGCCTAGGTACAAATATTCAATTGAAACTTAAAAGCGTTACAATCGGGAAAATCTTTTCAGTGCCGTATCTGTTACAATATTACTCCACTACAAACGAATAAACGGTAAATAGTATCAAATTAAGCAAGAGTATTATCAAAAACCGGTCAAGTTGAATATATTTTGAAATAGCAGGTGTTGGAAACTAATACAAATTTCCGTTTTCAAGACGGGTGAATTGCTATTAGAACATTAAAGACACTAACTTCATTTGCAAGTACCACATATTCGCCTGCCCAGCTAACCGCACGGTCTAACGCGCTGCTTCCCGAATGGGAAGGCATGCCGGTCCCTGTCATGAATCCACCTGGCAGATTAGTGTCGAGGTCCGGTGTGCCGGCCAGCCTGTGGATGGTTTTTAAGGCGGTTTTCCATCTACCTCGGCGAATGCAGGCTGGTTCCCCTTATTCCGCCTCAGTTACATTGTGTTGGCAATTGCTGCACAAACACCGTTTCCACATACGCGTACACCATCATTACTCACCAAGCAAACATTTGGGGTTACACTTGTCTGGTATGAGACGTTCCCAGGGGGTCCACTGGGGGCCGAACTGCACAATAACCCTGGGTTCGGCATGGGGCGGCAGTGGGGTGGGTGGATTGCTGTGGCCTGTTGTGGGGTTGTAAACCATGGAGGGTTATGGTGGGACGAAGCCTCTCCATCGTTTCTAGGTCCCCAGTTTAATACATACATACCACATGCTCCATGGAAAAAGATCATCTGTTTCAAGATACACGATGATACACAACCGCCGAATTAAGGATTAACTGTCCACATGTTATATAAATAGTTCTAAAACGATACAGCATTTTACTCACCATAAATATGTTTCATATCCCCTTAGAAAAATTAGGAATGACAGTGCTGATAAACCTCTTACGTTATTTGATTTTCAAACAGCTGAGCAAAACTGAACGTACTCAGACATTTTTCTCTTTACTTATTCTGATCATCACTAAACTGACACACTATATCTTTTTAGCGCAACGCAGTCTGACTTTCAATAATCCCTACAAAAGAATGGCCCTGACTAACAATAACCTATACCTTTCATGAATCACTTACCTCACAAAAATCTTCGTGACTCGAACTACTGCAATACAGCGAGCGCCAGTACTGCCAGCTAAATAAAAGATTCAAACTACTTAAGGCACTAACTACTGATAGGTAGTTAGCAAATGAAAGATTTTGGTAGAGAACAAACAATGTATTTACCTTAATAGTGTTCAAAAGTCATAATATATATATCAGTTCATGACATCCAGTCTTACAAATTTCCTTTTTCTGATGGACACATGTCCAGATCGTCCGCTCTCAAAACTCTGCCATCTCTGTCCCCACATCCACCACAGTTGGCGGCTCACCTCCAACTGCGCAACGCTACGCGCTGTTCACATCCAGCTGCCCAACACTACAATAACGAATATTCCAACAATGTCAACCAGCCACAGACTGCACACAGCACAGTCGGTGATTTTCATACAGAGCGCTACATGGCGTTGCCAACATAAAAACCTAAATAGCCTACTTACAATTGCTAAAGCTACTCAAATCGAATTTCGCCTTTGTACCATTACTGGAGGTGGACCATCGATTCTGTGCACACATATCGGTAAACAAGGAGACCACTCTTTAAACCTTATGGCCTCGATTTAATTAATTCCAGTGATGGTAGCTACAATTATTTCACCAAGTTAGTTCTCGATTCATCGCTCATCTCGCTGGGGCATGTGCTACAAAACAATAGATAGGCAGGCGATTGCCGGAAAGCGAGGATTGAGTCCTGCAGAGGACATGGAAAAGGGTTTTAAATGTGCCGTCCTTGCATTAGTGTTCTAAATACAAGGTTTTCCCAGCAAATAATTAGTTGTATTGAAAAAAATTATTGTAATAGATGCAGCAATAGTTGATGCCCTTCTCGACACAATGATACCATTTACGTAACTGGATTTCTACTTTCCTCTTTTTCCACAATAAAATTAGAAAGACGTAACTCAACAACACACTGATATCATCTGTAATTTGGAGGGAGTGACCAAGATCAATAATTTCATTTTGTTTTTTCATTGTCTGTAGCACATGAATTCGCAAGGGAGTTGGTAAAATATATTAGTGGTTACATGTTTTGCTCCTTTCTGTGTAATATTATATGGTCGAAATATGGATAGTGAAAGCTATTTTAATATCGAATGTTAAATTTGTTAATTTTGTATTGTGACCTGTTCTGCAAACAAAACGTTATAAGAACGTAATTAGACGATGAGGCTGTACTTAACATACGAAAACTTAGTTTTTTCAACAAATCCCTATCTAGGCTCTACACAGCAGATCCCTATATCAGGTTCGAGCGTGGACCCCATGTACTCTTTGTGCTTAGAGCACGTTTCTGAACAATGAATGCTTCGTGTCTTCTTTTATTCGACAAAAGCTTATCAGAATGTAGTTAATGGTTCTGACCAGCCTTTTGTCATCATCCGATTGTGCAATAACACTTGCGTTAACGGATCATGTAAGGTTATCGTAGACAGTTTGAAACCCCCCGCCACCCCCTCAAACGTCTCTTTTTTACCAAATTAACTACTCTTTGACCCCTCAGGTTCGTCCTGTAGCACTATGTTTCAAAAGTTTTATTCTCTTCTTTCTGAACTGTTTATTGAACACATTTCGCTTCGGTAGAAGGCTGCATTCCAGGCAGTTATCTTCAGAAAAGACATTCTAGCATTTAAACGTTTATTCGACGTCAATAAATGTATCATTGCAGAAACACTTTTTTATATTGCCAGTCTGCATTTTATATCCTCTCTTCTTCGGTCAACTTCAGCTATTTTGATGCCCAAGTAGCAAATTTCTTCTACTACTTTTAGTGTCTCAGTTCTTAAGCTAATCCTCATCACCTGATTAAGTTCTACTGCATTCCTTTTTGTTTTTGTTGACTTTCACCTTACAACCTATTTCAAAACACAAGCCATTCCATTCAGTTAATCTCCCAAGTCCTTTGCAGTCTCTGACAGTATTACATTGTCAATGACAAACATTCAAGTTTTTATATCTTCTCTGTGAACTTTAATTCACTTTTCAAATTTTGTCTTGATTTTCTTAACTACTTGCTAAATGTAGATATGGAATAAAATTGAGGATGGCCTCAGTTCTGTCTCATTCCCTAATCACTTTTTGCCTCCTTTTTATGTCCTTCAACTCTTATAAATGCAGTCTGCTTTCTTTACAAAACGTAGATAACTATTCGCTCCCTGTATTTTGCCCCTGAATGCTTTAAGACTTCAGAATTTATTCCAATTAAGACTGTCAACATTTTTTTCAGTCTACTAATATTGTAAACGTAGCTTTGTCTTTCTTCGAAGCAAATTGTGGTGTCAGTACTGCCTGAAACCCAAACTGGTCTTCCTCGAGGTCGGTTTTTAGCAGGTTTTTCAGTCTTCTATAAATAATTTTTGTCAGTATTTTGCAACCACGACTTATTACGCTGGCAGTTCGGTATTAGTCATTCCTGTCAGCACCTATCTTTCTTGAAGCTGGAATTATTACATTCAGTCTGAGCATCTAGCTTATCCCATTTATTTTTCGTGTCAGATAGAGTAGTTTTATTTCATGGTTGGTTACATAAGGACACAACGATGTAATATTTCTCAGAGAACGTCGTCTACGTATAAGGGTCTTGATTCGACTTGGGCTTTCGCTCCTCTGTCAAGTTCTTCCCCCAGTATCGAAACTGCCACTCATCTTCATCTACTCCCTCTTATTTATCCCTTGTATTGTCTCCAAGTTCGGTTCCTTTGTACAGCCCACTCTTATATTCCTTTTACCTTTCAGACTTACCTTCTTTGATTAGTACTACTTTGCCGTCGGAATTATTGATGTTCATACAGCGTGTGGTATACATTTGGTGAAATGGTAGGTATCATATTCAGTAACGAGCTTTTCTGGAATCCAGTTTATGAGTATGACTATCTGAGCCAAAACATTCGAGAAGGAAATAAATCGGCAATTTTTTATATCGGTGATTTTTAATGGTATCAGTTTTTAATATCTGCTTTAATATAGTGTCTAAAGAGAGGTCTAACAACAGCAAACTTAAATTTGCCTGGAAAGAAATCTTGTAAAAGTGATAAATTAGATATGTTGCTAAGTGGAATAAATACATCAGGAAAACATGTGCTATAACACTTGTCTCCTCTATCACTTTTGAAGTTGTTCTTCTGTTGTATGAAAAGACAAAAATCGCTGGGAGCGAGATTATACTACAGGGTGGATTGTAAAACACTTCCGACCATAACATCTGCACAAAACGTGTCGTGTGCTGAGTTCTGCGTGAGTAAGCACTGTGATGGATCAGCACAACACCTACACTGTATAAGTAAAGACGTACCGACCGAGTCCCCAGAAAGAAAGAGCCGTGTAGCATTGCTACTTGTGCTAGTTGGCTGCAGCCACAACTCCGACCACAATGCGCTACAATGTGGCATGAGACTGGCTCAACTGTGCCAGGTGACGAGTCACGACCATGTAGCAGAGAGGATGGCGTAAGGAAATAACACTGCAGAGGGACTCCCAACCAGCCTTCTCAGAACAACTCGAGACACGTATTATTTGACAACCTGTCCCTTTACGTCTAGACAAGAATGTTTTAATTATTTGGATCCGCTTTTAGCCTTCTCACAATAACTTAGCAAGTTTTCTACTATATGACTTCCTGCCCAGGGGACTGGTCTCTGTAAGTATGTTTATTTCAACAAATTCATTTGAGACATCTTCTGAACACTGAGCATTCTACACGTCTGCTTTTGGAAAGATTCACTGCAATTCTTAGAACCAAGATATTTGCAGGATACGGTACTGAATTCCGTAATTATAAAACGACGATTCTTTATAACGATCTTTTTCACTTACTCCACAAAGTTGTCATTGAAGAGAGGCAATGATCATTGCTCACCTGGAAACAGAATTTTTAACAACCCACTGTACCAACAACACAGCTTCTGATCACCGATGCACCCAACCCACAAACTAGACAGGGATAGTGTTGCATTTCGATCGACACCATGTTAACATCTTCACTTCGAGCATTAGCCTTTTTTTTGTTTTGCTTGTTACGGTACCCACCGCTTCCTCGGCCTTTCTTGACTACTTCTCCCACTTGGCTGAAATCTTCTTATCTGGGGAAGTAGTCTTTCTCCACTAATTCTTTCCACATGTTCATTCCAGTACCTCCTACTTTCTTGTATTTTATAGAGAATGTTAAATATATTTAATTCTTCCCTAATTTCCGAATTTCGAAATCTGTCGGCTCTTGTGCATCCCTTTACTGCTCTTAGACGCCTCATCTATGGTGTTGTGTGTCACTTTCTTGGCGGTTATATAAGCCACGATTCACTTCCGTAAACAGGCATTGGAACTGCCATTATCTTATAAAATTTCAATCTTATTTCTTTCCTCGTTTTTTTTAGACATCATTTATTGTTCCACATATATTCCCAAACTTTGCTAATTTCTTCTCTACGTCTTCGTCATACTCATATGTGACGTCAAAACCTAAATAGTGAAAATGGTTGACATCTTTTGTTGTTCTGTCGTCAATCATAATTTTTGTCTCTACAGGATCTTTTCCTTTAAAAGTCACTCATTTTGTCTTCTGTTTTAAAATCGTCAAATGGAACTCTTTACAAATATTACCTAATTAACGTATTCCCCTTCGTAAGTCATCTTCATTCTCCGCCAGCAGTGTGGCGTAGTCTGCATACAAAAGACAATTCAAGCTGAAATTTCTCTTAATCTAAATTCCCCGTTAAAATCTCCTTCTATTTCCTGCTAGTGTCATCTAAATAAGAGCTAAAATGTGTGGGCCGTGTCTGACGTGTCTGTGGCTATAGGGTGTGTTAGAGTACCATTCACATCTAAAATTATAGCCAAGTATTTGTAGGAATTTTCTAAAGCGTTTATTTGGCGTTGTGGTTACCTTCTTTTCCTCATAATTCTTCATTGTTTCTATCAACATATGAAATGCCTTAATAAAATCAATGATTGGTAAATGGGTTTCCCTATTATACTCATTCTGTTTTTCGATTATTTGTTAGCTATAAATATGGAGTCTGCTGTCGGCCTGCCCATCCGGAATCCCTTTTGTTCTTCGTCTAATAAACTCTCAGCTAAAACCTTTAACCTCTTCTTCACTAGTCTTGCAAAAAATTTGTATGCGATGTCCAGTAAGCTGATTTCTCTAAAGATCTCGTAGTTATCGCGGTCTCTTTTTTTAAACTGCAATATTACCTTTGTGACCATGCTTGTAGAATAGCTCCATTCATCCAACACATATTAAGTAACTGTAGTAGTCTGTTCTGAAGTAGGGTGCCTTCATATTTTAGCAGTTCAGCGTTCATGCCATCATTACCAATAGATTTTCTATTCTTTGTTGAGTCGAGGGCTTTTCTTAATCCATCCACACATAAATCGTCTACACACTCTATTTCAATTTCATTCTTTAAATTCTTTGTAGGACACGTTTCTTCTTACCACAGGTTCTTGTAATGTGCTATCCATCTTGTATGTTGGATGTTATTTATTTGAGCAAATTCTTTTTCTGTTTGATTGAGCGTTTTTATTGTTTTAAGGCTATCATTTGCCTTCCATGAAAATCGTGTTGTTTTACGGTTATAAACCTGTCCCAAGATTCTTCACGAGCTGGTTTCACTGCTAGATTTGCTTCATTTTTTCTTTGTTTGTAAATTTGACGATTCTCCTCTGTTGCTTCATTAAGATACTTAAGATATACGCCTTGCTTGTTATTTATAACTTTATCTAACTGTGGTGACCAAATTTTTAATCCTTTCTTCCTTCTCTCTTTTTCGTTCTTCCTATGTCCTCTTCAGTTACTTTCTTAACTGCGGTTTATACAGAGTGTATCATAATTAATGGCGTAAACGCATACAGTTGAAAGTACACGATACTAGAAGCAAAAAGGTCTCAGTAAACATAGGGTCGAAAATGCATACTTTAAGAACTACGAGCATTTTTTCATCTTTGATACTGTGAGACAAATCTCTTCTACTGCAAGTTCTTTGCTTTCCATATTTTGGGAAGTGGTAGTATGGACAAAACTAAGAAAAAAAGTCCAGCAAACATGTGCTCTAAAACGCATACATTAAAAGCTACGAGCACTTGATAATTAGAAGAGTTGTATTTCACACTAGCAAAGATGAACAAGTGCTCATAGCTCTTAAGGAATGCATTTTAGGGAACATGTTTACTAGACTTTTCTCTGGTTTTGGTCCATACTGCCAGTTCCCAAAATATGGAAAGCAAAGAACTTGCAGTAGAAGAGATTTGTTTCACAGTATCGAAGATGAAAAAGTGCTCGTAGCTCTTAAGGTAAGGATTTTCGACCCTATATTTACTGAGAACGTTTTGCTTCTAGTATCGTGTACTTTCAACCGTATGCGTTTACGCCATTAATTATGATACACACTGTATATTTTTCATTCCTTCTCTGTTTCTTCTGCAACTTCTTTTTCCTTTAGTACTTGAGTAAGTCTGCTCTGGTTCAGGTTTCGTTTGCTATTTTCATTTAGTAGACGTAATTTGTAGAATTATTTCATCTTTTTTTGCGCCAACTTTTTGTTCTTTCTCCATTTTGTGTCTGTTTGAGATATCACCAAGAAATTATCAGAACCTATGTTATATCCCCTGCACACTCTTCTGTCTCTTACTCTGCCTTCTAACTCCGCCTTCGAACTCAGAATTCCCACGGAGAGAATTAGGTGTTCGTTTTTCCATCGTGCTGTTAGAGAGTGGAACGGTAGAGAAGTAGCGTAAAGGTGGTTCGACGAAACTTCTGCCAGGCACTTAATTGTGAATTGCAGACTATTCATATAGATTTATATGCAGATATAATAAATCAAAATAACCAAAATCTCTAACCAACCCTCCATTGTTATTTACAGTGCTTTCTCCCATCGTTTCCACAATCTTTTGGATAGGTTTGTTTCCTGCCCATAAGTTTAAATCACCTAGCGATATTATTTGATGCTTATTGTTGTACAAAAATAATTCCCGTTTACCATAGAAATCAGTAGAGTCCTCTTTTTTCCTTCCTCCGATGCGTAATCTGCAATGATAGTCAAGGTTTGTCTCTTCTCTTAGGCAGCTGAAGCTATTCCATTAACAATGATCAGCTAGAACATTATGACCACCGACCTGCTGTCGATAGAAACCTCTCTAGGCGACAGCACCGCCACCTAGCGAGGAATGACCGCTAGTCAGACACACGGACGATACATGAACTCTTAGTGAGCGTTTGTCTCTGGGTAGAATGGGGAAGGTACGCGATCCATTTGAGTTTGATTGATGGCCGACAGAGGCTGGGCATGAGCATTTTGGAAACTGCATGATTTGTCGGATGTTCGAGGAGTGCTGTGGAGAGTGTCTTCAACACGTAATGAAATCAAAGTGAAACCACATCTCTTCATTACAGATGTCGGACATCGTAGGCTGGGCAGACTGGTAAAACAGGACAGGTGGCAACCTGGGGCGGAACTAACATCAGACTTTAATGCTGGGCAGAGTACAAGCATGTCTGAACACAGAGTGCATCAAACACTCTTAACGATGGGCCTTCGCCGCTGACGACCCATGCACGTGCCAATGTTAATACCACGGCAGCAGCAACTACAACTGAAATGGGAAAGTGGCAATCGGCACTGGACGTTGGCGTAGTGGCTGAGCATTCATGATCTGATGAATCTCAATACCTTCCTCATAATTCCGATGGGAGGTCGCTAATCCGTCGTCTTCCAATGAACAGCTCATTGACACCTGAACTATGGGACAGAGACAAGCTGGCGATGGCTTCATTATGCTCTGGAGAACATTCACGAGGGCGTCGATGGATCCAGTGGAGCTCGTGCAAGGCACCATGATGGCCAAGGAGTATCGTACACTGGTCGTAGACCGCTTTCACCCCTTCATGATGATCATGTTTCCAGACAGCAGTGGCATTTTTCAGTAGGATAATGTTCCATGTCACAAGGTCAAGAGTGTGATGGAGTGATTCGAGGAACACAGTGGCGAGTTCCAATTGATGTGGTGGCCCCCGGCTCGCTAGATCTGAACCAGATAGAACACATTTGGAATGTGATTGAAGTGGTGTTAGAGCTCATCGTCCTCCTTCCAGTAATTTACGGGAATTAGGTTTATTGTGTGTGCCAATGTGGTGCCAACTCCCTCGAGCGACCGGTCAAGTCCTCATTGCTTCCACGCCACGAGGTGTTGCTGCTTATATCCGTGCCAAGGGTGGACATACCGGCTATTAAGTAGGAGGTCATAATGTTCTGGCTTATCGGTGTATATAACTATATCCTACAATTTTGTTTCCCCAAGTTATGTATGTTTGTTCTATACTGTTTTCGCATTCTGCTGTATAACAAATAATATTCTCAGGTTGCCCTCCATGGGATGGGTGCACGCAACGACTATGGTTATATTGGGTTAGATAGAGCAGCAATCAGTTGTAGAATTAAGTTGCTTTAATATGACATTTATAGTCACAACGCAGATCAGATTTCGACCTGTGTCAGGTCATTATCAATGCAGTGCGGAATTGTAGCAGTTGTTCGTGCTCAAGTGAACGCTTACACATTTCAACCATTAAAGCAACTTAATTCTACGACTGATTGCTGCTCTATCTAACCCAAAATAATATTTTCCTACGTACTTGTTACCTTGCAGCTTTTTCTTTGTTTCTGTAACTGAGGCTGCATGTACCTTGGCCTTTTTTAAAATTTATGCAAACTCTTCTTCTTTGTTTGCTAATCCTCGGTCATTACACTTGCTTCCTCAATTGTATCAGAAATCCATTTATTCTTAAACTTTCTCATCGTTGGGTTCGTCATCAGCATATCTGACCTTGATGGTTCAAATGGTTCAAATGGCTCTGAGCACTATGGGACTCAACTGCTGAGGTCATTAGTCCCCTAGAACTTAGAACTAGTTAAACCTAACTAACCTAAGGACATCACACACATCCATGCCCGAGGCAGGATTCGAACCTGCGACCGTAGCGGTCTCGCGGTTCCAGACTGCAGCGCCAGAACCGCGCGGTCTGACCTTGATCTGAGGCTGTTTTGGATGCTAGTAGGAATTGGAAAAAAATCACCTAATCGCCTTACGAGGGCGGCTAAGTATAGCTGGACATTGAAGCTGCCAGTTTGAGGCCTTCCAACCTACCCGATTTTCTTATAAGGGTTTACTGCCCTACCACTATGTTATGTATGTCCAAAAACTTTATCACAGACGCATCATTGAAGTTGGCATAAGGAAGAAAAATACTGTTATTTTCATCTATTACAACTGTAAGAATATTACCGGTCAGGAAGTTACAGGTCGTAGCTGCACTATGTCATCAAAAGTATCCGGACATCTGGCTGAGAGACTTACAAGTTCTTGGCGCCCTCCATTGGTAATGCTGGAATTCAATATAGTGTTCGCCCACCCTAAGCATTGATGACAGATTACGCTCTCGCAGGCATCCGTTCAGTCAGGTGATGGAAGGTTTCTTGGGGAATGGCAGCCCATTCTTCACGGAGTGCTGCACTGAGGAGACGTAACAATGTCGGTCGGTGAGGCCTGGCACGAAGTCGGCGTTCCATCACATCCCAAAGGCGTTCTATCGGATTCGGGTCAGGACTATGAGCAGGCCAGTCCATTACAGGGATGTTATTGTCGTTTCACTCCGCCACAGGCCGCGTATTATGAACAGGTGCTTTATCGTGTTGAAAGATGCAATTGCTCCTCAACAGTGGGAAGCAAGATCGTGCTTAAAACATCAATGTCAGCCTGTGCTTTGATTGTGGCACACAAAACAACAAGGGCTGGAAACCCCCTGCATGGAAAACACGACCACACCATAACACCACCACCTCCGAATTTTACTGTTGGCACTAAACACGCTGGCAGATGACGTTCACAAAACGTTTTTGCAGTAGTAGGGGATGAGTGACAGGTTCGCCTTGAGCATCAGGCCTATGAAGTATGTGTTTCTGGTCCAACATGTTAAAAGGAAATGACTGTCCAGTCGTAAGGAACATCTACATCTACATCTATACTCCGCAAGCCACCCAACGGTGTGTGGCGGAGGGCACTTTACGTGCCACTGTCATTACCTCCCTTTCCTGTTCCAGTCGCGTATGGTTCGCGGGAAGAACGACTGTCTGAAAGCCTCCGTGCGCGCTCTAATCTCTCTAATTTTACATTCGTGATCCTCTCGGGAGGTATAAGTAGGGGGAAGCAATATATTCGATACCTCATCCAGAAACGCACCCTCTCGAAACCTGGCGAGCAAGCCACACCGCGATGCAGAGCGCCTCTCTTGCAGAGTCTGCCACTTGAGTTTATTAAACATCTCCGTAACGCTATCACGGTTACCAAATAACCCTGTGATGAAACGCGCCGCTCTTCTTTGGATCTTCTCTATCTCCTTCGTCAACCCGATCTGGTACGGATCCCACACTGATGAGCAATACTCAAGTATAGGTCGAACGAGTGTTTTGTAAGCCACCTCCTTTGTTGATGGACTACATTTTCTAAGCACTCTCCCAATGAATCTCAACCTGGTACCCGCCTTACCAACGATTAATTTTATATGATCATTCCACTTCAAATCGTTCCGCACGCATACTCCCAGATATTTTACAGAAGTAACTGCTACCAGTGTTTGTTCCGCTATCATATAATCATACAATAAAGGATCCTTCTTTCTATGTATTCGCAATACATTACATTTGTCTATGTTAAAGGACAGTTGCCACTCCCTGCACCAAGTGCCTATCCGCTGCAGATCTTCCTGCATTTCGCTACAATTTTCTAATGCTGTAACTTCTCTGTATACTACAGCATCATCCGCGAAAAGCCGCATGGAACTTCCGACACTATCTACTAGGTCATTTATATATATTGTGAAAAGCAATGGTCCCATAACACTCCCCTGTGGCACGCCAGAGGTTACTTTAACGTCTGTAGACGTCTCTCCATTGATAACAACATGCTGTGTTCTGTTTGCTAAAAACTCTTCAATCCAGCCACACAGCTGGTCTGATATTCCGTAGGCTCTTACTTTGTTTATCAGGCGACAGTGCGGAACTGTATCGAACGCCTTCCGGAAGTCAAGAAAAATAGCATCTACCTGGGAGCCTGTATCTAATATTTTCTGGGTCTCATGAACAAATAAAGCGAGTTGGGTCTTACACGATCGCTGTTTCCGGAATCCATGTTGATTCCTACATAGTAGATTCTGGGTTTCCAAAAACGACATAATACTCGAGCAAAAAACATGTTCTAAAATTCTACAACAGATCGACGTCAGAGATATAGGTCTATAGTTTTGCGCATCTGCTCGACGACCCTTCTTAAAGACTGGGACTACCTGTGCTCTTTTCCAATCATTTGGAACCCTTCGTTCCTCTAGAGACTTGCGGTACACGGCTGTTAGAAGGGGGGCAAGTTCTTTCGCGTACTCTGTGTAGAATCGAATTGGTATCCCGTCAGGTCCAGTGGACTTTCCTCTGTTGAGTGATTCCAGTTGCTTTTCTATTCCTTGGACACTTATTTCGATGTCAGCCATTTTTTCGTTTGTGCGAGGATTTGGAGAAGGAACTGCAGTGCGGTCTTCCTCTGTGAAACAGCTTTGGAAAAAGGTGTTTAGTATTTCAGCTTTACGCGTGTCATCCTCTGTTTCAATGCCATCATCATCCCGGAGTGTCTGGATATGCTGTTTCGAGCCACTTACTGATTTAACGTAAGACCAGAACTTCCTAGGATTTTCTGTCAAGTCGGTACATAGAATTTTACTTTCGAATTCACTGAACGCTTCTCGCATAGCCCTCCTTACGCTAACTTTGACATCGCTTAGCTTCTGTTTGTCTGAGAGGGTTTGGCTGCGTTTAAACTTGGAGTGAAGCTCTCTTTGCTTTCGCAGTAGTTTCCTAACTTCGTTGTTGTACCACGGTGGGTTTTTCCCGTCCCTCACAGTTTTACTCGGCACGTGCCTGTCTAAAACGCATTTTACGATTGCCTTGAACTTTTTCCATAAACACTCAACATTGTCAGTGTCGGAACAGAAATTTTCGTTTTGATATGTTAGGTAGTCTGAAATCTGCCTTCTATTACTCTTGCTAAACAGATAAACCTTCCTCCCTTTTTTTATATTCCTATTAACTTCCATATTCAGGGATGCTGCCACGGCCTTATGATCACTGATTCCCTGTTCTGCACTTACAGAGTCGAAAAGTTCGGGTCTGTTTGTTATCAGTAGGTCCAAGATGTTATCTCCACGAGTCGGTTCTCTGTTTAATTGCTCGAGGGAATTTTCGGATAGTGCACTCAGTATAATGTCACTCGATGCTCTGTCCCTACCACCCGTCCTAAACATCTGAGTGTCCCAGTCTATATCTGGTAAATTGAAATCTCCACCTAAGACTATAACATGCTGAGGAAATGTATGTGAAATGTATTCCAAATTTTCTCTCAGTTGTTCTGCCACTAACGCTGCTGAGTCGGGAGGTCGGTAAAAGGAGCCAATTATTAACCTAGCTCGGTTGTTGAGTGTAACCTCCACCCATAATAATTCACAGGAACTATCCACTTCTACTTCACTACAGGATAAACTACTACTAACAGCGACGAACACTCCACCACCGGTTGCATGCAATCTATCCTTCCTAAACACCGTCTGTACCTTTGTAAAAATTTCGGCAGAATTTATCTCTGGCTTAAGGTGTGGATTTGACGTGGAATACTGTGATAGCAAAGAGAAGAGTATGTCAAGTCATAAGAATGGCGTAGATATTTCTGTTCCCAGAGCCACAGCCATCAGCAGAGTATTTTTCCAATATTTTGCTCATTGTCGAATGTCGTTCAGCTGAGACCGCAATCGTAGCATTTAATTGTATGTATAGCTATCAAATATATATGTGGCCGATTTCCTAGGACGAATCTATCTATGTGTGCTTGGCGGGGCGGCGGCGGTACCCTGTGGCAGGAAAGATTTACATTTCCCACTAACAGCAGGAGCTGTCCAAATGGAGAGGCCTGTTGGGATGCAGGAATATGGTTGACTTAAGAATGTCGTCCTGTAGACGGCCGAATAGCGGACTAATTCTCGTGATCACGTGGAAATTTGAGAAGATTCAATATGTACATTTGTTTGCGCTGGGCCATTATTCCCTCCCACGTAAATTGTCCGATTGACAGCTTCTTCACATTTCCCGTCTTTATTTGGTTGAGAGCAGATCGACTGTGATGTGTGTTGAGTGCATCTATCAGGTGAAACACGGGTGGAAGACACGTTTGCTGGTTCTCTAGACATGAGAAACACCTTGGTGGACTTTGTAAATTATAAAGATGATCTGGAATCTGTTATATCACCGACAGAGGTATTCGCAAGTGGGAATATCAGTTTCCTCTATTTTTTTCGAGTTTTCACGTAAAGATCTTCGCAGATAGGATACGTTTCTTGTTACTCAATGGTTTAAGCACACTCCACCTTGCTAAAGTTTTGGGTTTGTAGAGAAATAATTTCCAGTCTATATCTTCGGAATTGTGTTACATTAGCGATCGGTAGCATCCTGCTATGTGCTTGATGTTGAGAAGTATCGCGTAAATGGTATAATATTCGGGCAAACCATGTGAAAATACATGTGTTCTTGTAACCCAGAGTCTGGAGAGGGATGTAGAAGGCAAGCAAACAAGCAAATAGGTCGGAGCCAGAAACAGTGACGCCTTTGTGCCGAGGGGAACCGAACCAGCCTTTGTACAAGAGTCTTCACGGTATATGCACGAGTGTCTGGTGGTCGCTACTGTATGTCCTATCGTGATGGAGGTATAGATTCTGCACATCGATAGCTATTAGGAAAAAGAAAGATTTTTTTTACGTGGAAAATTATGTGCACTATAGATACTGAGATTCGTTCGAGAGCCATGGTCGTAAAGAGGAAACGTATCCAGTACATTGCTCGGTGTCAGACTGCGACAGCAAACATAATATTTAATTGTAGTTACACTGGTAAATATGTGTCTGGTACCCAATATTCTTGTGAGTCTGGAGATGGCCGTAGAAAGTATAGCTGCAAGCAAGCAGGTCGTGGCTGGAAACAGTAATGCCTTTGTTCTGAAATGGGGCTTGCCCATTCTTTGTACACCAGTTCAGACAGTCTGAGAAAGCTTCTGGCTTATGATGATTTGGCTTGCGGCTCCCCTTGGGCAGTTGAATAGAGAACTAATACTCAGTTTGCATTGAGTTGCCTTCAGGACCATGTGTGTCGCATTCGTATACCCTGCAGAAATTTCAGAAGATTCAATACGACGACTGTTTGCGCTGGGAGTGTTGATAGCGGTCGAACTCCTCCCACTTAGGTCCTTCTGGGATGGGCGCTAGTCCCCGGATGGCTGACCTCTCTGTGGCTGACACACACTTCTGCAGCTGTGGTCATGGGCCGTGTTTGCGGCGGCAGTTTCCTCGGTTGGCGCTGCATGGTGAGTACATGGGATGTATTTGACGATCTCTTGACCACTTTTTGAAGGGTTTAATTGTCAGTACAATACGGGAATCTGTACAAAACAGTTTTGCCAAGAAGGTCTCATCTGCAGAAAGAAAAAGGTGGACAGTGCTTCCACACCAGCAGTGTCAGTAATTTGGCGGGTAAATTCAGTAAGAGCCAATCAGAATGCTTCAGTCATTCACAAGACATCATTTGTGTCAGGATGCAGGATCCTCTACATAGCCGTTAGAACGTTGGCGTTTCGGAGATGTTTGTGGAAAGCAGGACTTAACGATTTCCAGGAAGATTAACACATGACAGACGGGCTGTCCTGTTAGGAGAAAGCAGTCCATGTTATTCTGGGAAGCACTGGAACAGATTTCTATTGTGCAACCTGTGACGTCAGTACCCATAGGTAGAGAGGTTTTGCGCCTCAATGGTAACCCCGTGCGCGGGTGCAGAGGGTGACTTGGCACTTATTTACATAGACATGTGACATCAGTATAACATTCAAACTCTAACTGTAAACCCAAAAATAGACACGACTTTCGCCTGCTGTCTGCTGTCTGCAGAAGCATGAGAGCGATGGCTCACGCTCTGGCTGACCCTGCAAAGCACGTGTGTGTGTTGGAACAGTTCACTGATGCGTTGCGTTTTTTATGTGCACTGAGTGTTTGTGCACTACATTATTTTCGGCTGTTTAAGGGTTGTGAGCAAGTTTACATAGCATTACACGTGCACTATATTTAGCAATTTACAAGTTATTTTCGTGTCTGTATGTTGTGCAATGCATTATTTCGATAGTTAATAGTTAGCAAGCGTGTCTGCAGAGCATTATACATCCATTATTTTGACAATTGACTGGTTGTTTACTTGTGTGTAGGTATGCAGTGCATTATTTCGACAGTTTACGAGTTGTTTGCGTGTCTGTACATCAGTGTACTGCATTGTTTCGACAGTTCACTAGTAGTTTGCAGGTCTGCAGACTATTTACTGTGACCCCAAGCATGTCAAGGTGAGTGTTCTGTATCAGTGTAATAAATAAACTAAGCGAGATTCGTCATTAAATAAATTGTTCCAAAAATAAATAAAGTACACTCCTTCCTCTCTCCAGCAGTCCTGCACAGGCTGAGTCCTTTTCCCGCCATTTTCCTTCCATACCGGCATCTTGGATTATGTCGCAGGAGGGACAATGGCACCCTCTGGTGACGGTACTGTGTAGTAGGTCAGTTGGACTCCAGACCTACATCTACATCTACATCTACATTTATACTCCACAAGCCACCCAACGGTGTGTGGCGGAGGGCACTTTACGTGCCACTGTCATTACCTCCCTTTCCTGTTCCAGTCGCGTATGGTTCGCGGGAAGAACGACTGTCTGAAAGCCTCCGTGCGCGCTCTAATCTCTCTAATTTTACATTCTTGATCTCCTCGGGAGGTATAAGTAGGGGGAAGCAATATATTCGATACCTCATCCAGAAAAGCACCCTCTCGAAACCTGGCGAGCAAGCTACACCGCGATGCAGAGCGCCTCTCTTGCAGAGTCTGCCACTTGAGTTTATTAAACATCTCCGTAACGCTATCACGGTTACCAAATAACCCTGTGATGAAACGCGCCGCTCTTCTTTGGATCTTCTCTATCTCCTCCGTCAACCCGATCTGGTACGGATCCCACACTGATGAGCAATACTCAAGTATAGGTCGAACGAGTGTTTTGTAAGCCACCTCCTTTGTTGATGGACTACATTTTCTAAGCACTCTTCCAATGAATCTCAACCTGGTACCCGCCTTACCAACAATTAATTTTATATGATCATTCCACTTCAAATCGTTCCGCACGCATACTCCCAGATATTTTACAGAAGTAACTGCTACCAGTGTTTGTTCCGCTATCATATAATCATACAATAAAGGATCCTTCTTTCTATGCATTCGCAATACATTACATTTGTCTATGTTAAGGGACAGTTGCCACTCCCTGCACCAAGTGCCTATCCGCTGCAGATCTTCCTACATTTCGCTACAATTTTCTAATGCTGCAACTTCTCTGTATACTACAGCATCATCCGCGAAAAGCCGCATGGAACTTCCGACACTATATACTAGGTCATTTATATATATTGTGAAAAACAATGGTCCCATAACACTCCCCTGTGGCACGCCAGAGGTTACTTTAACGTCTGTAGACGTCTCTCCATTGATAACAACATGCTGTGTTCTGTTTGCTAAAAACTCTTCAATCCAGCCACACAGCTGGTCTGATATTCCGTAGGCTCCTACTTTGTTTATCAGGCGACAGTGCGGAACTGTATCGTACGCCTTCCGGAAGTCAAGAAAAATAGCATCTACCTGGAAGCCTGTATCTAATATTTTCTGGGTCTCATGAACAAATAAAGCGAGTTGGGTCTCACACGATCGCTGTTTCCGGAATCCATGTTGATTCCCACATAGTAGATTCTGGGTTTCCAAAAACGACATGATACTCGAGCAAAAAACATGTTCTAAAATTCTACAACATCGATGTCAGAGATATAGGCCAATAGTTTTGCGCATCTGTTCGACGGCCCTTCTTGAAATCTGGAACTACCTGTGCTCTTTTCCAATCATTTGGAACCCTCCGTTCCTCTAGAGACTTGCGGTACACGGCTGTTAGAAGGGGGGCAAGTTCTTTCGCGTACTCTGTGTAAAATCGAATTGGTATCCCGTCAGGTCCAGTGGACTTTCCTCTGTTGTGTGATTCCAGTTGCTTTTCTATTCCTTGGACACTTATTTCGATGTCAGCCATTTTTTCGTTTGTGCGAGGATTTAGAGAAGGAACTGCAGTGCGGTCTTCCTCTGTGAAACAGCTTTGGAAAAAGGTGTTTAGTATTTCAGCTTTACGCGTGTCATCCTCTGTTTCAATGCCATCATCATCCCGGAGTGTCTGGATATGCTGTTTCGATCCACTTACTGATTTAACGTAAGACCAGAACTTCCTAGGATTTTCTGTCAAGTCGGTACATAGAATTTTACTTTCGAATTCACTGAACGCTTCACGCATAGCCCTCCTTACGCTAACTTTGACATCGTTTAGCTTCTGTTTGTCTTGAACCATAGCTGTGTGATCTCCACCTGTCACTAAAATAGAATTCTCAAAGCTGCATTCAGGTTTCTGAACTATTCACCAGTGAGAGACGATGGTAGAAATGGCAAGGACCCCATTTCATCCAATGCAGAAATCCCCCAAATAAAGGGAACCATTCACCTTAATGATATCGAATTCATATGTTTAGGTGGTAAGTCCCTGAACTATTCACCAATGAGAGACTATGGCAAACTTATGGGACCCCATCTCATCCAATGTAAACAATCCGCAAAAAAGGGAACCTTTTATCTGAATGAAATAGAATACACATGATCAGGCATTGGATTTCTAAACCATTAATCGATAAGAGGCGATGACAGACTTGTCAATGACCCTACTTCATCCAATGTAAACAATCCCCATGTAAAGGACATCTGTCATTCGAATGACATATTGGCAGGCAGGATGCATCCAACGCCCGATGTGATTTTTTCTGCTCTTGTGCCCTGTAGTTGGCGTGCACCAACGAGTACTGGCTCATCAGCTCCGTAAATTATTTCGTGTGCATCGAGAATCCACTGTCTGTATACCTGTGCCAACAATAACCTCTGTAACCTGTGACGTGCTTTGAGCAGAAGTGCATATGTAGGGTTGTACTTTCTACCGCCATAGGAATCAGGTGATTCTACATACTGTGCCTATTCGTTGGTTGTCATTATACAACAATGGCTCGGCGAATGAGATGCCGCAAAATGGTTCAAATGGCTCTAAGCACTATAGGACGTAACATCTGAGGTCATCAGTCCCTTATAACTTAGAACTGCTTAAACCTAACTAACCTAAGGACATCACATACATCCATGCCCTAGACAGGATTCGAACCTTCGACCGAAGCAGTAGCGCAGTTCTGGACTGAAGCGCCTAGAACCGCTCGGTCACAGCGGCCGGCTGAGATGCTGCACTGTGGCCCATATGCCCTCTGTAACGACCCACAGTGGCAGACGGCGAG
This sequence comes from Schistocerca nitens, assembly GCF_023898315.1. Lineage (NCBI taxonomy): Eukaryota > Metazoa > Arthropoda > Insecta > Orthoptera > Acrididae > Schistocerca > Schistocerca nitens. Next base: position 606,338,530 of record NC_064618.1, read on the forward strand.
CCTTATCTTTAACATGTTTGCTACTCCAGGTGACTTTGAGGCCTGCAGTTTTCTCTGAATCGTGATACCTATGGTAGACTCTTGCTACAATAGCCCCTGAAAATCACTGTGACTCTATCACCTTGGAAATAGTGTGTCACATATGCTCTGGCAGCCTTTATATGGTCCTGATCAAATGCCCTGATATCACGCTTTGAGTTGTCTTGCTCAGTTTTGCCACCTGTAGTCACATCCAGCGTAACCTTTGCAATTAGGTGCTGTCCAGTACACCTTACTCAATGGTGGGAACTTAACAGCTATATTTGTGTGCGCCTGCTTGCCGTTTGTTGAGGGCAGTCAAGCACTTACGAGGCCTCGCAGCAAGTGGACGTATGTCTCAGTCAGGAAAGCGTCTCAGTGAGCGGTACACATTGTGTACGTTGTCATTTGTTACTATAAAGTGGTTTATGTGTGCTATACGTTGTTTTCTGTTTCATCATTTGAGTGCAAATCAGGAGAGGCCAGGACAAGACTGACCTCTTTCACACTCAAAACGTACGTGCCAGACACTCGCAAGTGAACAGTCGCGTTCACAAGCATTTTGCGCGTCCTGCAATAGCATGTAACGCTGACGACCAACATTAGATCTGCTAACAATCTAATAATGTGACACAACTAACTACTCGTATTCCATTCAGCGTGTGAGGGGAGTGCTCCCTTTCTCTCACAGCAGCTATCTTTTAATTCAGTTGATCATGAGTGCACGTCACAATGTAAAACACTGAATACACTATGTAAGTCACTGTGTACACTAAATCCAAACTTCGTGTTAGTGGATAATGCCCACAGGTCTACTTAAACTTACATAAAGGAACTGACGATTGGTCCACAGTGTGAGAGGCATGTGCGGCGCCGGCGACTGGCGGGTGGCTACGAGGAGGAGAATGGCGTCCGCCCGTACGCTGCCTTCCTGCACTTCACAGAAGACATTCACTGTTCCGGAGCCATCGTGTCAGCCACATCCGAGCTCACTGCCGCTCACTGCTACATCGACACCGAGAATGTGACGAACGGTGAGTTCAGTGTGCCTGTCATGAGTGCATAGCTAGTGTATGATCACATGAAACGTAAGTTAGTATGCCGAAATATGATGTGGTAACCAAAACTTTCTACAGTATATCATTTAAAATGATTAAGTATTACTTAAATAATAAACTGGACCATCACCTTCAAAGTAGCCACCATGGGCGAGAACATACCAATCTCTCACTTCTGAAATGTGTCCTCGAGGTCTTACTTTATTAGTGTATACCCCGTTCGTTTACACTTCAATATTCCTTACAATAAAAAATCTTCGCCTCCTTCAACTTGATTTTCACATGGTGAATGTGAAGCAGTCACTCGGAGCTGTCTGGTGAGAGCAACGCCTTCAGGTATGAAATGGTTCTCGGGCGAAGCGGCCGATGTTGTGAAGTATTCACAATGGAACGATTCTCGGGCGAAATGTCGGGTATCGTTGTCAGATCCCCACCTAAAGATGTCGTTAGTTGGGTGAATCAAATATTGTAGGACTTTCACGTTTCGGTCGAGGATCATTTCCACAAAAGTCGTCTTGTTTTTAGTACAAATTTCGTGAATAATGGTGGCTTTATGCAGTCGTGTATTGTCATCGTGGAGTAAACATTCGTTCGTACACCACTTCTGTGAATTTTTCCTCATGTCTTCCCTCAAATACTTTAGAACATTGCTACAGAACTCATTATTTGCCATTTTTCAGGATCTTCACCACGAATTTTCAGAAGAACGTTATTGGCAGGTCTGTAGCTGAATAAGTATTTGTTTCAGAAAGACGTTCCACAACTACATAGTATTTTATTCACGTAATTTTAGTTTAGCTACTATGAGGGTACAGCCCGATACGTCTGAACGCTGTAACATTAAGAAGCAGTGATTGACGGAAACTGAGAATATGAGAAATCCCACGGCTGCAGGAGCACAGCAAGTAAACTCGTACTTTGGCTCAATAGCTAGAGAAACTTGGTGTGCTCAGCCGTTGGGAAGGGACATCGGACGGATGACCGAACATAGCGGAAACGAGTGACAGAAAAACCTACAACATCTTGCAAGTAAGCTGTTTATGTTTTCTTATAGGCAACGTTACGTAGCGCTCTGTATGAAAATCACTGGCTGTGCTGTGTGCAGTCTGTGGCTAGTTTGCATTGTTGTCTGCCATTGTAGTGTTGGGCAGCTGGATGTGAACAGCGCGTAGCGTTGCACAGTAGGAGGTGAGCCGCCAGCAGTGGTGGATGTGGGGAGAGAAATGGCGGAGTTTTGATATTTGTAAGAATGGATGTTATGAACTCCTATACATATTATGACTTTTGATGACTATTAAGGTAAATACATTGTTTGTTCTCTATCAAAATCTTTCATTTGCTAACTATGCCTATCAGTAGTTAGTGCCTTCCGTAATTTGAATCTTTTATTTAGCTGGCAGTAGTGGCGCTCGTTGTATTGCAGTAGTTCGAGTAACGAAGATTTTTGTGAGGTAAGTGATTTGTGAAAGGTATAGGTTAATGTTATAGTCAGGGCCATTCTTTTGTAGGGATTTTTGAAAGTCAGGTTGCGTTGCGCTAAAAATATTGTGTGTCAGGATAAGCACAGTCATGTATAATTTTTCAAAGGGGACGTTTCCTATGTCGACCCTTAGCCGAGGATACCTCACTGGAATCTTCTGATTTTTTCTTGTAGTTTGTGTAATTAGTGTAGATTTTGTTTATTGCTAGCGCGTAATTGTAGAGAGAATCTCCTTTGTAGTTGCAGTCTTTCATTGTTGTACAGTAAAACAGGTGTGGCATGCATGTAGATTTGCACCAAGTACGAGGGCCGTTCAGTAAGTAACCTCCGGTTGATTGAAAAAAATACACCAAGTTAAATAAAAATATTTTAATATATACATCTTACAACTACATCTTTGCACTATTTTTCTACATAGTCTCCATAGCGATTGAGGCACTTATCGTATCTCTTCACAAGCTTTGAAATTCCTTCTGCATAAAAATCACCCACTTGTGCCTGGAGCCAGCCTGTGACCGCATCTTTGAGCTCTTCGTCGTCATCAAACTGCTGTGACCCGAGCCATTTCTTCAAATGCATGAAGAGGTGATAATCACTTGGCGCCAGGTCTGGGCTGTAAGGTGGATGGTTGATAACATCCCACTTGAAGGACTCAAGAAGGGCCGTTGTTCTGCGAGCAGAGTGAGGACGGGCGTTATCGTGCAAAAAAACGATACCGGAAGTCAGCATACCACGGCGTTTGTTCTGTATAGCCCGTCGTAACTTTTTTATTGTTTCACAGTACACGTCTTGATTAATGGTCGTACCACGTTCCATGAATTCAACCAACAACACCCCTTTGGCATCCCAAAACACCGTTGCCATCAGTTTTCTGGCAGAAAAATCTTGCGAGGCTTTTCTTGGTTTGCTAGGCGAATTTGAATGTGCCCACATCTTTGATTGTTCTTTTGTCTCAGGGTTCACGTACTTAATCCAGGTTTCGTCACCGGTCACGATTCTGTTTAACAATGGTTCTCCTTCGTCCTCATAACGTGACAGAAAGTCTAATGCAGAGGCCATTCTTTGAGTTTTGTGGTGGTCGGTAAGAATTTTGGGCACCCATCGTGCACAGAACTTACGGTAACCCAATCTTGCTGTCACTATCTCGTACAAGAGAGTCTTAGAAATCTGTGGAAAACCAGTAGACAACTCCGACATTGAGAAACGTCGATTTTCACGAACTTTTGCATCAACTGTCTGAACGAGTTCGTCAGTCACCAATGATGGTCTACCACTCCTCTCTTCATCATGAACGTTTTCTCGTCCACTTTTAAATAAACGTACCCATTCACGGACAACTCCTTCACTCATAACTCTTGGTCCGTACACGGCACAAAGCTCACGATGAATAGCTGCTGCAGAATATCCTTTGGCTGTAAAAAACCTAATGACAGCATGCACTTCACATTTGGCGGGGTTTTCTATTGCAGCACACATTTCAAACTGCCACAAAAACTAAACTAGAGCAGGTACGACGTTGACTCGACCACGGCTTGATGCCGACTGACCTGTTGAGTGCGTGAACGCACAGATGGCGTCGCTACTCCCCCCACAACCCGCACTGTGACCAATCGGAGGTTACTTTCTGAACCGCCCTCGTATTTTGCAGCTGCGCTTGCAATTAACTAGATATTATTTTCAGTGCTATGTTAATGTGTTCTCTTATTTTTGCTCTTCAAATTGTGTTTTCCTGTGTTGTCGTGTGAAATATTGTGACAATAATGGCGTGTGAAAAACGTAATAGTAGGCTCCAAAGTAAACTGAGAAATGACAATGAAGACGAAAGCAGTGTGTTAGCGCCACCGTGTAATGAATTAACTAATGTTCAAAACAGTAATTTGGTAATTGTGCATAGGGAAATGGAGCGGGCGGCAAACAATGGCGTAGGCAGTGAAACAATTAGTGAACAGGGAAGCATTATCGATCGATCGGTCGGCAATAGCTCGCCTCAGGAATGCGAAATGACAGGACACAATTTTGCAAATACTGTAGATTCAGGTTTTGCGTCCTCGCCGTTTTCTCAAATAAGTCAAGACACATTTTCTGCTTGTCAAAATGTGAATGTTGCCGGTGCAAATGCACTGCCAAAAAGCGTAGAGGAACAGATTCCAGACACTAATGCATTGTTATTACAGCTAATGCAACAAATGGAACAAAATCAGAGACAAACACAGCAAAAGCTTCAAAAGTTAGACACAATGGAACAACACCAGAGACAAACACAGCAAAAGCTTCAAAAGTTAGACACAATGGAACAACACCAGAGACAAACACAGCAAAAACTTCAAAAGTTAGACACAATGGAACAACACCAGAGACAAACACAGCAACAGTTAGACGCAATGGAACAAAATCTTCACACCACACTTGAACAAACACGTGAAGATTTAACTACTGAGTTACATAAAATCGAATCGAAATGTCAAAAAGTCTGTAACGACGTAAAAACACCAATTTGTGAGCATTTTCAACCTATTTTTTCGCGGCATGAAAATGCATTACAGAATCACGAAGCAGCCATAAAAGAACTGCAAACCATTGTTCATGAAAATCATGAGACCTTGTGGGCTAAAATTGACTCAGTTGCATCTACCGATTCGGTTACGCAACTTGCAAAAACTCAAGAAAACTTAAAGGACACAGTAGATTCGATTTCAACACAAATGGACACTCTGAAACTTGGTTCAGTAAAACACACTGAGGAAATGTGTTCACTATCGGAGAAAGTAGCCGAACTTTCGGATCAGTTCACTAACTTATCTACGAAGGTAGATGATAATCTGAATGACACAAAACCGGTAGTCTTTAATGACACAGAAGAGTGCGAACAAATTAGGAAATTCAAACAAAATCAGAATCAAATTAATACGCAACACCAAAGAGAAATCCGGGAAGTACAAGATCAGCTGACTCAGGTAATACAAGAATTACGTATTTCAGAGGCCACTCGCGCTCCAATACGGGAAGAGGGACTTAGAAATACGGAACAACCACAAAATAATAACACAGGACACTTGGGAAATTATGAAAGAAATTGGCAAGGCACACCGAATTTTGAGATGGAACCGCCGAAACGACGTAACAATGACCGACATGCGACTCGCCGACATGATGATTTTGACTATAAGCTATTCATTACCACACGTAAATTCAAAACATTTAAGAATTCCGGCAACGACATTCATCCACAAGCGTGGCTTCATCAATTCTCTCATTGTTTTCCTCCCAACTGGTCATTAGAGCACAGATTAGAATTTATGTGTGGCTACTTAGAGAATGAACTAGCTGTAAGAATGTGATCGGTCATTCACGATTGTCACAGTGAAGGAGAATTTTATCATGCCTTCCTCTCAGCATACTGGTCTCAAGCTACACAAGACCGAGTAAAACATAGCATCATGATGATGAAACACTTTGAACAATCTGAATTTTCCAGTCTTGTCAAATATTTTGAAGACATGTTGCATAAGAATCAATATCTTTCAAACCCATACAGCCCTTCAGAACTCATCCGCATTTGCTTAATGAAATTGCCTGAACATTTAAGAAATATTGTTTTGGCAGGACGTTACAAAGACGACATTGAAGCTTTTCAGGGACTCTTACAAGAATTAGAAATTGACACAGACAGTCGCGGGATGCGAAAACAGGAAAACAATCACTACAGGTTACATCCGTCACAATTCCGTGATGACAGAAACAATAACTGGACGTGACAAGTCTATTCTTACAACGCAAATCGTGACCAAAATAGACGCCACCCATATGACAACCACTGGCAGAGTAATAATAGTTACAGAGAAAGATCGCATTTCCGTAGTAATGAATATGACAGAGATTACCATAGAAACAGACAATATGGGAACAAAAACAATTATTATCAAGGGAGACAGAATAACTTCAGACGCAACAGTTCAGCGCGCAGTTACGATTCCGGGAGAAATTCTCCACCACATGACCGACAAACAAGAAACTATGTAAACTACCGACAAACAACAGACCTGAATTCCATCAGAACTGGCGGGATTCAAACAGAACAGGGCACTCTCGACAAGGTGAATTTGTAGAAGTTAGGTCTCCTAATCCCAATAACGACGCGCGCCAACAAAGAGACAGACAATGACTCGCACCGCAGGCAGCCACATGCGCTGGCTGGCTCAGAGAAAAATAACATAGACGCTAACCTTGAGAAAAATTTCAGTATTCTTTACCGACGTATACCGCATGATAATTGCATTCAAATCAAACGGTGAGTACTATGAAGAGTAAACGATTGCACCACATTTCACATGTAAAACAGTTTATTGAAAGATAATCTGCTTTTTAACTTTGTCTTTGCCATAAAACTTTTCACTTCACATTTCTAGTATGCTTTGTCAGACTTAAGAAACTGTTAACATGCAACAATGTTTGAAGTTAAATATCCAGTCTAGAACCTAGGGAACATTTTTAAACAGAAATTACGAATGCATTGTTATAGTGAACAGACGACACAGTGTTGTATTTGTACATTCTTGCTTGTTAGTTGCACAATTACGTAACGACTATCAGGCTTGCTTACTTAGAACTTATACTACTAATGAGATATTAATGCAACGTTTTGGTTTACTTGAAAAGATACTCTTTATTTGAAGTACATTCGGTGAGATTAAAGATGACTTAGCATTTGGTTTCTTTCATAGCTACACGATTATACCACGACGCTATTAATATGTGACACAATTTACAATGTTGCTTTTGCGGTGTATCTGTTTTATATCTGCACAGTTTTTCTGAATTATTCTGGAAAGTAAAACATGTTTTAGTAGTAACTTTTGTGGTATAGCTACAATGAGACTGCCTTTTCCGTAGCACAACAATACGTTACAGCACAGTACTTTCTTCATCACGGCAATAAGCGTAATAACTAAGATATCTATACGCAAAGCATTTCACTTTTGTTTATCATGGGGTAAGTACATTGACTTTTGCAGAACTTAGCTTTCGGAGGATGATAAATACGACACTTCCACAGAGCTTATCTTACAACAAGACACACAGTTTAGCGCTACAGTACACATATTTGAGTGATTAATTTTGTACTTAAAACATTTATTTTTAAAGATATTTGAAGTACAATGATAAAAAGTTTTTCCGTGATACATTTCATTCCATTGCAATAATCTGTAACACCTGAGGGTATAATTACATTAATCCTCAGGGGGTACACACCTACTTTGTGTACCATGTGTTTGGCAAGCACAAGGAGCCCTAGCTAATATGGTATTTGCTTATACAACTTTACACATCGGTACCATATTTCTCTAACACATAAAATACAGAGCTATGTGATCATTTAACTGGGAGAGACAAACATTTATTTTACTACATCAGTGACAGATGTTTACGTAATTACGCAGTTGGATAACTTCACACTTATGAAATTGTATTTTGTCTGTACTTTGTGAACTGTTCATATTTTTTCGGAACCATTGTGATACTATGAGAGCTATGAATGATATATCTGATATGGGATCATGATTTTTATAGTACGTTTGAGGTAGATGACACTATTTAAATAAGCAGAGAATTATTTATTAGGCTTTGGAATTATTGCAGAAAGCTACGACGCTTTTGAGATTTGACTGAGGTGTTATGATGTTATTTTTATGACGACGATGTGTATTATGCTGCTGAGGTATGTTTATGATGAATAAGCTGATGCTATATGAGAAATTTGATTATGCTACGTATTTATTATGATGAAATATTGAAGAAGTGTTGACGAATATGTATATGTGTAATAAGGTAAGGAATAATGAGTAGTGGTTAGGGACTCTGACTTGTGAAAAAGGATGTTGGAAACCAAGACTCGTACTTTAAGAGTTATGAAATGTGTGTATATGCGTAATGTATCGCAATGCCGGCAAAAAGTTTTTGGACACTGTTATATTTATAGGATTTTGTTTCTACACATTCGTAACGCAAATTCTCGACCTCTGAAATTTTTTTTTAATGTGAGACTGTCACTGTAGCGCAAACCGCTGTCGTAAATATTTCGGTAAGGAAGCTAAGTGACCCAGGTGGCGTCCAGGTGTGCCAGTCGCCTGGAGAAAAAGCCATCAGTGTGTGCTTTTCAGAGGCACAGGTGGAGAAAAAAAGGAGGCCATTATCCTTGCTATTGACATTCCTTTGTAGAAAGCATCGCAAATACGACACGCTCAAACTTGAAAACATATGATTATACTGTGGAGCTCTTAATTTATGATATTTACTAAAATGCCTAATGAAACAATGAGAAACATTTCACGGCTATTGTCTTGCTAGTTGAGAGAAATGCCATATGGCTTGCTTTATGTATTTATTTACTCATTTTGTTTAATATCTAGTTTCTAGCTGCACTGCAGCATTGGTTAAAATAAAATTTAATAGATGTACTAATATAAATATTTTATGCCTACAGATCCAGTAAATAAAACGAAGGAGCACAAACACATTTCACAGGAATTGCATACAGAATTTTCTTTTCAATTACTTGGTAATTTCTTTTGTAGAATAAGTTGTGGTGCACCACTTTAATTACATAGACATTAAGATGTGAATATACATTTCCCTTGTCTGCATTGTTGTCTTTAGTGTAATATTTTTTCTGCTTGAGCTATGTCATGTTCAGATATAAGTTATAGCATTTGCTGCTGCTGTGTGCCAGGCATAGTGCTACTGAATTTGTCTTTGTATTACGCTGTTAAGCCAGTTTTACTATGGATTTATTTTTCTTGTTTGCTGCACAGTGCCTTATATTAGTTGTAATATTGCAATTGCTTTGCCAATTTGAATTTTTTGTCATTGCTGTTTGTGTTAATTGTTTTGTGCTGCTGCATTGCCTCGTCCCTTAGTTTAGCATCTGAGCTCAGTAGATTTAAGTTAGCTTAAGAGAGGGTAGACTATATAAGAAACCAACTATGATGAATTGGAAGAAATGCATTGAGAAGCTATAAGAAAATGGTTTGGCCAAAAAAGTATTTTTAAAGAGGATATGAACCAAAAAAGTAGGGTTTAGGGACAACAGGTTTAGGTAGGATTTTCTTGGAAATAAATGATGAGGGAAGATAATGGAAAATAAATAATGAGGTAAGAAATGTGTGAACATATAAATACAGAAAGCATGCTTGGATAGCATTTTTTTGGTAGAAACAAATGTTGAAATAAGAGGAAAGATATATGGAATGAAGTTTTGGGGTGGCCTGCAGTACCAAATGTCACACTGAAAACAAACCCTGTCCTGTATTTTTGTGTTATTACACTAAGTGAATTTGTGTTTTTCCTGTCTGTATGTGTCTAGCTAATAAGATTTATGTTGTAGAATTTTTCTGATATTATGTTATTTACCTTGTAAATATGCTTAGACATTATTTATTCTGTTTTGTTTTAATGCTCATGTGTGAAGTTGATGTTTCAAAAGTTATTCTGATCTTTTATGTATTTACTTATGTCAAAATTCCTGTAACACTGATGTATATGTTATTTCGATTCTTTTGTAAAGCCCGCATTACTACAAATGTTATCTGTATTGCTATGTTCAAAATGGTTCAAATGGCTCTGAGCACTATGGGACTCAACTGCTCTGGTTATCAGTCCCCTAGAACTTAGAACTACTTAAACCTAACTAACCTAAGGACATCACACACATCCATGCCCGAGGCAGGATTCGAACCTGCGACCGTAGCAGTCGCACAGTTCCGGACTGCGCGCCTAGAACCACGAGACCACTGTGGCCGGCTATTGTTATGTTCTTTGATGATGTATTTTGTACCTTTGTTATTGTATTCTTACGTTATAAAATTGTAATTGACACCAGTTCATCAAATTAAGTAACTTGTAAGTTACATTTCACTGCACACGTTTCTGTTGGTCATAGTATATGGACAATATGTGAGAAGTAGGGACTGTTAGTGTTTGCACGTGTGTTAATAATTCAGCAAGGGACAGGATAACAGCATTGCTGGTTCTAAGGACAAAAAGAAATTTTTTTTGTGAGTGCACAAGTGGTGGTTTATGGACTTGCTATATTGTCCGCAAGACTCTTCGACGGTCATTGTGCACCTGCACAGTCGCAACAGATGGTTGCTGGCTGTCTCTTCAAGGACTACAGTGGGTCTGCATCTTTGATGATCCACCAATACCATTATTTCTACAAGGACTGCAGTGGGTCTGCACCTCTGGTAGCCCACCAATACCATAATCTCTACCAGGACTACATTGGGTCTGCTCTGTGATGACCTACCTACCAATACTCTTCAAAATTTCGACTGACTCTGCTGTGGGTTTGCTCTGTTGTGGACCAATACATGTCTGCATGTCAAGAGTCAGCACTGTCTTTCCGTTGGAAGGACAACACTACTTCTTCAAGATTGCATGGAAATCCACTACTTCGGTGTGCATTTTCTTTTACTGCTCAGCCTTTGAGAAAAACACTGCAATTTTACTGTGATAAATGATCAGGACTGTCTTTATGGACTGTGAGAAAATTTTAGCTGTTGACCAACAGTGTATCAATAAGTGTGTGCATTTGATACCTTTGTTATTGTAATTATGAAAAATTTTATCAAATCATTATTGGCCACTGCCCAAAACAATTTGTAAAATTTTTTGTGGGGAGCATGGGGGCTATGTAAGTAGGCTGTTTATGTTTTCTTATTGGCAACGTTACGTAGCGCTCTGTATGAAAATCACTGGCTGTGCTGTGTGCAGTCTGTGGCTAGTTTGCATTGTTGTCTGCCATTGTAGTGTTGGGCAGCTGGATGTGAACAGCGCGTAGTGTTGCACAGTAGGAGGTGAGCCGCCAGCAGTGGTGGATGTGGGGAGAGAAATGGCGGAGTTTTGATATTTGTAAGAATGGATGTTATGAACTTCTATACATATTATGACTTTTGATGACTATTAAGGTAAATACATTGTTTGTTCTCTATCAAAATCTTTCATTTGCTAACTATGCCTATCAGTAGTTAATGCCTTCCGTAGTTTGAATCTTTTATTTAGCTGGCAGTAGTGGCGCTCGCTGTATTGCAGTAGTTCGAGTAACGAAGATTTTTGTGAGGTAAGTGATTTGTGAAAGGTATAGGTTAATGTTATAGTCAGGGCCATTCTTTTGTAGGGATTTTTGAAAGTCAGATTGCGTTGCGCTAAAAATATTGTGTGTCAGTTTAAGCCCAGTCACATATATAATTTTTCAAAGGGGACGTTTCAATCTTCAGAAAGAGGAAAATGAGACGTGTGCCTGTGTGAAGATGCGCCGTCGATCAAACAAGTATTTTTTAAGTTATCTCCGACACTTTGTGCGAGTTTTATGAACTAAGTGTCCACAGATAGAGCTCATGTGGCTCTATCTGAAAAGAAGAGGAGCATTTTTATAAATTTTATATTTTTTAAAATGAATTGTTTCAGGTTGACTTGGGTTGTGTGATGGTTTGTTATACTTCACCTCATGCACCAAACACTTACATAACTTGCCACCTGAACACACATTTTATATTCAATGAATGTTGGTTATTGAATTTTTGGTCGCAGTTAAATATTATTAATCAAGGTTCAGCTAGTCTGTTTCCTGAATCCGTGTGCCTTCTTCCTCAGTGTTCGCCTCCTTAGATAATGCTACTGAAAGACAACTTGTCGTTCTCATTCACACCACCACATTAATAAGAAAAGAGATTCAATTCTCCTACATATCAATACGTAATAAATGAGGACAGCTACCAATAGTGCCTCTCTATACTACGTACATAACAGATCTGATGTTCAACTTGATAATTAACAATTACAATGAATTTATTGTCTTTGACATTTCGCTTTCTTATATTTCGTGGAGCTCATTCTTCCGCACCGCACGCTCCATGGAGCTCCCGTCTCCACCTCAGCAGGTAGGATAGTCTGACTGCTACCCACACCCGTACACTCTCTGGATCGTTAGCTCTGGTATCAGCACCTACGATTTAAAACACCTCCCAACAGTGGGGTGCTCACTACTTATCGACTACTCTCAGTCACGAATATCTTATCTCTGAAATATGTATTTAAGGACACGATACCTCTCATCCAAAGAATGGGATGTATCACTACAAAACTACATGCCAGAATATATATTCTGAGCACGTAAACGCCAATTTTACTCAAATTGGGTAGTAATATAATGGAAGTAATGGTAGAATATCAATTTAGACTTACGCATTTATATATAAATGCTATTAGTTCTATTTGGTTCTGATTTATTGACAGTAAAATAGCCTAAAGTAGCGCTTATATTTACAAGACTTTTATTATTGAGCAAACTAATGAGCTCAGCAAAAAACGAAGGACAGCAGTGGGAGTGCTGAGAAAATTTCCGTTTTATTTGATATATAATACATATGTGTAGAGTAAGATTAATAGTCTTTAAGTTTTGGACTTGTGATTTGTATTGGTTAACCAGTGTACCAGTGTGGACTTCTGAATTTGAACACACATGATTGAACTTCGAACAGTTTTTAGTATTTTACCAGAACCACTCAACAGTTAACATGGTAAACTGCTCTCGTCTCTTAATTTAAAACTTTACTGCTGTCTTTAAATTGACTCCAATTAAAAGGAATTAATAAACTTCAATTTATTTAACTGAGACCATTAGTGAGTCGTGGACATAATTTATTTTCACCTCATATAGAAAATAGTCTGCATATTTTTTGTTGTTGAAATATTGTGTGACAAGTCATCAGGGCATTCCTACTGAAGTTTTCCTTGACCAGTAGACGTTAAACGCAGCCAAATAACTAAAACCAACCACGCATTCTAAAACCCACAAAGAGTTTAAACCAAAATGGTTCGATCATTTCATGAACCTCCGCAAATGTGTTTAGTCTGTCCTACTACATTCCTTGATAAACATAGAAGTCCACTGGATCGTATATTCAGTATGGACGAAAGAGGCATATCGATCACTCAAAGCAAAGTCCCTCGAGTGTTTGGTCGTAGAGGAAAATGCCAGGTTGGTGATTTAAGAGATGCTGAAAGGGGGAGTCTCGTTACAGTTGTGAGTTGCATGAATGCTGATGATCTTCCCTAGGAAAGATAAACATTTTAATGAGAGGGGCTTCACCTAGAGCTATTGGAAGATGCCATCCGTCTGGGAGACTCAGTGGAGTCTATTTACAGACTGGTTCAGTCACTTTGTTAAGAAGACTAAGCCAATAGCAGAAGATCCTGTCATAATTCATGATGGGCACGCACTCAAGAAATATTGAGGATGTTAATCTTGCGCCAATAATCAATTTACCAGTCCTGCCTTCGTGATCGTGGCAGCTAATGCACAATTGTGCGTGGGCGCCTGACCTGAGGGTAAAGCCTCTTCGAATCCTGCTGGAGGAAAAACTTTTCAATGCCGCTATTTGATCGGCAAGAGAGGGAGAGGTGGTGGCGTAAAGTTCATGATCACCAGAATTTGCGCCAATGCCCTGGTTTAAATGCCAAACCTTACCGCAGTGTCTCATGAAGTCCGTCGGATGAGTACGTTAAGGTTGGCGGCCCTCTCGGTGCTATTCGTGAGGATTAGGCTATGTGACGGCAACGGGTTTCACTCTCTCCGTTCTTTTCATCGTCACATAATCATCATCATACAACACAAACATTACACACACACACACACACACACACACACACACACACACACAAGCATGCGCGCGTGCATACAGTGCATACATGTAATATTACAAAAAGTTGTATTAGGGCCTATTGCAAATAAAAAAATCACGTTACCATCATATGCCCCCCTCCTCCAACGAGCCACGAGATGAAACTCATGGAGAAGATATTTACGGACCCGTTAAAAATTATTCCAGTGAAAATATTCGACAATGGATGCGTCTTAATGACAGACCACAATACATTTCGGAAGTATTGTGCAAACTGGAATAATCGCTGCCGGTAATTTCAAAGTGACAGCAATCTACCCTTGCAACCGATAGGATTTTACGGAAGCTTAATCTACATGGCAAAGCTAGATCTGTGAAGTGTCCAACAAAATACCGGAATGCTTTCCCCAAAAGATACAATTGTTATTGTATCTTCTCAAGAGAAGAAATCCAGCAGTTTTCCTGTCGGCACATCAAAGAATTAAAGCCACAATATTTTGCCACGTGCTAAGAATTTAGAAGAAGCTGGTCCATCCGTATTTTCTACATCAAAGAAACCTAAAGCAGACATTTGACCAAGACATATTTGGCCCATTCTGAAGCTCAAACGAAAGAGAACAAGCGAAGATCCTAAGTCTACAAATGCTGCCCTAACATAGTTTCCTTGGAAAATAAAAAAAAATACGTGTTTCAGCATTTCTGGAAATTTAATCGTACTAGGTGAAATAGTGGATGAAAGGTAGTTTTGAAAATATGTCATTAGTAAAGAACTACTAAAATATTTTTAAAACTACATCTATGAACATTGGTATTTGAGTTCTCGGGTATAAATAAAAAAAAAATACGTGTTTCAGTGTTTTTGGAAGCTGAACCCCTAAGACGGTGAAATAAGGGTTCAAACGTTTTATGAAAACATTTCATTATGAAACCATTTTTAAAGGTAAACATTTGTAAATTGGTGTTTGGTTTCCCCGTTAGATGTGAAAATATACGTGTTTCACTGTTTTTGGAAATTCAACCCCTAAATGGGTGAAATAGAACAGGGAATAGATTCACTGACTCATCATCGTCCAGCCCAACCGCTAAGAATAGAAACTTGAACTTTGGAGAAAGTGTGAATCTTATATTGTAGGCATCACTAAAGAAGGGATTGTGCGAAATTTCACTCCTAGGGGTTGAAAGAGGGATGAGAGGCTTTTTGAAAGTATGTCGCTATTAAGGGTTTTTGAAGCTGGAACTACGGAAACTAGTTTTTGGTTTCCCAGTCAGAAAAAAAACACGTGTTTCAGCATTTTTGTAAGTTCACCCACTAAAGGTGTGAAATAGTGAGTGAAAGTTATTTTGAAAATAAATAATTATTGAAAAACTATCAAATGATTTTAAGGCTACATCTGTGACAATTGCTATTTGATTTCTCGCTTAGAAATAAAAAAAAACGTGTTTCATTGTTTCTGGAAATTCAGCCCTAAGGGATCAAAATTTTTAAGAAAATATTGCGTTACATCAAAAAAATTTTAAAGATAAATTTATGAAAATTGGCATTTCATTTCTAGTTTAGATATAAATAAATATTTGTTAGGGGATGAAAGTTGCTATGGAAATACCTCCACAAGAATACAAATGGCATGATTAACAAAAACTTTGGGCGCTGGTTACCAGAATCACTGTTTGGTCAGAATTACATTCGGAAGAAACCATGCTTATATGACCTTAATTAGCATGAAATGCGTAGAAACTGTTGCAATTTGTGGACAAAGAAATTCGATTAAATAAAACCGAAAAAAAAATCTCTACAGGCCATACAGTCTACGCGAGCGAAGTAGCGAGCGCTACACTAGTAAAAAATAAAAAGGTTCCCCAGAAATCCTGCAAGTGAAAATTACTTCTCTCCACAAAAAATCCTGATGATCCGTCATACCATTCAGACACAGATTCGGTTTGAGTCTAATACTCAAACTGCATTTGGTGTTAGCATGCCTGTTAATAACGACACTGCGGGCTTTTTTTGTGAGGAGATGTATGTCGAGGACTGTAGTAGTGAATTATGTATGCTCTGTGAAATGTGGGCCCACAATGAATGTGCTGATTGTGAGACTGACACTTTTGTTGTGATTTTCGTAAACAAATAAAGAGTTTTTCTTAATATTAAAGCTAAATAAATGATTTTTCAAGTAAAACTAAATATGGGAACAGGTGTCTAAAAGATTTCTAGATTTTTAAATCTTATAATCGTATTCGATTTAATAAACGCGTCTTCCTTGTATTTTTTTGTTTATTTTTTCAAATTTATAATATAATTAAAGGCTAACTGATTGCAGATCTTTTCTTGTCCCCTTGGTTTCTTTTTTTTTCAATTATTGGCCTGGACAATCACTAATGAAGCCTCTTATTCATTTTTTATTTAACATTTAGTCAGTTAGGCATCTGTGTCAATGAAAATGGAAATGAGGTTTGGCGTCATTGGCCAGGAGGCCCCTTGCAGGGCAGGTCCTGTCGCCTTGGTGCGACCTGCGCGCCGGATGGGGATGAAATGATGATGAAGACAGCACAACACCCAGTCCCTGAGAGGAGAAAATCCCCGACGCAGATGGGAATCGAACCCGGACCCATAGGACGGCAATCTGTCACGCTGACCACTCAGCTATCGCGGCGGACATCTGTGTCAATGAAACTATATCATAGTACACGTCGTAATGTACACACACAACTTATTCAAAGAAAATGAAAAATGAATAACCAAATACAGAAAAATGAAATCCAGAACAAAATTATGCGGGAATCTGTACTAATAAACATATAGTGTCAAAATTTGTTTACTAAATCGTAATAATGAGAAAGGAAAAAGATGGTGTCGGCTGTCACTTATTAGCACTATCCATCCTGGCATTCGCCTGGGCTGCTAGAAGCAAACCATTTGAAATGCAAATAGTAATGATGATAATGGGTAAAGGGCACTACATTACTAGTGTGTGGATAAGATGAGAATTTAGGTCTGACGGGAGCCATGCTAGGGTAGATCGCGCAGTTTCAATGGCCAGTGGGTCCAGATTGCGCAGTGGTTAGCGCATCTGCATAAGAAGCAGGAGACCGGGTTTTGAATGCTGGTCCAGCACAAATTTTCAACTCTCCCCATCGAGTTAAATCAATGCCCACTCGCAGCCAATGTCTGTAATTCCTTTGTGTTTTAATCCATAGTGGCTGCTGGTTAAAAATGTTGTCAGCACATATATGCAAATAGTATGACTGGGTCAAATGGATAAGTCTGTATCCTCTTTACATGAACAGATGTCATACTTTCGAATGCATTTTAGTGATATATTGGCGCGAGCTGTGTTTGCAAGCTCTGTGGATTAGTGGTTAGCGACCCACGTCGGGGTATCTCATGCAAAAAGTTGACCAAAATTAGTGTTCGGTATTTTCTACACTTTGGGGCCCTGTAGTACTTATTTGAAGAAAAATAATGTATTTACATACTTTATTACATGAAATAAAATAAAAATACTATCGTATTTTTATTTGATTCTCAGCAAACTCAGTTTAAACAACAATTTCAAAACAACCGTGATTCTGATGCGAACATATTTGTCATCTTTAGTGCCTCTCCAACTTATTAATCGCACGGATAAACACCTAATTGTTCGGGAACATTCTACATCAGCATCTCCTTGCTATTGCTGACCAATAAGAATAGATTTATTCATGAAACAGTTGATGTTTCTAATGAAGAAGTTGGTTATATCAACAGGCAAATTGAAACACTACAAGAAACAAAAATTGCAGGAAAGGAGGCTGATTTATCACATTGCTTATGGCTCTGGTAAATGCAAAGGTGTGCAATGCAGCAACAGAGATAGATAGACGACGAGATGCTATAATTGCAAAACTACCGCAAAAGGCTTGAATGACTTGTCAAAAATCAAAGTAGTAAATACAGAAGATCTTCAGATTGGTCTAGTACTTCATGTCTGAATTACATTTTTCGAATTTTTGTTGCACTTGGCTTGTAAAATATACATCAAGTGACAAATCCGTACAAAAGAGGAAAAGAAACTTGCTCAAGAGAGAAAAAACGTCACACAAGGAATGTTGAGAAACCGATTGGGATTGGCTGTAGATCTTCCCAAGCAAGGCTATGTGGAAACAGCAATGATGGAAATACCAGTAGAAGATTTTTTGCAGACCCTGGAACATCAGCAGAAATAAGACGTGCAGACTTGCAATTCGTCTGCCGATTCAGTGTTTCTAGAAGCTATTTACAGTGGACGTAAGAGAGACATAGACAATTTTTTTGTTTATAGTGTTGAAACAGAAGACTGTTTCTTGAATTGTATCGGCGGCTCCCTATGTCTCCCACTGTACACAAAGTTTTGGTGCATGGCCCAAATGTCGTCGAACAAGTCCTCTTATCCACAGACAGTTTATCAGAAGAAGCAGTCGAGGCCCGCAATAACCACTTTTATCTGTAGACACAAATGTTTTCCAGGAAATTCTCACAAAAAAAAGCAATCTGGGTATAATAAACATGCTACTAGTGACATCTGATCCATTAATAATACGTAATAATACGTAAGAAACAAGGAAAACGAATAAACGTTTTTATAGATAAGTTACAGTGCAATATAATTTAAAACCTCTTTCAAATATAATAACAACCTCTCAAATGTGTGATTAAGCAAGGCTTGAAGTTTAACTTCCGCTCATGTGGCAGTCACGTGGTAAGATTCAGTCACAGGGCAGCATCGTTCTTCGGCCTCTTGAAGAATACTGTAACAGGGTTACACCTTCTTATCAGCTGTTCCGATTATATCTCATTATTTCCTTGACAGCGAGGCTTCCACGAAGACTGATAAGCCTTTGATACGTGAAAGTCTTTTTTCTGCTTTTAAGTCTCTACAACGCTTGTCTGTATTTAGCTCCTCGTGCAGAAGATGAAGTAACATCTTTAACAGCTTTGGAACCCTCAACATTTCCAGATTCGGGGAGCTTCATTTTACTGTTATACGTTAATTCTTTGGCTCCAAAATTGTTTCTCAATAGCTGTGTCTTGCGCCTTTAACTGCGTTCATTTATAACGACTTTGCTTGCCTGCCATCTCGAGTTATGCATCAAAGAATTTTAAGGGTACTCTCCACCCAGTAACGGTTATTTTTTTAAGAAGGTACTTTCAACTTTTTTGAAGCAAGCCATAGTTTCTTTAACTGTAGCTTAATATAAGATAGTTTATATTTGAAACCTTTCTTTTCTTCATCAGGGAATGTAGGATATGATAGTATTAATTTTCCATAAAGTCCAATCTTTTTGCAAACTCCTTTTCAGAACATCTCTTCATAAGGTCATGAGGAGGCCTTTCTCGTCATAATTTTGACTTTCGAAGAACATAGGATAAAAACAAAACGCTTTCAGATTTCATTTCGGAGATGAAATTTGTTATAGTCGACATTCGTTCAAAATCAACTACGGTATTTAGCGGCTACTTTTTTAAATTTCCGTAGAGGAATGATTTTTCTATCACACACAGGGAAATACCCTGAACTATAACAAAAAGAATGAGAATGATAACTAGTAAAAGTAGTAAATAATATGAATGTAAATAATTGTAAATAAATACACACCCGAATCTTTTAAATCCATATTGTTTTTCACCACACGTCAAGTAAACCCACACTTTAACACATCCACAAACGCAGAGTGATTTCAAGCCAGTAGAGAAGCTTCAGATGCACTGCAAGCGAGACGTAAATACAGACAAGCTCTGCTGCGTATCAGTGCACGATACGTAAATAACGCCCTCTGTTTGCCTCATCTATCAGACTATCCCAGGAATTTTGCATTCCGGGAATTAGTCGCATGTGAAAAGTGGACTTTTGGCCAGCTTTTGGGGCAAAATACCTTATGTGCGTCGCAGACTAGGGTACACCGGGAGGCCAGTTCAAATAAGATCAGCTAGAGATATTTGTTATTTAGTATGTGTCATTCCTAGAAGCTTCTCGAAATGTGTTATGTTTGTAATGTTCCTATGTTCTGAAATATTCGATGTTGTATAAGTAGTGGAACTGGTAAGGGTTGTTCTTCCTTGATAACCTAGCTCATGGGTTTGGTTGCTTGATTGGAGATTTGGGGGAGCCGACCAAACAGCGAGCTCATCGGTCCCGTCGGAGTAGGGAAGGATGGGGAAGGAAGGCGGTCGCACCCTTTCACAGGAACAATTCCGGAATTTGCCTGAAGCGATTTAGGGCCAAATTCAAGAAAACTAACTGAGGCGACCGTCTATGTAGATGAGGCTGTCACAGCTGCAAATTCTACACGGACGACAATCACCGAGATGTCAAGAAATCTCATTGACGGCTAACCTAACCCGGCGCCAGGCGACTCAGAGGCTTCCTTTTCTGTAGTGTTGAATGCTTTTCGTTACCAGCTACAGAAGACTATATTTCGTGATACGAAAACGATTGTGCTGGAGGACGCAAATGGGAAACTTGTCCAGCTGATAGGAACTTGTTTGGCAAGAATAACTATCAATGTCAGGCCACAGCCCTTCATATTTGTCGATTTAACAGAATGTAGTTACAATGTTATTCTCGGACAGGATTTCCTGCATCATCAGAGTGCATCACAAGCAGTTATAGACTGTGGAGGGTCAGAGCTCAAGATTCACGAAGCTATTCCAACAAGCAGACATAACAAAGATTGCTCCCGGCGGTTGTTTGCCAAGACGTTTTTATCCCGCGTCATCAACGAGACGACTTCCGGACGTCAATCTAGATGCTCAGTTAAATTAAGAAACTTGCACCGGTTGCAAAAAGTTACCCAGGCACACAGAAGGAGCCTCTACACCAGTGACCTTGGATCATTAATTTTCATGAGCAGCCACTACTCATCCCTGAAGGTATTTTCGTAGGAACAGCCGAGCCAGTTCAGGATGGGCAACTTGAGTGCCATCGACGAAGAGTCATGCTCCGGTACCACCGCAGACAGTGCTGCTAACAGGTTTGTGACAGTTGTGTCGAGTGGCCCTCCTACAAAGATAAAATGTGTGGTGTACTGAGATACAACCCAAGAAAAGTTTGCGAACGTTGGCACTTCGCAGCGTTACCGTCCGTCAGCAGCAGGAGCATCACTGTGCGCAAACCAATCACGCTGCCCGCGAGACTCACGCAGGAGCATCACTGTGCGCAAACCAATCACGCTGCCCGCGAGACTCACGCCCTCTGAAGCGACAGCGGCACCAGGAAGAGTGACTCGTGCTTAAGTAACAGTTCGTGACCAGCTGTTATCAGCTGTAAGTCACTCGGAGTCTTGCTAGGGAGTTCCTGCAGAATGTTCGTCGTCTCTTCTTCAAGTCATGGAGGGAGATAGAAACAGTGGCCGATAGATAGTTAGTCTTCAGTAGAAACAGAAAAGTGAACAGAATTATCGTATGTGGACAGGGACAGCCTGTCTAGAGATGTAACTGTGTACTCTTAGTTTAGAACTGTTCTTCTAATAGTACATCAAGACAGAAGATTAGTTTTCTTCTGACTTCAGTTCAGAGAACATTATTTAGTTTGTGTTCATGGAACTGTTGTCATTGCAGGACAGATAGGCTAAACTTATATTCTACAATTTGCTGTAACCACAGTTACCAAAGTTGAGTAATATATTTTACTATTCACTATTCTGTGTCACTTTCATTGTATGTGTGCTGCCCTAAAACCCAGAAGCGACGCATCCGTCCTACTAGGACACCTTTATCTGTCTTTTTCAGTGGCATCTAGATTTTCATTAAAGTGGATTCCCTCCCCCCCTCTCCCCCCAGTCCACAACAGAATGTGTTGACACTGCGTAGCCCAAGACACCTGAGGTAGTTTTTTGACACCTGAGGTAGTTTTTTTCTTTAATATTCATTGGCTTCGCCAACGTACATCCAAACTTTTACATTCCAACCTAACCTAGGCCTTGGGGTAAACTACAGACAGTTCTGTCACCATAAATAGGTTTTTTAGCCGGCCGCTGTGGCCGAGCAGTTCTAGGCGCCTCAGTCCGGAACCACGCTGCTGCTACGGTCGCAGGTTCGAATACCGCTTCGGGCATGGATGTGTGTGATGCCCTTAGGTTAGTTAGGTTTAAGTAGTTCTAAGTCTAGGGGACTGATGACCTCAGATTTTAAGTCCCATAATGCTTAGAGCCATTTGAATCAAATAGGTTTTCTTGCTTTAATTTTAGTTGGCCAAATAATAACCAGCCTGTCACAGTCCAACCTAAACTAGACCTTGGACTAAGCTACAGACCAGATTATCACCAGATGTTTTTGCTTTCACTGTTACTGGCTTCACTAACTCACAGTCAAAGCACTTCGTCTGAAGAAGGACAAACCAGCTTAAAACAGGTAGAGACCGAATAAATTATCATAAAAGTCACTGGTCGCAGTTTTTTCAACTTTTCAACATATAGTAAAACTTATTCCTTGTAACATGTGTCGTAGACTGCAGCACTCTGTGCTACACTATTAGACAGGAAACAAATTCCTAGTGTGCCTGTATGTTATCTGTGAAAAGCAGTTTATCCCAGGAAGAATCCCAGGCTCAGCGGAACTATTTCTCTACAGAAGTCCCTCTTCGCACAAGAATTAGAACCCCGCTGTTGTCGAGCTGCCAATAGGATCTGGCCTAACGGAGAAATACCTTTGTTGTGTTTTAACCGTTCTGCGTCAGTTTTCAGATTTCTTCAAATTCGGATTCGAAAAAAGACATACCAAGCGGTACGCGGTAGAACACAATACCAACACTAGAGATAATCTACCTGTTAACAAGACTTATATAACGTGTCACTGGCGTCTGACACATAATTCAGGAGGAAGTCGAGAAGATGCTGCAAGATGACATTGAATCTTCAGAGAGTCCCTGCTGCTTTTGAATGATTTTGTGAAGAAAAAGGACGACACATAGCGTTACTGCGTCGACTACCGACGACTTGAGCAGAATCACGAAAAAAGATTTGTATCAATTGCTGCGCTTCCTGGAAACCTTAGAGTGCTTGAAACCGGCGAAGTATTTTTCCAATATTGACGTGCAAAAAAACGCCACTGACTAATCGAAGCTGCGAGAATAGCCAATCAAAGACTTCCTTCATAACGCCTGATGGCCTCTATGACTTCAAAGTTGTGCCGTTTGGACTATGTAACGCTCCAGTCACCTTCGAATGTGCGATGGACAACCTCGTTGGACACTTTAAATGTACAACGTCTCTGTGCTATTTGGATGACATCGCCGTTTTTTGAAGACTTGTGAAGAAAATCTAAGCCACATGATAACGTGGTTGAAGTGTGTGCGGGCTACAGCCTCTGCCTGAATGATAAACGCCCAAGAAACAAAACTTATGGGGCACCTATTTAAAGACTATGAAGTCCATCCTGATCCAGAGAAAATAAGAGCAGTCACTTTAGCATATGGGTGATGTGAGAAGTTTCCTCGGGATTACCGACGATTCATAAAGGATTTTTGTAGCAAGACACATTCCTTGCGCAGATTACCGCAAGGAGACGCCAGATTTGCCTGGAACGAGGTGGAGGAAGATTTTTCCTTGTCCTTAAGGAGACGATAACATCTTCTTCAGCCCTACCATTGTATGACAAGAATGCTAAGACAACACTTGCGCTAGCGGTTGTGGGATACGTGCAATTCTGGTACAAATTCAGGAGGGTGCTGTGAAGGTAAAAGCTTATGCTACCAGAGTACTTTGAAAGTCCGAGATAAAATACTCTGCAAACGAGAAATAGTGCCTTGCAGCTGTTCGGGCCATCTACAAGTTCTGGTCGTATTTATTTGGCAAACCATTCGTCGTTATGACAGACCACCAGAGTAGTAGGGCAAGGTGTGTGTCACCCCACTCTCCATTGTTGCCAAATTTATTCAAGATGGCGGCGATGACGTCATCCAAGATGGCGGCATGTAGACTTGGCAACAGCACATGACGTCATCCTAGATGGAGGCTTTAGGCGGGAAAATAGGCCAATTGTGCTACGTCGACTAACCTAACCTCAAGAAAAAATGGCGCGAATTTTGAATTTTGGCGGGAAAATAGACCAATTGGGCTACATCCACTAACCTATGCCTCCAGAAGAAAAAAATGGCGGGAAGTTTGAATTCCAACACGATAATGCATGCAAAGACCGTACTTGTCTTTATTATTATTGATTATCATTTATTATTACTTATTATCATTTATTATTATTTATTATTATTGACCTACCTCCACTAGAAAATTCCCTCCAAATTCAAATTCCAACACAATAATGGCTGCAAAACCTTACTTTTGTTTATTATTATTCATTATCATTTATTAACATTCCTTATCATTCATTGTCATTTATTATCATTCATTATCATTTATTATCATTCATTATCATTTATTATTATTATTATTATTATTATTCATTATTATAGGCGTACGCCCACTAGAAAATTGCGCCAAATTCAAATTCCAACACGATAATCTATCGAAAACTGTACTTCTATTTATTATTATCATTTATTATTTATTCACGATGTCCGATTTTCTTGGTGAGAAAGCCATTTTCCTTACATCCATAACAAAAATCTATCATAAGTTCAAATCCCAACACCATAATTGATCACACGTACGAACTTTCTCTGTCACTTATCTTTTTTCACTGGTAGCCTATCAGAATCGCGTAAAATAATAAACTGCACTTATAGTAAGCTAAGTCACATCCTTTGATTTTGCAGGGGGGGAGGGACTGAAGACTTTATTTCAAGCAGTACGGTCATCACTTGTTCTCCAACACAGTCAGCACACACATCTTTGATATCGCAGTGCAGTCACCACGACGTCCGCGCTCCAACTGAATTAGTTCAAATCCTCGCCACCCCCTGGCCAGCGCACGGAGACACTGTCGACACTTGTCACGTGAGGCAGTCACCTGCACTGGACTGCCGGTACGCTGGGGGCGAGCCCAGCGATCGCTCCCACGTCGTAAACATGGTTTCGCTGGACAGGCTGGAACTTGCCAAGTTTGATGTCACAGCGGTTCCTTGTCCACTCACCACGTGTATTCGTCGCCTCCGCACGTTTCCTGCCAAAATTGTTTGCCTTGGAGCTGAATCACACAACGGTCGGCTGTTCCCTGCCACACTTTTGGCGCCAAAGTTGTTTTCCTGGGCACGTTCCAACCTGTCGATGCTGACCGCTCACCGTCCACCACGTCTTCTTGTGCGAGTGAGCGAGAACACAGTGCTACACTTTTGGTGGCAAAGTTTGCCATTACTACATAACAGCACGTTTGGTCCGCACTAGAATGCTTGCTAATAGACTCTCTCTCCCGCGCGCGTAATAACCGTACAATCGCTGCGCCGCCGTCCGGCTTACGTCTTACACCCTCCATACACGCGATGGACATAGTCTTCTGTAAATACCTAAGTACTTAATTCCATTTCGATTTTAATCATATTAAATAATTCAATTTACAATTTCATATACGTATGCAAAGGTGTTCAACTACCTAATTTCAACTACTTTTCGAGGACCAGACAGCCACCTCTCCCTAGGAACCAGCGCCAAGTTTGAAATCTGCCAGTAAACAAAGCTCACTTGCACTCCCCCCACCAACCTAAGAAAATTGTTGCAAACGAAGCTCATCACCACTAAGCTAAGTCACCAGCACTCAACCTCTTCCTACATGTTTCGACTAAAAGGACTCACCCTGCACTAGTCCCGTGGATGGAGGAACCAATTTACTTTATTTAGGAATGGAGTGTATGTATCACACCGACATGTTCCACACCATACAGACCTGCAAAACACTCCTACATAACTCATTTATAATGCTCAAGACACACGCTTGCTAATTGTAAAGGCGCTGCAGTCTGGAACCGCAGGACCGCTACGGTCGCAGGTTCGAATCCTGCCTCGGGCATGGATGTTTGTGATGTCCTTAGGTTAGTTAGGTTTAACTAGTTCTAAGTTCTAGGGGACTAATGACCTCAGCAGTCGAGTCCCATAGTGCTCAGAGCCATTTGAACCATTTTTTTGCTAATTGTAAACAGTTAAAAATAACTCATAGTACAGCCTACAGACGTGCGAACCGCTCGTAAATAATGCAAAACATTTACGTCGAAATAGCCAAACAACTCCTAATTTTCGGAAATAATTTCAGTGCGTAGGCTGATCGAAGCTTGAAAGAGTGTACTTCATTTATTTGGGACATATCTTTTTGAAACTTTTGCATCTCATAGGTTTCGATATGAAAGGCTGACATAAGGCAGTTTCTGAACTCCAGTAGTGCACTACACGTGGCAACACAACAACACCCACCAAGATATTCATTCCAATCCAGACCTCTAACTCCTCTACAGATAAATTTGTCCAATTATTTGTTGACTCACTCACAGTTTGACCAGATTGCAGTTTTTGCTCAAAAACCACACAGACTGCACTGTGCTGCTCGGGGAAGTAAGTAAGGGCTGCACTCTATTTATTTGGAGCCCTTTTATTTAGTCGTGGAGTATATTTGTCACAAAACACCCGCACTGGTCCGACTGTGGTCATCTGACACAGGCCACAAACACGTAAACAGCTCCTAATTTCACCAAACAATAGCAAACAGCTCTTAAATAATGCAGTACACAATATCAGCAGACGAGCTCTGTGCACTTAAACTCTCCAAATAAAGCACTGCATAGTGCACAGACATGCTCGCAAAATAGTGCAACAGACGCGCCCAAACACCCACAGCTGCCAAACCGACCAAAAGTCTCTGCTCGGCCTCCCCCCCAAACATGACCTCAACACAGTCGCATTCGAACCTATCACCGGAGAAATTGATATCGCCTATGTGCTTTAGATTACGCTCCAAGGCAGGCCGCGCGCGCGTGCGATCGGCGGGGAAGGGGGTTCCAGAGTCTCCAGCCAAGTTCAGCTTCCGAGCGCTCGTGACAGCCGACACATGTGAAAGCTGCTTTGTTCTTCTTATGTATACCGCCGGCATCTCAGGTCTTAACGTGCCTTCACGTCTATTGTCAGAATAGCTCATAGCTCGTTGACACACACGATTAAGGCGGCCGGGAAAACATTTACTACTCGCATGCAACCGAGATGGTGACGGAAAACCAATCACTCTGATCTGCGCTGCAGCCGCGTGTAATCATTGAGAACACTCTATTTATTTTTTCGAACAACTTATTTAACCATACAGTATATCTATCACGCTATCACAAAACACCAATCCCAGATGTGCCCTGGGCCATGTTGCACAGCCCACAGACACGCATCCAATCATAATTTCAGTACACACTACAGCAAACTGCTACCAAATAATACCTCACACAGATGTGTAGATACGCTCAGTTCTCGTAAACTATCCTAATAACGCATAGCAGAGCCTGCAGATCCGCTCGCAAAATAACTCAGCAGACGTGCGCAGGTACCCCCCACTCCGCACCCTGCCCACAGGATCACGAAGCCACCCATCCGTCTGATTTCAGACCTCGCACAGCTCCTGCTCGGCTTCCGCAAGCGTGAGTTGGCGTGGTCAATGCGCTCGTCAGCGGTCAAAGCACTCACATACGTCCGTCCAGGACCGCGATCCGTCACAATCCCGAGCCGCGACCACCGAACGTGGGTGAAAGTCAATTTTATATCAACGTAGCATAATTCCGAAGCGCAGCCTCCATACGCTAGACACATCATAGCAGCACATGTCTTTACCTCCTATGACACTGTAGCACACAGCGCATTGCTCCTCACGCGACATTACACGGCCCTTTAACTAAACATAACTACACATCCCTGCTTTCGCCTCGTCGCGTGACCAGCCATCTAAAACCTTCTCAATATTATTCTTACTTTACAACATTAAAAAAAAATGAGATCTAATTTACACCTCCCACCGCACCTAACCTCACACCCGTCACACCATCAACATACGCAAACATCCTCAACCCTATCTTGACACTCATATATCACCCCATAAACCATGCCTATCAATCAATTTAGCATTCTCATCCCCTCTTTTCGAATTACAAACGTAGCCTCTATCTAAACACCAATCAACTCATCTTTCTCGCCCTTTCAGCAGTAAAATTAATTTTACACAGACCCAGAAATACCAAACGCAATTAAAGAGTCAAACTTTTATACAGAGCATCAAGCACATACTACACTCAGACCAATTTTCAAAGCCTGGTCCATATTTACCACCTCCACCTTGAATTAAATATTATTACCATTGCCGCAACATTCTGCCAGCGCTCGATTTGTACCTATTTTTCCGCTCTTAACTGTTGTCACTAGCGGTCGAATATCACTATCTATAGATTGCATAAATTTCCACATAAAAAAAATCTCGGCCCGCCGTTTAGAGACTCCTATATCCGAACACATAGCATCATTCAACTATCACTTGCTCTTATCTAATAACTCATCCATCAGGTCTGGGGGCAAGGTCACCCCTTTCTTTCTTTCTTTCAGCAGCAGACAGCTATTTTTGTACAGTGGTAGCTAAACTGTGCCATCAACTTAACATCACCATTCGCGAAACATATCTTCAAATACATAAACACACTTACTCAATTACACAGCGGTCCCGCTGAGGACATGACCTTCAATATTACAGTTCTTAACCCAATAACCACCGAAACAAGTACTAAATGCTCAAACTAATCCCATAGAGCCTTACAAAGCGAGTGTCCGGGCGCCGGCGGCAGCATGCCAAAGCCACATAGCTGTCCATCTAAACAGCCGTCCACTCAGCCCCAGGACCAGAATGCTGAAGTGGGCTCCCCCTATACCTGCTCTCCAGCTATTGTCTAACGACATACAGTGCACAAACGGATTCCTGAATAGTGCAGATCTCTATCTCCCCCTTGCATCTCCAACAGGACATGTAAACAGTGCCTCCCCCAGCCAGCGAAACCGACGTCATTCACCCTTTGCTGACAATTTCCACTCGCATATATAAAACCATATTCACTCCTGCCAAAACTCACTTAATAATAAAAAAGCATTCTCCCT
The DNA here is from genome assembly GCF_023898315.1 of Schistocerca nitens. Taxonomy (NCBI): domain Eukaryota; kingdom Metazoa; phylum Arthropoda; class Insecta; order Orthoptera; family Acrididae; genus Schistocerca; species Schistocerca nitens. Next base: position 606,367,770 of record NC_064618.1, read on the forward strand.
TTCTAAGCATAGATGAGTATGCATTTATCTTCACCCATCTGATCTCTGCAATTTAAGTCAGATAAAGACTATTACCTTCTGCAACCTGTCTATAAACAGAACGATCTCAGTTACTACAACAGGACCTTGTTTTGACCATTCGCCGGAAATGCGCGCAATGTTGTACGCCTCAAACTAGGTACAAGTACAACAGATCCTCAACACCCTATCATCTTTATCCTCTACCATCAAACAGTGAAAAAGTCACGAAGGCACCAATGCGATCCACCTCCAGTGCAGACAAATGGAATTCACTATACTCCCCCCGAAAAACTCAGAGTGCGACCATCCAAGAATTCCTAACAGCTCGCCAAGTCCGACACCTCAAACTACAGATGCCTATATGAACAAGATCATATTAAATATACACACGCTACAGAGACCACTTTAAAGTTTGATCACCCATACTATAAGCGAATGAGAAGCTGCCTCTGGCCCTTGTTCAAACAGTGTTTTCTAACACGCTTTTGCACACTGCTGAGCATTTCGTCTTTCTGCCGCGACTTCGAAGTCACTGTCTGATTCTAAACAGACATTAACACGGACTGATGCACGGCCTCTCACAAGAAACTATACCTTTCACCTTGTAAATCATATTCTTACAGTCGATAGCATAACATCGAATGATTTTAAATAAAGGACAGCCACAACACAAGGAAACTAGAAGAGCCGGCTGGCGTTGTAGCGACTTCCCTCGAAAGTGATTGACCACCTCTACATTTAAACTCATATTTCGCAGTGACCAAATAGTTTATAACTGCATACCATTTCCAGTGATTGGTCATTTTTGCACACAAGTACAGGATCACCGTTTTCGGTGCTAGCAACCCTGGAAGTTGCGGTCCATCAACCAAAATTTGTCCCCCAACTCAAGCAAGCATTGTCAGTCAATCATTATGTCGTATCCAATGCACATATGCGATGGATAAGACACCACCGATCTACTCTAATATTATCCATCACAGCTGATATCGCGAAAAATTTTACAGTAAGTCCAACACTGGCCAGTCATGTGGCAGCTTGTTTTCTTAATTTCAGTATCATAGCCTAACCATACATCCTCTACTTTGCAAGTATCATTTCGAACATTCATAGATGACTGCTCAGCACGTCAATTCACACTTAATTCTCGAACACATAAAGACGATCAAATTATACCAGACAACGCTATACATTTTTCTAAGACCTCGCGCATAGTACTCAATCAATCTCTCTGCGTATGGCAGTCAAAGAGCTATCTAGTCCTCTTACGTTAAAAGACCTTCCTCACCTCAGCATTGACCAACCTACCCCGCAACATCGCTACCCAATTATTCCTCAACCGAGCAGACGAATACAGCTACACTCCACCTCTCTTGACTGAATAGAGCTTTCCTAGTCCTAACCCCTCCAAGTGCACCACATTTCTCGAAATGTAACCAAGTCTTGGAGCTTAGCACACCATATCGACCTATAGTAACAGATCTCAAAGTGCCTTAATTTAATAGCATACAGTTAAGAATAACAAGAACGGAGCGATATTTATACACAACGTAGTTCGATAGATTTTTAAGTAAATCATCCAATCTATCATGTGTGAAGTGTTGTTATAGAGTTCATGATCGGTGCATCGAAGGTTGCGGTAGGAGAGAGAGAGAGAGAGAGAGAGAGAGAGAACATAAACACACACACACTCCTAAGACTAGAACGTTCAGCACTTAAAAACGGGAAATAACATTAGATCGCTTACTTTTCCGACCTGTCAGACATACATCCTTCTCCCCGGTCACCCTACGTTGCGTTATGAATTATCATAGGGATCCAACTTTCATCTGCAGTGATCAAGCGATCAAAAAACGCTTCTGTAAATGTGCCACGGAAGCAATAAGTAGCATTTGGTGCAGCGACCACTTTCGGTTTTCATTACCAATCTGCTAAGACTGTTCTAGGATGGTCGATCAACATCAGCTGCATAATGGACATGCATACATGTACAAAGAAACATTGCATCGTACTCCAGAACAGCACAGGCACGACAATATCGTATTTATCCGCCGACACCGGGCAAGCGATTTTAATTAAAATGTCTCCCTTGTACGGGAATATACAAAATGGATGTACGAGTACAGGTTGTAGACACGTGATTTACGACGTATGAAGGTTTGAGTATGGCGGCGAGTTGTTATCTGATAACCTAAAGGTAAGGCGACTGCCCACGACAAGCGCGGCGAATCCGGGTTCGAGACCCACTCCGGCACAAATTTTCGTTGTCGTCTTTCCCTTATGCAGCTGATGGTTGTCCATATTGGCAACTACGAATACATTTCATGAAAATGACATTATTTTCCGGTGCCCCTAATAACACCACTCAACGCAGCTTTCTTCACAATTTGTTTTGCCTGTGTCAGTACTGTTTTGCACTTGTAATGGTTCCTTATGCATCTGTTACGTAAATATTGTTTTTGCACATTACATGACACATAACATTGCTCACAGTGGAGTTAAATCAATGATCGCCATTTGCAAACCGCACTTCAAAATCAATTTGAAAATGACACGAGTTTCCAGTTGCCCATTAGTTTGAATAATCTAATTTACAAACATAGTCCTCAATTCGTGTACTGATAATGGTACAAAAATGACAACAGGGTTCACTATTGTGGTAGTTACATTAATTCCTCAGATAATGTTTGATAAAAATTAGTGTCTGCTACGCAACTAGAATTACAGTCACATTTTCTGTATGTTACACTTGTTAAGTAACCAGATTTAATCTTCCAGGAAGTTTCATACCAGTGCATATTCTACAGCAGAGCGAAAATTCATTCTAGAAACAATCCTGCAGGTTGGGCTACGGAATGTCTCCACAGTATCCTTCTTGCAAGAGTGTTGGTCCCGCAAGTTATGCAGGAGAACTTCTTTGAAGTCTGGAAGGTAGGAGATTAGGTACTGGCGGAAGCGAAGCTGTGAGGACGTGTTGTGGGTCGTGCTTGGTTAAATCAGTTGTTAAATCAGTTGATGGAGCACATGCCTGAGAAAAGCAAAGTTGCTGTGTTCGAGTCCCCATTCGGCACCCACTTCTGTTCTGCCAGGAAGATTCACAGGTGAGATCTATTGTTACGCGAGAATACATTTTGAGCACACAGTCGAGTAGATAGCGGTAACAGATCGAGTGTTGCCTCTGCCATCCGCACCAAAGAACAAAAGTATCACCGTTACAGGTTACCCGGAAAATATATCGGCCTAACATTAAATAGATGCATGACATGGGGGACCACATATACCTGAAGTGATAGACAGGGCACTGGGCATATTGCCGAATGCTTTACACCCTCCTTCACTCGATATCGACATTAGCCACGTTTGGTGGTGTCACTCTGTACCTGGACTTGATAAGGCTTGCGACTCAATACACTGCTGTGGTATGGAGCAATGCTGCCTTCAGTATCATTGCATTACTCCTAAAAGTGCAGAACAGGGCACTCGGGCATGCTCCACCCCACCCACGGCGCTTTCTCACAAGAGAGCTGCCCGAATCCCACTGCTTAGGGATCGTTTTAGATAGACTGCACGCCAGTTTTACATAATGGAGCAACAGTCTGAGAATATAAATGAAATATATTCGCAGTTGCGAATACGAACAACCATCAGCTATATAAGGGAATGACATCAATGAAAATTTCTGCTGGACTGGGATCCGAACCCGGATTTCGCGGCTTACACGAGACGTCGCTTTAGCAACTTTGGCTATCCGTGCATGACTCACGGCTGACCCAAAATTCCATATGTCGTCGTCCCTGTTTCACATCCTCTACTTAGACACACATTATGTAAATGCTGTATGAGGGAGAACATTTTAATTCAAAGTCACTGCCTGGTATCGTCGGATATATAGGATATTGCAGTGGCTGTATTGCTAAGAAGAATAATCCAATGTTCCTTTGGACATGGATGCATATCCAAAGGAACAGGTACTGCAGCCATGAGTCATACAGGTAGTAACCAATCTGACCTTGCTTGCTATATGTAGCCAACATTCAAAACCACTTCAGATGTCTTCCCCATGCAGGTAGAAAACTGTTATTCATTCAGACAGGTAGGGACCATTTATAGCAGTCATGGTTATCAGGTCAGTTGCCCTAAGTACAGAATTCAGGATAGCCACTAGGTATTCCCCACTGACATAGTCCTAAAAAGCCCATTAAGGCTTTGTTTAAAATATTCCCCCTCCCTCCCCTCCTCCCCCCACCTCACACCCCTCTGATGGCAGTTCAGTTGTGTTCACTTGAAATTCAATTAAGTTAAAATATCAGAGCTCATTTTCGTAAGTTCAAAAATTCTGCTAGCTCAGATGCTTCATGACAGATTTACCACCCCAGACAGAAAAAAATGTCATGCACAATTAGTTGAAAGTACTAACCCATTCCTCTCTTTCAATGTTTATTATTATTATTATTATTATTATTCATTATGTATGTTTTCATGGTTTTCTTTTATGTCCCCCCAGTTCAACAGGCTCCTGATGCTGATATGATGATTCAGTGGCTGATACATTTTAACACTAGCAGCAACTGCAGAAATCAAGTCAGCATGCAGACATGCTCCCTGGTGCACCTCCTTATATGTTGCAGTGGAAATCAAATCAGTGTGCAGAAATGTTTCCATGCTTTGAGTTTTCACTATATCCATCACTGGCACAATGAAGTCAGCATGTGGACAAGCTCTCTGATGGAGCATCCAATATATCAGAGCAGAACATGGAATTGTTTAGAGACTTTGAATCCTACTTTATTATGTCATATGCAGGAATTTTTTTTGTTTATTTATTTGCAATCTGCTCCATTACAATATTTGGAATACTACATGTATTGTATACTATATATCTTATGTGTGTGTGTGTGTGTGTGTATGTATGTGTGTGTGTGTGTGTGTGTGTGTGTGTGTGTGTGTGTGTGAGTGAGTGTATGTGTATGTATATGTGTGTTTGTGGAGTGGAGTGGAGTGTTTATAATGATGATTGAATAGTGGCAGTATGTAGGGGGCAGGCAAAATAATATAATGGAAATTAATCAGTAATTGCTGCTTGAATAATTAAAAAATCTTAATTGGAAATAATAATTGAAAGAAATTGGAAGGTACACATATCCTGTGTGAACTTTAACTGGCACAAATATCAAAAGACCTTCGAAGTCAACACATTTTTGAACATTCGTCATTTAAATTTACGTACTACTTTTAAAATAGTTCCATTGTGCATAAAGCTGGTTATGAAAATGCTGTTTCCGGGTCGTCCCTCCGCAGCTCATGCAAATTCCTCTTGTCTGCTTCGATCCTCTTGCAGGATTCTCGGCACGGGAGAAATGATGAACAGATGGGGTTATTAATATAACTATCCATATATAAACTTCATCTCCCTAAAAACTTTTATAGCACTTCCTTAACGTACAATTAGAATACACATTTTTGAACAATACTAACTCGGCGGAACTCGTCATTTGTACGCCTGCTATCACTCATAGAGACAAACAGGTGAAGATACGGAAATTAATTAACTGAAGAGCGTATCTCTAGTCGTTGAAAATATTATCTTTGTCACAAAATATATGAATAAAAAAGGAAAAGAATGAGAGAAAAATAATATCCATTACATGATGAGGCAAGCAAGAGAGTGAAACCTGGTGCCAGCACATAGCTTGCTCCTCACGAGTAGTACCAATAGGGCCGCCACACTTAACATCCCATCTGACAGATGGACCAGCATTAATGGTGTCACATGCCCTCACTTCATGAGACGCTGCAGAGAGGTTTGTTGTTTAGCCCAGGACATTGGTGTAAAGTCTGGTGATCAGAAACTTTATGCCTACAACTCTCCTCCCCTTGCTCACCAAATACAGGCAATGAAAATATTTTGCACCATCAAGATTCGAACTGACTTACCCCCATGTCAAGCACCACAGCACAAGCATGCATTACTGATCTCGGCCACAGAGGGAGGAATACAGGGCGAATCACCTAAAACTTGCACTGCAACTGTTGCAGAAAAGGAAAGTGCTACTGAGGGGCTGTTCTCACAGAATGGATTGGTAGTCAGTGGCTCGTATTGTTAGCCAATTATCAGATTGTAATAATATTAGAAAGTGTATTTTATGCACAAACATACACTTTATTAGTGAGAGTCGTTTATGAGATATCATATTGTGAAAAGTTCCCACACTGAAACTTGTACAATACCTGTGGTAGCACACACTAAAGAACGGCACAAGTGCATACACTTGTTATGGAGATAATGAGCAGTATCGAGACAATTAACCATCAAAGGTTGTCTTCAAAATGACCAACAGCAGCGGCAATACACGCTTCCAGTCTAATATGGAACCACTGCTGGGGATGTGCTAGCTTTTCAGCAGAATGTTCCAGCAGGCTGAAGTAGTAAGTCATTGTATACCATCAGATATAGTTGGTGTGACCCTGTAGACAGTGTCTTCAAGATTTCCCCACAGAAAAAAGTCTACAGGCATCAAGTCCAGGCAATTGGCCGGCCAAAGTGCAGGTCCTCTGCGTCCAAACCAACGATTTCGAACCAATTCTTAAAGACATGATGTGGTACTTCACGCACTGTGGGCTGGTCAGCCATCACGTTAGTACCACAGGTTCCTTCTGGTCTGCAGAGGAATGTTTCTAGCATCTGTGGAAGATGGTCTGTTGAGAGATTGCTATGCTTGTGCACATTCAGTGTTTCATCTATAAGAAATTGACCTATGAGCTGATGGTTCACTACCCCACACCACACTTTTATGCTTCACAGACGCTGATGTTACACACGATGAAGTCAACATGGATTGTCAACAGACCAATAGTGTATGTTTCTACGGTTTACCTGGCTGTGATTGGTAAATGTGGCTTCATCACTAACCAAGATACATGACACACGTGGAGTATCCTGTCTTAATGTCCAAGTACACAAGTTAGCACGATTCTTATAATCATTTCCATGCTGAGAGATATGTGATAGGGATTGAACCTATAGGCTGACAATTATAGAACTCTATGAAAAAAACCGTAAATTAGTTACAAATAACGGCGTGCACACACTTTATTCAGCATGTAAACGTCAGTACAGATAATCGGATTTAGGTTATGACATGTTCGATATGCCTGCCATCGTCGGTGATGATGTGGTGCAGACGTATAGCGAAATTCTGCATGACCCGCTGAAGTGTCGGAACATCGATGCTGTCGATGACCTCTTGAATGGCCGCTTTCAGCTCAGCAATGGTTTTTCGGTTATTGCTGTACACCTTGTCTTTAATACAGCCCCACAAAAAGGAGTCGCATGTTTTGAGATACGGAGAATATGGCGGCCAATCGAGGCCCATGCCAGAATACGGCCTCCAAAGTGCTCATCCAGGACATCAAACACTCTGCTGTTTCGATGGGGATCGAGGTCCATGTTGCATGAACCACATCTTGTCGAAATCAGGGTCACTTTGGATAATGGGGATGATATCTTCTTCCAAAATATTCACTTACCATTTGGTAATCACCGTGCCATCAAGGAATATCGTACCGATTATTCCGCGACTGTACATTGAACACCACACAGTCACAGACACCCGTTGAAGGTGAAGAGACTTCTCGATCGAGAAATGAACATTCTCAGTCCCCCAAATGCGCCATTGTTGCTTATTGCCGAACCCATCCAAATGAAAGTGGGCTTCGCCACTATAGCAAACCTACATGCGCATAGCAATTCCCATCATGACCTGCGGCCAAGTGCGTAGTTTGAACGTCACAACGCAAACTGTTCAGAAGTTATGACGATTTTACTTCATGTAGTTCAGTAATTGTCACCCTGTATGTTGATGGAGATTGTGTAGGAGTTCCTCATGTGATTGTGCGGGAAATAACGTCGGATCAGCTGCAACAGCAGCAAGAACATTAATTTCCCCCTCTTCTGTCGTCACCTGTTTTCTTCTGTTACGTTGTCTAGGTGTTATACTGCACTGTCATGCAACTGTTTGAAGAGGTTGATAAATAATTACCGACATGGTTGATACCTATTGTGGTATCTTGCCGCATACACCGCACAAGAGCGAACTGCATTCTTCCTGCACTCTCTACATACCATGAGCATCTTGGCTTTTTCTGTGTTGGTAAATCCCATCGTCCACTAACGACCTACTGCTTAGACTGTCACACACCAGTTGACTACCAAGTCTCAGTGCACTCAAGGAGCACACGAGCACTCTGTTAGCAAGCATAATAACATCGTACCTAGCAGCTGCACTATTTGAATGGCACAAACAATTGTCAGAGTGGAAACTTTACAAAATATGATACGTCGTAAACGACTTACACCACTGACATTATAATTTATCCTACTTTTAGTTTGTAAATATCAATAGGCACCGTTCTATTTAAAAAAGTGTATGTGTGCACTAACAATACACTTTCTGTGTATTATTACAATCTCTTTATTGGCTAACAATACGAGCCCCTGACTGCCAATCCATTCTGAGATAACTGCTCATCAATAGCATTTTCAGTTTCCGCAATATCTGCGGTGCAAGTTTTTGGTGATGGAGGGTGTTACAAAAATACTTTCACAAACTTTGGGGTCTGGTTAATTACACCAAAAAAGTTTAAATAAACATACGACCAAAAATCATTTGTTTTTAAGTTACTAATGAAAGTTAGCGTTCAACAGCTTTCCAAGTACAACACAACACTTTGCTATGCCCCCATTTGACTCATTGTATCCTAGAGGTCGTTGTGGAGCCACGTAGACTTGTTTACATTCGTCATTCAATTATTTTTGAGGTTTCATCGTGTATATATACTACAGGTAGTGAATTAAACCGAAAGTTGTCCATTCAAAAACACATACACGTACAGGGCGACCAGAAATACACTCCTGGAAATGGAAAAAAGAACACATTGACACCGGTGTGTCAGACCCACCATACTTGCTCCGGACACTGCGAGAGGGCTTTACAAGCAATGATCACACGCACGGCACAGCGGACACACCAGGAACCGCGGTGTTGGCCGTCGAATGGCGCTAGCTGCGCAGCATTTGTGCACCGCCGCCGTCAGTGTCAGCCAGTTTGCCGTGGCATACGGAGCTCCATCGCAGTCTTTAACACTGGTAGCATGCCGCGACAGCGTGGACGTGAACCGTATGTGCAGTTGACGGACTTTGAGCGAGGGCGTATAGTGGGCATGCGGGAGGCCGGGTGGACGTACCGCCGAATTGCTCAACACGTGGGGCGTGAGGTCTCCACAGTACATCGATGTTGTCGCCAGTGGTCGGCGGAAGGTGCACGTGCCCGTCGACCTGGGACCGGACCGCAGCGACGCACGGATGCACGCCAAGACCGTAGGATCCTACGCAGTGCCGTAGGGGACCGCACCGCCACTTCCCAGCAAATTAGGGACACTGTTGCTCCTGGGGTATCGGCGAGGACCATTCGCAACCGTCTCCATGAAGCTGGGCTACGGTCCCGCACACCGTTAGGCCGTCTTCCGCTCACGCCCCAACATCGTGCAGCCCGCCTCCAGTGGTGTCGCGACAGGCGTGAATGGAGGGACGAATGGAGACGTGTCGTCTTCAGCGATGAGAGTCGCTTCTGCCTTGGTGCCAATGATGGTCGTATGCGTGTTTGGCGCCGTGCAGGTGAGCGCCACAATCAGGACTGCATACGACCGAGGCACACAGGGCCAACACCCGGCATCATGGTGTGGGGAGCGATCTCCTACACTGGCCGTACACCACTGGTGATCGTCGAGGGGACACTGAATAGTGCACGGTACATCCAAACCGTCATCGAACCCATCGTTCTACCATTCCTAGACCGGCAAGGGAACTTGCTGTTCCAACAGGACAATGCACGTCCGCATGTATCCCGTGCCACCCAACGTGCTCTAGAAGGTGTAAGTCAACTACCCTGGCCAGCAAGATCTCCGGATCTGTCCCCCATTGAGCATGTTTGGGACTGGATGAACCGTCGTCTCACGCGGTCTGCACGTCCAGCACGAACGCTGGTCCAACTGAGGCGCCAGGTGGAAATGGCATGGCAAGCCGTTCCACAGGACTACATCCAGCATCTCTACGATCGTCTCCATGGGAGAATAGCAGCCTGCATTGCTGCGAAAGGTGGATATACACTGTACTAGTGCCAACATTGTGCATGCTCTGTTGCCTGTGTCTATGTGCCTGTGGTTCTGTCAGTGTGATCATGTGATGTATCTGACCCCAGGAATGTGTCAATAAAGTTTCCCCTTCCTGGGACAATGAATTCACGGTGTTCTTATTTCAATTTCCAGGAGTTTAGTTTGTAAGGCTTGTGAGGTGTTGTAAGGTAGGTTTCCTGAGAAAGACGTTAATTGGCATTGAAGTTAGCCATTCATGCCACTGCACTCGCAAATTCAAGCGGCCCACCAGATACAGTTTGTTTCGGTTGTTCTCATAGCATACGATCGTGCTCAGCCTTTAGCTTGGGTTCGATCGTTACTACCATCCCACGTCCAATTTTTCTATCGCTCTCTTGTCCGATTTTAGGAAACCAAACAAAGAACACATTTGACAACACTATCTCTGTCGAACCACTTGAATTTGCGCATGTAATGCCTGATTGGCTAACTTTGATGCTAATTAACTCGGTAATGGCGCAATGTATCAGTTTTTTTCTGAACAGTCATTTCTCAGCACAGCTCACCCTGGAACACAGACTGTTTCTGACCATCCTGTGTGTACAGAGCGAATCATGAGAGACGTAATACCCCTTTTGTTTCCTGAACGGTTTCAGACATCGAAACGAGGTTTTGTGCAGTTTGATAGTGTGTTGAGGGGCACGTAATGTTTTGTGTGGACGATGTTCTGAACGCCGGTATCAGCCGAGATACGGAAACAAGAGTGATTTTTTTAATGGAACTGTTTACTTTTCATAACTGCATTCATAGCTCTTGGAAAGATATTTACAGTGAAATTGTGTTTGTTAATATTGACGTTGAAAACTTTCACAAAAGAATCTGAGAAATGTTCTAAAATTGGAAATCAGTGCGACCAGAGTCGGTTATTGCGATGTAAAGAACGCCAAGCAGAGCTCTCATACCAGACGCTGTCGTTATAGTCCGATGCAGTAAGACAGGCCTATGCTACTAAGAAAAAACCTCATTTCCTACACGATGTAGATACAGGGTCAGCTATGATTTTTGTAACTGGAACTGCGGCAGGTGCTGATTTCTATCGCATCATATACGACTTAGGAAAAAGTATGTTTCCAAGTTTTCGTGCAAGCAACTACAGTTTGGTCAGTCAGTTTTCCATTACCATTACGGAAGCATTTGTTTGACATTCGCCATATAAAAGTAGCATTTTTAACTTTTCGTCATTGGTGTACATGTCTGCATGCTGGAAACGTCGAAGCATTAACGACCTGACGATAAGCAACACATTTCCTGCTAGGTCTTCAGTGCAGCCAAAAAGTCGAAAGCATTGATACAACGACGTAGTCTTGCTGAGCATGTTTAGCCGATTTCAGCTGACTTGCCTTTAAATTTTAGAATGTTTCTCAGATTCCTTTGCGAAGAGTTTCAGTATCGGAATTAACAAGCTTTAGATCACTGTGCTCGTCTTTTCAAGCGCTTCCACATGCCGTTAAAAAAGTATATAATTGCATTAAAAAATCGTACTTCCTGGAATATCTCGATCGATACAAGAGTTAAGATTCTTTACTACATACCAAAGTACGTGTCCTTTAGCATATGATCACACTGCTAAAAGTTCGTTTCGATATCTAAGACCATTCACAAAATGAAAGGGATGTTATGTCTTATGTAACTCACGCTGTACATGTATACCGACACAAATTTAATACGCTGTTGATATACATTTTATACTTTGTGAACTATGGAAAATAAATCATTATCCTTAAAACACTGTCATACTTTTTTTCTTCATCACACTTCTTCATTACTCTAATATTTTCCAAATAACTGTTTTATATACTTTAACTCCAGTGCATATTTCACATAAACCAATTGGAACTGTAATAGACTTAGGAATTTCACCTGTAAATTTTGCTTTTATGGAATTTCTGTTTATAGGCGCTATACTAACATAGCTGTAGCACATATACACACACTCATGCACACATCTAACTCCTCCTCATTTTGAACTTTATATTCCAATAAATATTTGACAATATCAGCGAAGAGCAGTTTAACATATCTTATCCATAGGCTGAGTTTCTCACACAGGTTGTTGACACTTGGATGCATTTAAGATACAGGATGTGTTGGGTTTTGAGATGTTAACTTCATCATATCACCTCCAAACATATCGATGACAGATACTCTGTTGCTGCCAAAGATGGATTGTACTCAGTTGTCACGGAATCCTTCATGTATTTCAGCTTGCTGCACAGTTGACCCCATTCCATATCACTTAACTGTATCATTGTATCCCACCGTATATTTTCCATTTCCAGTACAATATCGAAGTTTAATCAGATGCTATACCAACAATAACATATTTTGACCCACTGGCAGTCAACTGATAATTAGTGTTGAGCAACAACACTCTGTAACGACTTAGCCAAGGCTTGATCAGTGGTGTAGGCATTGGATATAAATGGAGTTCAAAGTCTGGAAACAATCTATCGGGCACACTATCTGAGAGTGCTTCTGACTTAGTGGGGTCGGTGGTGGATTTAGTGTAAACTCAAAGTCTAGAAACAGTTCGGCATGCTAACTTCATTCCTACTCCAATGTGTTGGGAGCTGCATTAGGAAGCGTGTCTGCATGCTGAGTTGATTTTTGTTGCTGCTGCTCGAATGTATCAGACACTGCGTTGTCTACATCAAGGAGTTGTTGAACTGAGGGAGATATACGAGAAAAACATGAATACATATATAGTGAATAATAATAACAGTAACAACAATAAACATTGGGAGGTAGGAATGAGGAAGTACTTACATCTAAGAATTTGAGTCGGTTTTTTCTGCCAGGAGGTGGTAGATCTCTGATGACGTTTCATACAGATGATTGAGCTACCACTATGCTGTACAGAGCACGAGTGATGGGTCCACTTTATGGCTAGTAAGCCTGGACACAGAGAATGAGTGATGGGGTAGATGACTGCAGCACCATGGAAAATGGGACATTTATTTTGGATTGTGCCTCTATTACCAGGTCCAGCATCATATATCGCTATCATGGGTTCTGATATCATCCATGACATCAAGTACTGCTATCTTGGATCATTATTTTGAACTGTTAACTTAGAAACATGCAGACTGCACCACTACCATCAGGACTACTGTCTTGGATTGCTTACTATAAAGACTGCAATAAAGTCAGTCATCTTGAATGAAATTTTCACTCTACAGCGGAGAGTGCGCTGATATGAAACTTCCTGGCAGATTAAAACTGTGTGCTGGACCGAGACTCGAACTCGGGACCTTTGCCTTTCTTGGGCAAGTGCTCTACCATCTGAGCTACCCAAGAACGACTCACGCCCCGTCCTCACAGCTGTAATTCCGCCAGTACCTCGTCTCCTACCTTCCAAACTTCACAGAAGCTCTCCTGCGAACCTTGCAGAACTAGCACTCCTGGAAGAAAGGATATTGCGGAGACATGGCTTAGCCACAGCTTGCTAGTTCTGTAAGGTTCGCAGGAGAGCTTCTGTAAACTTTGGAAGGTAGGAGACGAGGTACTGGCGGAATTAAAGCTGTGAGGACGGGGCGTGGGTCATGCTTGGGTAGCTCAGTTGGTAGAGTACTTGCCCGCGAAAGGCAAAGGTCCCGAGTTCGAGTCTCGGTCCAGCACACAGTTTTAATCTGCCAGGAAGTTTCAGTCATCTTGTTTACAGTTTTAGGTCAATTTGTTATAGTTATGAGGTAATTTGCCACAGAGAGGGGCATTTACATTTCCACTTGATGTGGAATAATCAAAGTACAAACTGCCCAAAGTATTTCAGAGTAGGCTTCATAAAGTTGAGCGTCTCACGACCTTCAACAGCTCTTAGGTTCGACGATTGGCGGAACTGTTTCACTACATCCAAACATACTGCAGTGTCCTACAACCTAGCAGGCTTGTAGAATTTCCCTAAGACCATAGACATGATCGTTTCATATCTCGTCTCTTAGTACCCACTCTTGTGACCAGCAGAAAGGCCTCCTGCACATGTGCCCTTACTGGAGAGATCATTCAGCCATTCATCAGATAATTGTTTAGAACTGCTATGGCAGTATGTAAGCTCATTAATGCCAGTCGATTGCAAAGATGTTTCACATATCGACCACATCTTCAGATTCCTCAACTGACACTACTTACAAATTCGCTGGAAATGTTAGGTGTATTATGTACAACGTAAAATATTTACAGTTTACCTAAGGAATCACCTAAAAGTGCATCCAATCACTTTCTGTTTATAAGAAAGATGACTGTAATTTAACGTTTCAGCTACACTGATATCAAATTTCCATCGCATCCAGGTGTACCTACAGCGAAAATCTGTGTTATTTATAGAATAATACTGCCAGCCATCAAGATAGGGTGTGGTCATTGTTGTGCAGCTAGCTGAGAATGAACTGAATTTAAATTGAACTGAATTGGAAAATTAATGTTAGTTAAAGAAAAAAACTGCCACCTACCCAAAAATGTGTGATCATTGTGGCACAGCTAGTTGAGAATGAATGTAATACTCCAGCTACTGCTGTCTACTATTGCTACCACTCTACAGATAGTTGCAATCTGTAGTACGAATCTGCTGCTGCTCCTATATTACTAAATTCGCTAGAAGCCAAATATTTGATTCTGTAGGATGAATATAGCACAGCAACATCAACCACAACTGAGCCAATTCAACCACACATAGTTAAGGATTACTACAGAGCATTTTCCCATACAAGTATACTTATAATCGAATGTGATGTAAGACTCAACCATGCTGTTGTGGTTTGGTGAGTGCTCACATTAATGTCTTTGCCACCAAATTTATCTGATTTCAAATGGTTCAAATGACTCTGACCACTATGGGACTTAACATCTGAGGTCATCAGTCCCCTAGAACTTAGAACTACTTAAACCTAACTAACCTAAGGACATTACACACATCCATGGCCGAGGCAGGATTCGAACCTGCGACCATAGTGGTTGCGCGGTTCCAGACTGAGGCGCCTAGAACCGTTATCTGATTTGAATGCATCTAGAATGCAATTGGATTTCATCTTTACATCCATAATTTCTGGGTGTTGTGTGTAAACATATGATGCAATTTTGTCTGTGTTATGAGGATAAATGGCCCGTGTCTATACTCTGCTTACAAGTGTGCCGACAATGGACTAGTGGAGTACTGCTCTGCTGAATTTTACTTGAAAGTATGGATCTAAAGTCTGCCAGATGGCGTTAAATTATCATCTCATGTATGTTCTGGTTGCTGAATTCTCCTCTTGTATATTCAAGTTGAACCACCCAAAGTTTACACTGTAAATATTGAGAAAATAGAAAGTTTTTCACAGAGCGGATTGGTAGTCAGGGGCTCGTATTGTTAGCCAGTCAACAAATTGTAATAATACTGTTAAAGTTAATTTTTCGCGCAAACATACAATTCTTAAATAGAATAACACCTATCGACATTATCAAACAAAAAGTAGAGGAAACAGGAATGTCAGTGGTTTTTGCTGCAGGATTCTAGTGTGAGTCGTCTACGATATATCGTAGTCTGAGAAGTTCCACACTGTCACTTGTACATTACCTGTGCTAGCACACACTAAAGAACAACATAAGTGCATACACTAGTTATATGGGTCCTGACAAGTAACGAGACAATTGGCCTTTACATGTTATGTTCAAAATGACCACCACCAGTGGAAATACACGCTTCCAGTCTGGTGTGGAATGACTGATGCATATGTACTAGCATTTCAGGCAAGCTGCCCAAGCAGGTTACAATAATATGTCATTACATGTCATTGGGTGTGGTTGGTGTGCCCTTGTAGACAGCATCTTCAAGTTTTCCCCATGGAAAAAAGTCTACATGTGTCAAACATGGGAAATGGACCAGCCAAATTATGGGTCCTCTGTGTGCAGTCTGATGATTTGGAAACAATTCGTGAAGACATGTTGCAGTACTTCGCGCACTATGGGCTAGACAGCTGTCATATCAGTATCACAGGTTTCTTCTGGTCTGCAGAGGAACTTCTGTAGCATCCATGGTAGATGGTCTGTTAGGAGGCTGTGATACTTGTGCACATTAAGTGTTCCATCTACGAAAAATGTGCCTATGAGCTGACGGTTCACTATTCCACACCATACGTTTACATTCCATGGACACTGAAATTTCACATGACGAATTCAACAGGGATTGCCAGCAGCCCAATAGTGCACGTTTTGGCAGTTACCTGGCCGTGATTGGTAAATGTGGCTTCATCTCAAAACAAGATACATGGCACTTCTGGAGTATCCTGTCTTAATGCCCAAGTACAGAAGTTAACATGATTCTCATTATAGTTTCCACACAGAGAGAGATGTGAGAGAGATGGAACCTATGTTGACGGAGAATGTATAGGACACTTGCCTGTCTCATTCCACTTCCTCATGCGACTGTGTGGGAGTTAACGTGCAGATCAGCTGCAACAGCAGCAAGAACATTAATTTCCCCCTCCTCTGTCGTCACTTGTTTCTGTCTATTACATTGTCTGTGTGTTACACTATGTCTTTCAAGTAGCTGCTTGAATAGTTTGATAAATAATTACCGAAATGGTTGACATCTGTTGTAATATGTTACTGCATGCACTGCACAAGAACGAACTGCATTCTTCCTACACTCTCTATACACGATGAGCCATGAGTATGTCGGCTTTTTCTGCTTTGGTAAATCCCATCGTCCACTAATGACGTACTGCTTGGACTTCCACACACTAACTGACTAGCAAGTCTCAGTGTACCCAAGGAACACACGAGCACTGTGTAAGCAAATGTAATAACATCATAATTAGAAGTTGCACTGGTTGAATGGCGCAAACAATTATCAGTGTGGACACTTTTCAAAATATGATACCTTGTAAACGACTCACACCACTGACATTCTAGTTTACTGTACTTTTAGCTTGTTAATGCCAACAGGCATTGTTCTATCGAAGAAAGTGTATGTTTCCACAAAAATTATACTTTTCAAGTATTGTTACTATCTGTTTATTGGTTAACAATATGAGCCCCAGACTACCAATCCATTCTGTGAAAACGTCACATCGATAGCACTTTCCATTTTCCCAATATTTGTGGTGCAAGTTTCAGCTGATTCACCTTGTATATGTTGTATTTAACTTGAAAATTTTTCATCTGAATATATTTCGGTGAAGAACGGTCTGCTAGTTTAAAAACCATACGTTTCAGTACCTTTCAATGTATCAAGAACATTTTCTAATCCACATAACGCTGAATTGACGAGGGATTGTGCATAAAAAAAGTGCTCGATGCATTGTTAAATAGTCATTCTTTTTCAGGAACTGTCAGTGAGCTGATACATGCAACTAAAGGCCTAGTTGTGAAATTTTTGAGTACATGTTATGCTCATATACTATGCACTGTCTGGGAGGGGTGCGGGGTAGAATATTAATGTGCATTCCATAGATAATGATCATATGGAAGTCAGCTCACTCTAATCGTCCATGAGACTCAGAAGATGTACTGTGTTCCTCAACTGCTGGTTAGTGTTAGGTACAGTTCCAAGATGTCACTACATGTGCAAAATATGGAATATTGCACCAGATTTATGATTCTGTTAAAGAGATTGTAGGAAGCCACTGTTCTAAAATTAAGGCATGGTTAAGGCCTTAGTACAGCGTCTGTGTAAGTGCCTGCTAAGTGAGCTCCTATGTTGAAATGCCTTACATGTCCCGTATCCCAGCATGACCAAGACAGACATTATGATGGTATTGTACTGAGTGAACAGTGGTGGAGATGGGAATGCAAAGGACTGGCTGCAGTTATGATGCTAAGGAGGTCGGGTGTGCAGATTTTGCAGTAAAATATGACGTCGTACAGTTCTAAAATTAACCTCTCTTTTAGTGGGAAGTCATGTAGGTGGTCTGGGCTGATACCCAGAGTGGAGCAAACAGTGGGTGTTTAACTCCATATTTCAAACTGTCCACATTTCTAATTGCATGACATAGCACTGCCAGTCTATGCATGCTGGTAAAGCAGCTTGCTTTAGCAGCATGTGTGAACCATGGCAGTCAGGCACCATGCGACATCATGTGGGTCACATCAGTGATTCTAGGTGACACTGGCTCTAGGAACACAGACAGTCAGCCCAGCGTGGCTAACAGCAGCGACCTCAGCACTTTGACAAGGCATGCAGCATTGTGTGGTTGATGGTACCTGGTGGTGAATTTTGGGAGTATGGAAAGAGGTTCTCCCCCCTGTTGTTTTTGTTTAAATACATACATAAGCCTTCGTATCTTACTACCACCACACATGAGAGTGACAAGTGTCTGAGAACCATAGATGTTGCACCATTGAGTTACAGAGTTTTAAAGAGTGGACAAGTACCTTACGGCTTTCCATCATTTTAAAGGGCTTTAAAGTTGGGGTAACTGGTGTGGGGGAATTTAAACTGTGATGTCATAGGGATGGGACGAATTTGGTTAAAGTGCATTGTCAGAAAGGTGAGGGAAATTCTTTAATCTGTAACAACAGAGTGGCAACTGTTTAAACTGTGGATAGCTGAGCTCACACCATTTTTAAATTTATTTAAGCGTCCTCTGATTTTTTAATTGTATAGAACTGAATTGATTTGGAAATGAATTGATCTGAATTGTTGTCAGATGGGAGTTGTTTAAATACAATGCTAATGTACTTCATCTTAGGACAAGAGATATGTGTGATGTCAAGGGAGGCTACTCAATGGTCATCTTGAATTCTATACTTAGAAGGAGTGACCTGATAGTCATGACTGCTATAAATAGCCCTCAAAATCTTTACAAGTGTGAGTTTCACCTGGTTTTTCATGTCAATGAAAGTAGCTCAGCTACATATAGCAAGTTCAAACTGTTTGCTATCAGTAGAATGAAAAACATTTTTATATATCATAAGTGAGCTCTTTGAAATAGCCAACAGGCTCTTACTGGCAAGAGAAAAACGTATTTTATCTAGCAGGCAGGCTTGGACCTCTAGGAAAAACAAACACCTTTTGTCCTGACTATGAATAGCAATCCATGCAGGTTCAGACTGGTATGAGGACTGGGGAAACACCAGGAGTGTCCTTTGTTCCAGAAATGGTAACTCCAGGAGAGGAGGGGAGGGCATGAGGGAGACAGTACGATTTGTTCCAGAACTGGGATAACCACAGGGGGAGGGGCTGTGTCCTTTGCTCCAGAACAATAGATAGGAGGGGTGACCTTGAGAACAATACCCTTTATTCCAGAACAATAGGGGACATAACAGTGCCATTTGTTCAAGAACAATAGGGGGGAAGAAGAATATCCTTTATTAAAAAACAATACAGGGGAGGGGGTTGGTGGCATCCTTTCTTACAGTACAATAGAAGGGACTGGGAGGTGACCTTGACTTTGAGAACTATAAGTGGGAAAGGAGGATGGTGGTGAATTCATCCTTTGTTCCAGAAGTCTCCTGACCTGTCTACTTGCTACTTCCAGCTAAACCAGTGTGCTTTTTTGCCCATATCAGCAGCCGAATTCTGAACTTTTCAGTGGTGCAACTGGTTGCACAGCTTGTTAGGAGGGCACTTTCATGGAGATTGGTACGACTGTCCCTTGTTGCTCATTTGTACTATGAGAATTTTATGTTTTGTGAAGAATAAGATCTGTTCCTATCTTATCCGGAACATGGAAATAGCGAGTCTTTTCGAAACGATCCTCTGCTTTTGGTCAGAGCCATTAAGACCAAAGTATGGGAGATGACATCATAACTTGTGTTCATACATATTTTTGGCTGATTAGTATACTTTACAGTAAGCTGAGTTCAGTACGTGTGGTAAGCTGGTTCAGTTTGATCATGTCCATGTACCCTCACATGACTAACGTTCAAGACCCTCAGCAGCTATACTGAACGTCAGTCCTAGGAGGACTGGTGTTTTCGTCTGAATATTTCCTCTTGTAAGCAGATATCTCATTTCTAAATTGAGAACTCCTACTGCATCTAAAGGAATAATATTCCTTATTGGAAGACTTTCATAAATGAAACACAGTGCTACTGTTGGTATCTATAATAGAGTCGGCGAAAGAAGATCCCTGGCAGGTTGTAGTACTGTTGCCAGCTTTAACTTATGAATTGCAAACTGCTGCAGGAGGAAAAAATAGTCGTCTATAAAGGTGCGACAACACTAACGCATTGTCATAGAGATGCATACAAAATCGCGTTACATGACTGGTTGACACAGAGATGTGAAACAGCTGCGCCAAGCCCACTGCGACATTCAGGGATCTTCTTTAGGTGTTTTTCTGCAGATGTTGCTCTCGCTGCTCAACCCTCAAACCGTGGAATACTCATTGATTTACACAGATATGTACACTCAGCAAATATTTCAACAGCAACATCCTCCTACACAATGCTATAATAAAAGACTGTTTTCACTGTAAGTAGACTGTTCTTTAGAAGATCGTGGTTAATTTCCGCGAATTTGAGGCATCACATTACCAATACGAGTTATGGACATATATGCCCAGATACTGAAGATGCTTTACTCACATAGACTGTTCAGTGGTAAGGCGGCACTCTGCACACAGAAAGAGAACTTTAGGACCAAGGTAAGAGAACTATACACTGGACAAAGATGTGCGACATTGTCCATCCACACTCGCCCTGAGGCCTTTATATTGACTGAACAATAGAATCTTGATATCATGAAAGCTAACAGTAATTTTATAGGCCTAGTATAGCGACAAGTATAATGGTGTAATATGTTGCTCAGATAACATGAAGATAATCATTAGTATTAACGCCATTCTCTGCAAGCGTTTGCCTTCAGGGTGAACAGAGAGCCAATAAAAATAATAAGAAAAAATAATAAGAAAAAATCTACCGCTCTGGGTTCTGTACTCTCTACAAGTTACTCTATCTCGCATATTTTTGGGAGACACTTTGTCATGATCTGTGGTACAAGCTAGAACATGTAAGCTGAAGGTTCTCCATATAGGTGCCCTCTTGTTAATCAATACACAGTAGATACTTTCTTCCAGTTGCGATAAGCCAGAATAACTAGACGCAATATAATCTGGTATGCTACTTTATTTTACATACTAGCAACAACCAAACAACCAAGGAATAAACAACAAAAACTGTTCATCAGATATACAGGTTCCTTGATGCTATAACGCACTACTCTCACTTCTTTGGCCGCTTTGCAACGTCCGCCCCCCCCCCCCCCCTCCTTTTTTTTAAGCCCAGTGCCCCAGGGATGTTGGGGTGTTTTTGCTTGACTTGACGTCTGACCCTTGTAGCAATGGCCTGTGAAGGTTCTGGCGTGGTAGCAGTGAGTGGTACAGCAACGTATTCTGGAGTCACCATGGAACCCTTCGCATCACTCAGTGTTGTCAGATTGTATTACATCTGTGCACAATTCACAGATTAGTGTTGTGCCTGCTCTTCCATGTTTACATGTGCTGGCATTAATCACTCTATGTGGACGGTTTCGTGTCTACCGTTCAGGTCAGGTTTCAAAGTGTTTGTGGGCCTCAAAAGTATCTTCTACAGCCCAGCATATGGTTGGTATAATGGTGGCTGCACAGTATCATCTTGGAGCCAGACTTGTGAAGCA
This sequence comes from Schistocerca nitens, assembly GCF_023898315.1. Lineage (NCBI taxonomy): Eukaryota > Metazoa > Arthropoda > Insecta > Orthoptera > Acrididae > Schistocerca > Schistocerca nitens. The sequence continues at coordinate 606,389,572 of NC_064618.1, forward strand.
GTACATATGTCCCTCTGGACAAAAATCCGTCTTTCTCAATGTCCGACTGGTAGGTTTGCGCCGGCCGGTGTGGCCGAGCGGTTCTAGGCGCTTCAGTCTGGAACCGCGCGACCGCTACGGTCGAAGGTTCGATCCTGCCTCGGGCATGGATGTGTGTGTTGTCCTGAGGTTAGTTATGTTTAAGTAGTTCTAAGTTCTAGGGGACTGATGACCTCAGATGTTAAGTCCCATAGTGCTCAGAGCCATTTGAACCATTTGGTAGGTTTGCTGACAAACATCTTGTGTATATCCTGAGCAGCCATTTGAACTCCGTTACTTCTCGTGTTGGGATCTGAACTGTTGGTTTGGTTGTGAACTCTCCCAGCACCCTGGAGTGTTCTCTGGAGACCGCTGGAGCTATCGAACATTGTAAATCCTCCGTGATCGCCGTGCCTAGGCCAGCAGAACCGACAGTAGGGCCTCCATACACGTAGATGAAGAACACATCAGTGAGGCCAATAGTGTACAATGCAGCCTTTCCACTGTCCCATGATGTTCACATGTATGTGAGAAAATCTGACTGTGGTTTTTGGAAATTGTGTAACTGCTGTAAAACTATGTTGGCGAACTTTGTTGTATTGGCACTAGAGGCACGAGCATGGTCAATTTCTGCGCTCCTTCTGTACTCAAGACCTCATAATTTTAATTGCCCCTAATTATGCCATAGCACGTACGCCTCGGTGAGCCAAATTACGTAGTGCTTGGAAAACCCTATGTCTAAATTTCGCAGGAATGTAAGGTCGCTGTACTACCCACAGTGTGCCGCTGCCAATCTTGTATCACCAAATGGGGCAGGAATCCGTCGTATTTGTTGGGCTGTAGATTCACTTGCGAGCAAGTCATTTAGTACTGTATCATCTCACTGCTTTACGACCATTTCCCCCCGTAGTACTGCTCGTAGATTGGCGCAATTCCTTGATAGACAATCCACAACGACGTTGTCCTTGCCGGAAATGTGGCACACAGTCAGGTGTAACTATATTGTGCCATATACTCCGCCTGTCTGCACTGTGGCGGTGAGCCGAGATTTCCAGCGCGTTGCAAGAACAATTTTAGTGGCTTGTGATCTGTGAAAATCATGAAGTGTTTGCCCTCTACTGATGACTGGAAATGTTTAACAGCCACATAAATTGATAGCAATTCCCAGTCAATAGCACTCCATTTCCTTTGTTGCGGCGCGAGGCTACATGAATAAAAAGTGAGCGTTGGTGTCTGCCCTCCATCTTTTATTGCAGTTCTGCTCCTATGGCATTTTGACTTGCGTCTACCACGATGTCCAGTGGAGCGTTAATTCAGTGACGAGCCAGTTGTGCCACTCGTGCCAAACACAGCTTAATAGAGAGATATGCGGCTTCGCTAGCCGATATCCAAGGTACTGATTATTGGCTGTGTGTTTGCCTGTGAGCAATGCGGTGAATGACTGCTGCTGCCTGGCCACCCCCAGAAGGCGTTGTTGATAGAAGTTCACCATACCGAAAAATGTATATAATTCCTTGTACGTTGTAGGTATGGGCATATTCTGTACTGCCTCAACCCATTCCGGCAGCAGCACTAGCCCGGCAGAAGAGATGACATATCTAAGTAAGTGCACTTCTTGTTTGCCAAATATACCCTTATCCTGATTAATTACTATGCCGAATTCTTGCAGATACTGGGATATGCGTTCTTCAGCTGTTGGTGAAAATACGAGAATATTGTCCATGTAACAGCAGAAAAATGGCAGACCCTGTAATATCTCGTGCATAAAACTCTGCCATGTCTGCTACATTCGTCAACCCGAAGGGCATAGACTTGTACTGAAAAGAATGGAAGGTGCTGTTACTGCGGTTTTTGGTATGTCGCTGCCATTATGGGAATTTGCAAATAGGGCGATAGCACTGTTGCAGTCTGTTATGTTTCGCAGTGGATAACGGTTGGGTATTATCTGAGTATTGATTACTCTATAGTCTCTGCATAATCGCCACTATCTATCTTTCTTTTTCACTATGTGTGAAGGAGATGCCCGCAGGCTATCCAGGCAGTCTACAATACCTGCTTTCAAGAGCTGTCCAAACCCATCCTGCACCGCAAAGAATTTGTTCGGTGGTAGTGTTGTTGGACGAGCTACAATGAACATGCCAAGTGTCACACAGATGTGTTGCCTCACAGAGTGTCTGCATCTTCTCTTGGTATTGTGGGTGAGTGATAGGAAGTTTTGTATTATCCGGCTGAACTGCCTCTTCCATTCCCAACAACCGAAAAATGGTTCAAATGGCTCTGAGCACTATGGGACTTAACTTCTGAGGTCGTCAGTCACCTAGAACTTAGAACTACTTAAACCTAACTAACCTAAGGACATCACACACATCCATGCCCGAGGCAGGATTCGAACCTGCGACCGTAGCAGCAGCGCGGTTCCAGACTGAAGCGCCTAGAACCGCTCGGCCACCCCGGCCGGCAACAACCGAAAAACCTTCAATCTGTCGGACATCATATTGTGTAGTGCAGTCAATTCATTTTTAACCTGTTGAGGAGACGTTTCTTCATATGCCAGGATGGTTAACAGGTTCATTGGATCATAGCTGTGATTCAGTGTAATGAACTTTCTACTGGCTAGATCTGGCAATAGGCGAAAATCTGACAACAAATTGCACGAAGTATCAGGTTAGTGACATTTGTGACTACGAACGTCCATGCAGACTCGAATGAAAAATCCAAGTCCAATGTCTGTGTCCATTCTCCATAGGTTTCCATGGCCAACTCTTTTGCTGCCGTGAATCTCTATTGCGTCGGTGTAATAGGTCTGACATTTAGCCATTCCAGATAGATGCTCACCTCAGAGCCATAATCCACCAAAATATTCTTACCGGAGACGCGGTTGTATACAGATAATCTGTGTGACTTCTGCCCTGCTGTTCTCGCATCTTCTTGTGGTGACTCACAGGCTGTTGTTGGCGGACGTCAGCGACATATAACGTCCGCTCATGGCATTCGGGTAACCGCGGGTACTAGTATAGTGACATGCGATTTCCCCAAAACGTCTATGATAGGAGCATCACTGATCCATCGGTCTGCTTCTCCAGAGTACGTTTATAATGGCGTTTTTTTTTTTTAATCTCACTTTGTTCGCTTTTGTTCGTTGCATCTGCTCGGGGCGGACGTCGTAAGACATCCGTTTATGATCGTTGTTGATCGATTAACTCAGCTTTTTTTATTACAGAGGGCACCCTCTGATTGAACACGCTGAGCTACCGTGCCGGC